>NC_132904.1:81727830-82039426 GCF_047675955.1 Chlorocebus sabaeus | reverse complement strand
CGACCACTATGGAAAACAGTTTGGAGATTTCTTAAAGAACTAAAAGTGGAACTACTGTTTGATCCAGCAATCCCACTACTAGGTATCTACCCAGAGGAAAATAAATCATTATACGAAAAAGATATTTGCACACACGTTTATAGCGGCACAATTTACAATTGCAAAAATGTGGAACCAACCCAAATGCCCATCCATCAACCAGTGGATTAAGAAACTGTGACATACACAAACACATATATACACACATACATATATATATATATATGATGAAATACTGCTCATCCATAAAAAGGAATGAGTTAGCAGCATTCACAGTGACCTGGATGAGACGGGAGACTATTATTCTAAGTGAAATAACACAGAATGAAAAACCAAACATCTTATGTTCTCACTCGTAAGTGGGAACTGAGCTATGAGGATGCAAAGGCATTAGAATGACACAATGAACTCTGAGGACTCTGGGGAAAAGAATGGAAAGGGGGTGAGGATAAAAGACTATAAATATGGTACAGTGTATACTGCTCAGGTGATGGGTGCACTAAAATCTCACAGATCACCACTAAAGAACTTACTGATGTAACCAAACACTACCTGTTCCCCAATAACCTCTGGGGAAAAAAATAATGTCACCAGGAATCCAGGTTCCTCTGTCTTACCACCCTACCATCCATTATGTTTTTTCATCCTAGGGCTGTTCTTCCTTATGGTCTGTGGTCAGCTACCTGCCAGAGCAATGAGGACTATATAAGTCCTTATGTTATCCAATGGAAGAGAATGGATGCCTCCTGCCGGCTATTGAAGAAAAATCATTTTCTTCAGTTTTACTGAGCCAACTTAGATCATATGCTTATTCCTAACTCTACAATATCACCAGGGGAATGACATGGGTTGATTTGCTCGGCCTGGAAAAGAAGATAGGACATGATTTAAACACGATTGGCTTAGACTAATCGGAGCTCAAAATGAACCTGAGTTCAATTACCAAAAGCACATTGGTGATACAGCATAGGGGAGAATAGAATGGATTTGCAGAGGAGCATTTCGTTTTAGACTTGAAATATTTAAATTTAGATAAGTTTGGAGAATGAGAAAGGACACTGCAGTCAAAGGTGTAGAAGTGGAGGGCTTTTTCTTATTCGTGATAGTATGAATAAGAAAATTGATTATATTTCTTGTTCTTATTTTAGGCTAGAATTAGAGCTATCTTTTGTGTTGGAATTCTCATATTTCTTACTTGAATAATTCTTCCATGAGGCTAAAATCACTATTTTCCTCAATACCACTTATCACTCCCATCAATGAAATAAATGTATCATCTATCATTTTACAGATCTATCTGTTGACAGAATAATTATCCATTTCTTATGCTCAAAATGTAGATGTATGCATATGACCGAATGACACTGATCATCACAATTAGGTACAATTTGCTACACCAATATTTTACAGATGTGAAACAATAGAAGTTAGTGGTATCAAAACAGCTATGCTGCAAGCCTAATATTTCAACAACAAATTTGTTATTAATATTTGCAAATTCAACATGATAATCTTGAGGTCAAAGCAATTTGAGAATTCAATATCCCAACTAGTACCCTCTCTTACAATGTCTGTGTTCTTTAATGCTGCAAGAGACTCATAGACTGTTCTTGTAAGTGTCTTGGGGTCTAGCTAAATGCCATGTTCCCTCTCTCCATTTCTAAGCTTTCTTTTTCTTTCTCATTTTATGCTTCCTCTTTTTTTGTCCTTATTTTTCTTTTACTTTTGATTTTTTACAGATATACACTGCATGCATGTAATAATAAGGTATTATATTGATGATCATGTCACTTATTTCTCTTCTTTCCCACTATTCATCCTCCTTTGTACTTGTTCTCTTTATACTTGTGCTTTTCTGTTTTCTGCTCTGAAGAATATTCCCTCAAATCTCTTGCTTTTATTTCCCTTTCACTTACCTTCTTTCCCTTCTCTCTTTCCAGTGGGATAAATTAGCTATGCCTCTTTAGCAGGTCCACTAACTATAGGAATAGTTTGCCTCTGGAAGCAAACCTGCTGTGGCTTTGTTTTCTTTGGTTTAAAGCATTTGTCAACTGAAGCAAAGAGTGACAATAATGAGCATCGACCTACTCCAGATAATTGGGGGTGCCATTAAAATATGGGCAAATTTGTTAATACAGACTTCTAGTCAGGTTAGGAATCTCTACCTGTAACACATCACTTACTATACCATAATGTACTCATTTGTTTATTTGGTTGTGAGCTTCATGAGGGCTGAGATCATACTTTCTTAAATATCTACATTTTTAGCATTTAGCAAAGTGAATTTTTATGACAAATCATTCATTAAACACACATTAAGCAGACCCACTGGTATACAGTTGTTCATATTTTCACTACACAATCCTAGGGCATGCCACTAACATCACTCACATCTTAAATTTGTACATTCATTACAATTTTGGGGAAGATTATAGTGAAGTGTTTAGTTATAAGAAAATCATTATATTATGACAATTTCCTAACAGATAAAAGTAAATTCTTTTGAGAAAGGGGCACCTTTTTCTACTTTACTCAAAAGTGACTTATGGGCTACTTTTGAGTCACTTACTTATGGTCCATACTTACAAAATAAGTAATTGTACCTAATTTATATTTATTACTACACATACTAATAAATATATTAATATTCAGTTTCACAATGAGTACATTTTATTTATCTTGCTCAAGACAGCTCTTGCACTTTGAGCAAGATGAAAAACAGTGTATCTGTAATATAAAAAATGAGGTGCTGATTCTCATAATGGGAGAGAAAATGCCTCTTCTACTTCACACCCTTACGCATACAATTTCCTCTTTGTTTTCGTTAACTTGCCAACTTCTTATTCTTGTCTTATGTGTCCATCAATATTGCAGTAGTGATTTACTTGAGCACATATGTATAATGCTGCTGAGAATAAAATATTCTAGTATGCTGTGCCATTCTGTACTAAAACCTAGACCCACCACCATAAACATCCCTACCTAGGATCAAATTGTATCCTTTGTCTTCAGGATGAAATCCTGTTATATTTGTTCACAGTTCTCTTTTAATTTAATATGGATTGAATTGGGCAGCTCCAACATCTAGTAATAACAATGAGCAACATTTACTAATTACTTCCTATGTAGTGTAGACACTCTTCTGATTTTTTAGGTACTTCTGTTCCCATTTTGTAGGTGAGAAAATCTTCACACAGAGAGTTTAAATAATTTGCTGAAGGTCAAATAGCTGTGTCAAAAACAGAGTTCAAGCCCAGCATTCTGTATTTCCCCACCCCTCAAATATATAACTGCCTCCCGTTGGCATTATTCTTGATGACCTTAATCAGAAGTTTTGAAAGTACTTTCAAGATTCTTTACTGTATAACAGGACTACACTACAAATGCTAAAACTCTTTCCTCCCAAGATCCATTGAACCCCTTAATCCTAGGCAGTTTCTTTTCTGTATCATTTTTTTCTCCTTTAATAATAACAATTATTATATGATACTCCTGACCATAATTTTCAAGCATTAGTAATTTTAATGCTTACCATTACCCTGATGTAGATATTTTTACATTCCCCTTTTAGGGAGGAAAAACTGCTCAAGGTCTCCTTGCCAAAGTGGCTCTGGATGCCTTTGAGCCCAGATAGCGTGGATACACAGTCCATGTTCTTAACCTTCTGTGAACCCGATTATATGTAAACCAGGACTCAGAAGGCCTGTAGCTTTCATTTTTCTCTGGCTATGTGATCTGGGGTTAATTATACCCTATTTGTCTCATCTGTAAAATAAAGTGTTTGATTTAGATAGTGTCTGTATTCAAGGAGGTGAGTCTATGGATGGTAAAAAGTAATGGAGTCATGCCATCTACACAAGCTGTCTTAACCAATAACTACTGGTGGTACTTGGAGCAATCCATTCAATTTTTCAATGACTCAATTTTCTTTGTAAAATTGAAATAATAATAATTCCTTCTCCTCACTAAGTTGTTATAAGAGCTCAGTAAGAAACAAGATGCTGTTAAAGATTTCTATAAATATTAGATATGATATATTAAATCTTATTTTATAAATAATAAATATTTATTACAGCATTTTTAAGAAAAAAGGTGCGCAGAAGATAAACTACAGAGCACAGACAATTCTTGCTATTCAGAAATAAATACTTTTAGCATTTTGTGGCTGTTATAGGCTGTCAGTCTTTTTTTTTTTTTTCATATAGATATATAGCAGTTGCTGTTGGTGCCTGACCCATATCCCTCAGATCAGACTGTTTCAATGTGCTCCAGAAAACTTCCAACAGCCTTATGTGCCTCTCTATGCTTGAGGGCTTTTTCAAGAACCACAGAAAGCCATTCTGCTGATGAAAGACAGGGACAGACTGGAGTACATGGAAATTAACATCTCTCTGTAGCTGCCTATAACTCATGGCTGACTCGACTTGGAGTATAAGTATTATTCCATCTCCCTGCTTCTTGGGCGGGACAATTCTGTGTTCTAGTCTGCTTCCCAGAGTTTCTCTGTGTGATTAAGTTTCAGCTGTCCACTGCAGTAGTTGGTGTGGTAACATACTCCACATAGGCTGACTTTCCCTGCTTGTGCTGCTTCCTGACTCCTGTGATATGATTCCCCTTCTTCCCTATTAAGCAAATTGCACTCAAATTCTTGCCTCCTGGTCCACTTCTGAAGGAAATCTAATATTAGATATGATAGAACAGGGTCTGACACAGAGCAGTCGTTTGGTTGTTTAGTACTTCTGTTTTGGATTCTTATTTCAGGTAGGAAAAAATTTAGGCTTGGGTGTATAGTTGAGTCAGGGTTTGAACACAGGTTTGACTCCAGAACCTAAGTTTTAACCATTATTCTTTAAGAATGGATAGCAATTTTAAGACATTCATGAATATACCCATTAGCCTTCTGACTGGTTCTCTTCTATGCTTGTTTTTACTACCTTTTAACATGTAGAACAGATTATGTTTCTTCTCTGCTAAAAATTTTGCAAAATTTTTCCATTTTATTTAAGTTAAACTAGAGTTCTTCTAATGGCGTAAAATATCACACATGATTTGGTCCCTCTACCTTCACTACTCTTTTGACTTCATTCTTATGATTTTTCCTTCTCACTCTACTCTAGGCATACAGGTCATTTGGCTTTTCCTGTAAGCTGCCAAGAATACTCTTGCCTCAGGGTCTTTGCACTGGCTGTTCTACGTTCTTCCTCCAATATCTCTATGACTCTTTATCTCCTTCAGGTTTCTGCTTAAATGTTATCTGCTTATTGAGGCCTTTCCTCTCATTCCTTTTAAAAACCACATCTCCCTTGGCTTGTCTCCCTTGTTCCTCATTTTCACTTCCTTCCTTTATTTTTCCTCGTACTTCTTAGCACCATCTTTTATACTATATGTATTTCACTTAAAAATGGTTTATTGAACCAGAATCTAAGCTCTACAGGAGCAGAGATTTCTGTTTTGTTTAACTTACTGTGTTTCTGGTACCCAAAACAGTGGCCTCAATAACTATTTGTTAAAGAAAGAATGAATAAAAGTCATGCTGATGAGTGTTATTATTGAATACCAGAAGAAGAGAAATTATTTCTATCGAATAGTTTTTCTGACTGTCAGCATTTTTTTCCCCAGCTATCACCCATCATAGTATCTTTATAGTTTAGCCACTAAAGTTGTAATTGGGTTTTCTGTCTCAGCAACATGATGACACACCACAGCAGCTGCTTAGATTTAACAGAATTCAGTTTTGATAGGTCATTCAATGCTGTTGAATGTGCTTTCAGTATTCTAACTTGTTCTGTTTTTTTAAAAATTCCTTTCAGAATTTCTTCCACTTCCCTACAATGCTGACTCTGAGATTCTGTCATGTAACTTGACTCTCTTTTCTCAGTGATATTTATCTCAACTTATACAGATACCTTATTTTTTCCTTCTTTTTTTTCTGCTGCTGTCTCTGTCTGAGAGAATTTGTTAAATTACAGTCTGGTTTCTTATCAGCGTCACACATGTTTGGATGTAATTGTCTAATGGTCTCCTGAATAAACTTTTCATTCAGAATCTGCTCTTTGATATCCATCAGTATACCCTCTCTGTATATGTTGTGTGACTCTACAATTGAAGAATAAATTGTGTGGAAACTCAGTACTCACTATGACATATGAGGTAAAATTTACTGTAGTGATTAGATGATAACTGTTGACTTAAAATGAATATATCTACTTTAGTCTTTTCCTCCATGAAAGTGAAACCCCTTTGGATTATTTAGATCAGTATTGTGGTAATGTCTCTTGATAATCTAACTTTAAAGCATACCTTCAGATCTATTTCCTTAATGAGACTTTCTCTGATTCACTTTACATAATTTTAGATCAGTTGCTACATGTAGTTACCATGATTCATAAATAGTATTGTGGTATGGTGAAGAACATGGGCTGTGGATTTAGATAAATTGTGTTTTAACTTAATACTGTCAGTGATTATCTTTGTAACCTTGAACAAGATATTTAACCTCTCTAAGCCCTTTTCTAATCTGTAAAATGGGAATAATAATAATTCCTAATTCATTGAGTTGTTACAGAGATTAGTAATATTGTGTATGGAATATTTAGCATAGTGTCTGGTGGATGGTAAGCAGTCAGTGCACATTAACTGTTTTTAAATATACATAGAAAATACATGTGTGTGCTGATTATAAATGATCTCCATGTTCTCATTCATTCTCCATGTAAATTTTGATTTTCTGTTATGTTCTTTAGTGATTTTTAGGTCTTTAACTGTTATTACCTGAAATTGTTATTAAACAAATAATTCACACAGGACAAAATCTTATTCATAAAGACTTCTTGGCCATGTTGTACATTCTTGTTTATTAGTTGCTTATTCCTTAGAGACTATATCTTTTCTTTATACAAGTTAGGCTCACTGAGCCACAGAATGTTGAGTATTCTATTCAAATCATTCATTTTATAAAATTAAACATTAAAATCTAGCATGCAAGGGGCAGAGCTGGGACTGAACACAAATCTCATAGTGCTTAGCAGTGTCAACCACACTACCTGCCTTGCTGGGTATTCAGGGATTGCTCAGTGCCTGACCAAATAGAATGTCATTCAGCACATTTTTTAAAACTATATTAGCCATTGTTTTTCCTCTTCCACCACTCTGGTAAATCTAGGAGGGGGAAATACAGTATCTATGGAACTTCAAGGGATTTTATAGAACCTCCTGACTGTCCAAGGATCACTTTGCAGTCTAAATAGTGTTAATTTGAGTGTATAAGTTATAAAACAAGATTACTTTCCTTTTCACAGCCTCTCAGACATGCCTCAATTGCTCTGTGATACATTATGATAGGATGCATAAAGTGATCACTAAAAATATTTTGAGGATTAAGAGTTAGTATATTTTACTGGAAGGAGCAACTTGATAGAGACTATAAATACCAACATTCAAATTTTAATAACATCTGTGCAGAGATCACATTTAACAATGCTGATGCTATTTTTGATAATCTCTTGTCTCTTGGTTTCATAATTTTTCTTGATTGTCCTTTAAATGGGTGCCATCCTGTACTCTCCTTCCACTATGTAAGTTTTTCTATGCAACAGTTTTACAAGTGTCTGTCAAATTGTCTGTGAACCCCATTAGAGCCCAATCCTTGCACAGAAACTCTATCATATTAATTTTTATAATTCCTACTCCCTGGTACCTACAATGATTGGTCTGTATTAGGTGATCAATAATAATAGAATAATTAGAATGTTTGGACAATTTGGAATAAATTAATTCTTGTTCCTTTTAATTCTCTTTTGATGGCTAGTCTTCTTTTAATCCATTCAGTAGTAGTGTTTCTAGGGTCTACATCTTTGGTCCTCTTCTGAATTCACCTTGTGCACTCTTCTTGAGTTATCTTACTTTCTCCTATTTCATGTCTATATATGCCAATGATGCCAGATATTTATCTCTAATACTAATCTCTCTCCTGAGCACAAAATTGTATTTCAGTCTTCTTAGTATCATAACGTGGATCCTACCCTTGTCTTCTAATCCATTCAAGGTTAAGGTCTCCAGAGCTACTCTTTTCATAAAATGATTCAGTTTCCCTCTACTCTGCAAATCTGTAGACATATGTTAATAGTTCAAGCTTAAAATATGCAAGTTAGAGGCTTTGTGTCTATGGTTCTTCTCCCCCCTTCATCTACTACATCCCTTATTTTAACAAATCCTGTTACTTTTACATTAGAAACTTCTTTTGAATTTACCCCTAGCTCTCTGTCTTCACTATCAATGTCTTGTTTCAGTCCTCTGTCTTCTTTTGTGTGGTATATTGCAACAGCTTACCACTTTTGGTCTTTTCACTACTGCTTCTTCCTACTGCAGCCTGCCTTTCACATGTCTACCAGAGGCATCTTCCCCCAAAACAAAGAGGCTCATGCCATCATCCTGTTTAAAGACTTCTGTTGGTTTCCACTCTCTCTTTCCAAAACCCGATATCGTACATCTCCAGTTGCATTTTCCTTACCCGGCCACAAAACACTAGACTCTAGGCATATGCAATTTGACTCTTCTCCCAAAATCAGGCTTTTCATGCTCTGTGCCTCTATACCTGACTTCTTATTTGCTTGTTATGTCCTTCTCATCTTTCTTTTTTTTAAGTTTAATTTTTTAAATTGTACTTCAAGTTCTAGGGTACATGTGCACAACGTGCAGGTTTGTTACATAGGTATACATGTGCCATGGTGGTTTGCTGCACCCATCAACTCATCATTTACATTAGGTATTTCTCCTAATGCTATCCCTTCCCCAGCCCCCACCACCTGACAGGCACTAGTGTGTGATGTACCCCACCCTGTGTCAATGTGTTCTTGTTGTTCAACTCCCACCTATGAGTGTGAACATGTGATATTTGGATTTCTGTCCTTGTAGTTTGCTTAGCATGATGGTTTCCAGCTTCATCCATGTCCCTGCAAAGACATTAACTCATCCTTTTTTATGACTGTATAGCATTCCATGGTATATATGTGCCAATTTTCTTTTTTTTTTTAACTTGCTGAGAATTTATTAGAATTGCATTAAATATATACATCAATTCATGAAGAATTTATATCTCAACATTATTGAGTCCACCTATCCATGAAAGTGGTACATCTCCATTTATTTAGATCTTCTTTTATTTATTTCATCAGACTTAACATTTTCCATATACATGGTGTATGTCCTACACATATTTTGTTGTTAATATTTCATTTTTGCTGGGGGAAGGAGTGAAAATTGTATTTTGTTTTCAACTTCAATTTTCACTTGTTCAGTGGTGGTACATGAAAAGACAATTGACTTCTATTAACCTTACATCCTGCAACCTTGCTATAATCACATATTGGTTCCAGGAATTCTTTCAGTTTTACTAAATAGATAATTATGTCATCTGTGAACAAAGGTAGTTTTCTTTTTTTCTTTCTAATCTATATATATATTTTTTCTTGCCTTGTTGCACTAACTAGGACATCAGGTAGGATGGTGAATAAGAGTGACGAAAGAAACAACCTTGTCTTGTTCCCAATAATAGAAGAAAAGTATACCATTTCTCATCATAAAATATCATGAAGGCCTATTTTTTAGATGTTCCAGATTAAGTTGAGGATTTTTTTATTCCTAGTTTTCTAAGACTTTTTCTCATAAATAGATGTTGGAGATGTTGGATTTTGTCAAATGCTTTTTCTGCATCAATTGACAGACTAATAAAATAGTTCTTTAGCCAGTTAATATAGTGTATCACATTAATGGATTTTGATTTTTAAATGTCAGATCAGTCTGGCATGCCTAAAATAAATTCCACTTACTGTGATGTATAACTATTTTTATGCATTTTGGATTCAATTAGCTAATATTTTATCGAAAATTTTTGCTTCTATATTCATAAAATATATTGAGCTGTAGTTTTCATTTCTTTTAGCATATTTTCCCAGTCTTGATATTAAGATAATGCCTGCCTCCTTGAATGAGTTAGGAGGTATACCTCTTACTTCTATTTTCTAAAAGTGATTATAGAGAACTGATATTATTTCTTCCTTAAATGCTTGGTGGAATTCATCAGTGAAAGAATCTGGGCCAGATGCTTTCTTTTTTGAAAGATTAATAATGATTTATCAATTATTTAAGTAAATATAGATCTATTTAGGTAATGTATTTCTTTTCCCTAACTTTTGATGGTTTATATCTTTCATTTTTTTTATTTTCTTTTTTTTAAAATTTATTTATTATTATTATACTTTAAGTTGTAGGGTACATGTGCATAACGTGCAGGTTTGTTACATATGTATACTTGTGCCATGTTGGTGTGCTGCACCCATCAACTCGTCATTTACATCAGGTATAACTCCCAGTGCAATCCTTCCCCCCTCCCCCCTCCCCATGATAGGCCCCGGTGTGTGATGTTCCCCTTCCCGAGTCCAAGTGATCTCATTGTTCAGTTCCCACCTACGAGTGAGAACATGCGGTGTTTGGTTTTCTGTTCTTGTGATAGTTTGCTAAGAATGATGGTTTCCAGCTGCATCCATGTCCCTACAAAGGACACAAACTCATCCTTTTTTATGGCTGCATAGTATTCCATGGTGTATATGTGCCACATTTTCTTAATCCAATCTGTCACTGATGGACATTTGGGTTGATTCCAAGTCTTTGCTATTGTGAATAGTGCCGCAATAAACATACGTGTGCATGTGTCTTTATAGCAGCATAATTTATAATCCTTTGGGTATATACCCAGTAATGGGATGGCTGGGTCATATGGTACATCTAGTTCTAGATCCTTGAGGAATCGCCATACTGTTTTCCATAATGGCTGAACTAGCTTACAGTCCCACCAACAGTGTAAAAGTGTTCCTATTTCTCCACATCCTCTCCAGCACCTGTTGTTTCCTGACTTTTTAATGATCACCATTCTAACTGGTGTGAGATGGTTTTGTGGTTTTGATTTGCATTTCTCTGATGGTCAGTGATGATGAGCATATTTTCATGTGTCTGTTGGCTGTATGAATGTCTTCTTTTGAGAAATGTCTGTTCATATCCTTTGCCCACTTTTTGATGGGGTTGTTTGTTTTTTTCTTGTAAATTTGTTTGAGTTCTTTGTAGGTTCTGGATATTAGCCCTTTGTCAGATGAGTAGATTGCAAAAATTTTCTCCCATTCTGTAGGTTGCCTGTTCACTCTGATGGTAGTTTCTTTTGCTGTGCAGAAGCTCTTTAGTTTAATGAGATCCCATTTGTCAATTTTGGCTTTTGCTGCTGTTACTTTTGGGGTTTTAGACATGAGTCTTTGCCATGCCTATGTCCTGAATGGTACTACCTAGGTTTTCCTCTAGGATTTTTATGGTATTAGGTCTAACATTTAAGTCTCTAATCCATCTTGAATTAATTTTCGTATAAGGAGTAAGGAAAGGATCCAGGTTCAGCTTTCTACTTATGGCTAGCCAATTATCCCAGCACCATTTATTAAATAGGGAATCCTTTCCCCATTTCTTGTTTCTCTCAGGTTTGTCAAAGATCAGATGGCTGTAGATGTGTGGTATTATTTCTGAGGACTCTGTTCTGTTCCATTGGTCTATATCTCTGTTTTGGTACCAGTACCATGCTGTTTTGGTTACTGTAGCCTTGTAGTATAGTTTGAAGTCAGGTAGCGTGATGCCTCCAGCTTTGTTCTTTTGACTTAGGATTGTCTTGGAGATGCGGGCTCTTTTTTGGTTCCATATGAACTTTAAAGCAGTTTTTTCCAATTCTGTGAAGAAGCTCATTGGTAGCTTGATGGGAATGGCATTGAATCTATAAATTACCTTGGGCAGTATGGCCATTTTCACGATATTGATTCTTCCTATCCATGAGCATGGAATGTTCTTCCATTTGTTTGTGTCCTCTTTTATTTCACTGAGCAGTGGTTTGTAGTTCTCCTTGAAGAGGTCCTTTACATCCCTTGTAAGTTGGATTCCTAGGTATTTTATTCTCTTTGAAGCAATTGTGAATGGAAGTTCATTCATGATTTGGCTCTCTGTCTGTTACTGGTGTATAAGAATGCTTGTGATTTTTGCACATTGATTTTGTATCCTGAGACTTTGCTGAAGTTGCTTATCAGCTTAAGGAGATTTTGGGCTGAGACAATGGGGTTTTCTAAATATACAATCATGTCATCTGCAAACAGGGACAATTTGACTTCTTCTTTTCCTAACTGAATCCCCTTGATTTCTTTCTCTTGCCTGATTGCCCTAGCCAGAACTTCCAACACTATGTTGAATAGGAGTGGTGAGAGAGGGCATCCCTGTCTTGTGCCAGTTTTCAAAGGGAATTTTTCCAGTTTTTGCCCATTCAGTATGATATTGGCTGTGGGTTTGTCATAAATAGCTCTTATGATTTTGAGGTACGTTCCATCAATACGGAATTTATTGAGCGTTTTTAGCATGAAGGGCTGTTGAATTTTGTCAAAAGCCTTTTCTGCATCTATTGAGATAATCATGTGGTTCTTGTCTTTGGTTCTGTTTATATGCTGGATTATGTTTATTGATTTGCGAATGTTGAACCAGCCTTGCATCCCAGGGATGAAGCCCACTTGATCATGGTGGATAAGCTTTTTGATGTGTTGCTGAATCCAGTTTGCCAGTATTTTATTGAGGATTTTTGCATTGATGTTCATCAGGGATATTGGTCTAAAATTCTCTTTTTTTGTTGTGTCTCTGCCAGACTTTGGTATCAGGATGATGTTGGCCTCATAAAATGAGTTAGGGAGGATTCCCTCTTTTTCTATTGATTGGAATAATTTCAGAAGGAATGGTACCAGCTCCTCCTTGTACCTCTGGTAGAATTCAGTTGTGAATTCATCTGGTCCTGGACTTTTTTTGGTTGGTAGGCTATTAATGATTGCCTCAATTTCAGAGCCTGCTATTGGTCTATTCAGGGATTCAACTTCTTCCTGGTTTAGTCTTGGAAGAGTGTAAGTGTCCAGGAAATTATCCATTTCTTCTAGATTTTCCAGTTTATTTGCATAGAGGTGTTTATACTATTCTCTGATGGTAGTTTGTATTTCTGTGGGGTCGGTGGTGATATCCCCTTTATCATTTTTAATTGCGTCGATTTGATTCTTCTCTCTTTTCTTCTTTATTAGTCTTGCTAGTGGTCTGTCAATTTTGTTGATCTTTTCAAAAAACCAACTCCTGGATTCATTGATTTTTTGGAGGGTTTTTTGTGTCTCTATCTCCTTCAGTTCTGCTCTGATCTTAGTTATTTCTTGCCTTCTGCTAGCTTTCGAATGTGTTTGCTCTTGCTTCTCTAGTTCTTTTAATTGCGATGTTAGAGTGTCAATTTTAGATCTTTCCTGCTTTCTCTTGTGGGCATTTAGTGCTATAAATTTCCCTCTACACACTGCTTTAAATGTGTCCCAGAGATTCTGGTATGTTGTATATTTGTTCTCATTGGTTTCAAAGAACATCTTTATTTCTGCCTTCATTTCGTTATGTACCCAGTAGTCATTCAGGAGCAGTTTGTTCAGTTTCCATGTAGTTGAGTGGTTTTGATTGAGTTTCTTAGTCCTGAGTTCTAGTTTGATTGCACTGTGGTCTGAGAGACAGTTTGTTATAATTTCTGTTCTTGTACATTTGCTGAGGAGTGCTTTACTTCCAATTACGTGGTCAATTTTGGAGTAAGTACGATGTGGTGCTGAGAAGAATGTATATTCTGTTGATTTGGGGTGGAGAGTTCTATAGATGTCTATTAGGTCTGCTTGCTGCAGAGATGAGTTCAATTCCTGGATATCCTTGTTAACTTTCTGTCTCGTTGATCTGTCTAATGTTGACAGTGGAGTGTTGAAGTCTCCCATTATTATTGTATGGGAGTCTAAGTCTCTTTGTAAGTCTCTAAGGACTTGCTTTATGAATCTGGGTGCTCCTGTATTGGGTGCATATATATTTAGGATAGTTAGCTCTTCCTGTTGAATTTATCCCTTTACCATTATGTAATGGCCTTCTTTGTCTCTTTTGATCTTTGATGGTTTAAAGTCTGTTTTATCAGAGACTAGTATTGCAACCCCCGCTTTTTTGTGTTCTCCATTTACTTGGTAAATCTTCCTCCATCCCTTTATTTTGAGCCTATGTATGTCTCTGCGTGTGAGATGGGTCTCCTGAATACAGCAGACTGATGGGTCTTGACTCTTTATCCAGTTTGCCAGTCTGTGTCTTTTAATTGGAGCATTTAGTCCATTTACATTTAAGGTTAATATTGTTATGTGTGAACTTGATCCTGCTATTATGATATTAACTGGTTATTTTGCTCGTTAGTTGATGCAGTTTCTTCCTAGCCTTGATGGTCTTTACATTTTGGCATGTTTTTGCAATGGCTGGTACCGGTTGTTCCTTTCCATGTTTAGTGCTTCCTTCAGGGTCTCTTGTAAGGCAGTCCTAGTGGTGACAAAATCTCTAAGCATTTGCTTATCTGTAAAGGATTTTATTTCTCCTTCACTTATGAAACTTAGTTTGGCTGGATATAAAATTCTGGGTTTAAAATTCTTTTCTTTAAGAATGTTGAATATTGGCCCCCACTCTCTTCTGGCTTGAAGAGTTTCTGCTGAGAGATCTGCTGTTAGTCTGATGGGCTTCCCTTTGTGGGTAACCCGACCTTTCTCTCTGGCTGCCCTTAAGATTTTTTCCTTCATTTCAACTTTGGTGAATCTGGCAATTATGTGTCTTGGAGTTGCTCTTCTCGAGGAGTATCTTTGTGGCGTTCTCTGTATTTCCTGGATTTGAATGGTGGCCTGCCCTACTAGGTTGGGAAAGTTCTCCTGGATGATATCCTGAAGAGTGTTTTCCAACTTGGTTCCATTTTCCCCCTCACTTTCAGGCACCCCAGTCAGACGTAGATTTGGTCTTTTTACATAATCCCATACTTCTTGCAGGCTTTGTTCATTTCTTTTTCTTCTTTTTTCTTTTGGTTTCTCTTCTCGCTTCATTTCATTCGTTTGATCCTCCATCACTGACATTCTTTCTTCCAGTTGATCGAGTCGGTTACTGAAGCTTGTGCATTTGTCACGTATTTCTCGTGTCATGGTTTTCATCTCTTTCATTTCGTTTATGACCTTCTCTGCATTAATTACTCTAGCCATCAATTCTTCCACTTTTTTTTCAAGATTTTTAGTTTCTTTGCGCTGGGTACGTAATTCCTCCTTTAGCTCTGAGAAATTTGATGGACTGAAGCCTTCTTCTCTCATCTCGTCGAAGTCATTCTCCGTCCAGCTTTGATCCGTTGCTGGCGATGAGCTGCGCTCCTTTGCCGGGGGAGATGCGCTCTTATTTTTTGAATTTCCAGCTTTTCTGCCCTGCTTTTTCCCCATCTTTGTAGTTTTGTCTGCCTCTGGTCTTTGATGATGGTGATGTACTGATGGGGTTTTGGTGTAGGTGTCCTTCCTGTTTGATAGTTTTCCTTCTAACAGTCAGGACCCTCAGCTGTAGGTCTGTTGGAGATTGCTTGAGGTCCACTCCAGATGCTGTTTGCCTGGGTATCAGCAGCAGAGGCTGCAGAAGATAGAATATTTCTGAACAGCGAGTGTACCTGTCTGATTCTTGCTTTGGAAGCTTCCTCTCAGGGGTGTACTCCACCCTGTGAGGTGTGGGGTGTCAGACTGCCCCTAGTGGGGGATGTCTCCCAGTTAGGCTACTCAGGGGTCAGGGACCCACTTGAGCAGGGAGTCTGTCCCTTCTCAGATCTCAACCTCCGTGTTGGGAGATCCACTGCTCTCTTCAAAGCTGTCAGACAGAGTTGTTTGCGTCTGCAGAGCTTTCTGCTGCATTTGTTATTGTTTACTGTGCCCTGTCCCCAGAGGTGGAGTCTACAGAGACAGGCAGGTTTCCTTGAGCTGCTGTGAGCTCCACCCAGTTCGAGCTTCCCAGCAGCTTTGTTTACCTACTTAAGCCTCAGCAATGGTGGGCGCCCCTCCCCCAGCCTCGCTGCTGCCTTGCCGGTAGATCACAGACTGCTGTGCTAGCAATGAGGGAGGGTCCGTGGGCGTGGGAGCCTCCCGGCCAGGTGTGGGATATGATCTCCTGGTGTGCCTGTTTGCTTAAAGCGCAGTATTGGGGTAGGAGTTACCCGATTTTCCAGGTGTTGTGTGTCTCAGTTCCCCTGGCTAGGAAAAGGGATTCCCTTCCCCCTTACGATTCCCAGGTGAGGCAATGCCTCACCCTGCTTCAGCTCTCGCTGGTCGGGCTGCAGCAGCTGACCAGCACCGATCGTCTGGCACTCCCCAGTGAGATGAACCCAGTACCTCAGTTGAAAATGCAGAAATCACCGGTCTTCTGTGTCGCTCGCACTGGGAGTTGGAGACTGGAGCTGTTCCTATTCGGCCATCTTGCTCCACCCCCCCGCCAATTTTCTTTATCTAGTCTATCATTGATGGACATTTGGGTTGGTTCCAACTCTTTGCTATTGTGAATAGTGCCACAATAAACATATGTGTGTGCATGTGTCTTTATAGTAGAATGATTTCTAAACTTTTGGGTATATACCCAGTAATGGGATCGCTGGGTCAAATGGTGTTTCTAGTTCTGGATCCTTAAGTAATCACTATACTGTCTTCCACAATAGTTGAACTAGGTTACACTTCCACCAACCATGTAAAAGCATTCCTATTCCTCCACATCCTCTCCAGCATCTGTTGTTTCCTGACTTTTTAATGATTGCCATTCTAACTGGTGTGAGATGGTATGTCATTGTGGTGTTGATTTGCATTTATCTGATGACCAGTGGTGATGAGCATTTTTTCATATGTCTGTTGGCTGCATGAATGTCTGCTTTTGAGATGTGTCTGTTCATATCCTTTGCCCACTTTTTGATAGGGTGTTTGTTTTTTGCTTGTAAATTTAAGTTCTTTGTAGATTCTGGATATTAGCCCTTTGTCAGATAGGTAGATTGCAAAGATTTTCTTCCATTCTGTAGGTTGCCTGTTCACTCTGATGATAGTGTCTATTGCTGTGCAGAAGCTCTTTAGTTTAATTAAATTTCATATGTCACTATTGGGGTTTGTTGCCATTCGTTTTGGTGTTTTAGTCATGAAGTCTTTGCCCATGCCTATGCCATGAATGGTATTGCCTAGGTTTTCTTCTAGTGCTTTTATGGTGTTAGGTCTTACATTTAAGTTTTTAATCCATCTTGAGTTAATTTTTGTATATGGTGTAAGGAAGGGATCCAGTTTCAGCTTTCTATACATGGCTACCCAGTTTTCCCAGCACTATTAAATAGGGAATCTTTTCCCTATTTCTTGGTTTTTGTCAGGTTTGTCAAAGACAAGATGGTTGTAGATGTGTGGTGTTATTTCTGAGGCCTCTGTTCTGTTCCATTAGTCTATATATCTGTTTTGGTACCAGTACCATGCTTTTTGGTTACTATAGCCTTGTAGTATAGTTTGAAGTTAGGTAGCGTGATGCCTCTAGTTTTGTTCCTTTTGTTTAGGATTTTCTTAGCTGTGTGGGCTCTTTTTTGATTACATATGAAATTTAAAGCAGTTTTTCTTTTTTTTTTTAATTCTGTGAAGAAAGTCATTGATAGCTTGATGGGGATAGCATTGAATCTATAAATAACTTTGGGCAGTATGGCCATTTTCATGATATTGATTCTTCCTACCCATGAGCATGGAATGTTCTTACATTTGTTTGTGTCCTCTTTTATTTCATTGAGCAGTGGGTTTGTAATTCTCCTTGAAGAGGTCCTTCACTACTCTTGTAAATTGGATTCCTAGGTATTTTATTCTCTTTGTAGTAATTGTGAATGGCATTTCACTCATGATTTGGCTCTCTGTTTGTCTATTATTGATGTATAGGAATACTTGTGATTTTTGCTCTTTGATTTTGTACCCTGAGACTTTGCTGAAGTTGCTCATCAGCTTAAGGAGACTTTTGGCTGAGATGGTGGGGTTTTCTATATATACAATCATGTCATCTGGAAACAAAGACAATTTGACTTCCTGTTTTCCTAATTGAATACCGTTTATTTCTTTCTCCTGCCTGATTGCCCTGGCCAGAATTTCCAACACTATGTTGAATAGGAGTGGTGAGAGAAGGGATCTATATCTTGTGCCGGTTTTCAAAGAGAATGCTTCTAGTTGTTGCCCATTCAGTATGATATTGGCTGTGGATTTGTCATAAAGAGCTCTTATTATTTTGAGATACGTTCCATCAATACCTAGTTTATTGAGAGTGTTTAGCATGAAAGGCTGTTGAATTTTGTTGAAGGCCTTTTCTGCATCTATTGAGATAATCATGTGATTTTTGTCATTGGTTTTGTTTACGTGATGGATTATGTTTATTGATTTGCATATGTTGAACCAGTCTTGCATCCCAGGGATGAAGCCAACTTGATTGTGGTGGATAAGCTTTTTGATGTGCTGCTGGATTTGGTTTGCCAGTATTTTACAGAGGATTTTCACATCAATGTTCATCAGGGATATTGGCCTAAAATTCTCTTTTGTTTTGTTGTGTCTCTGCCAGGCTTTGGTATTAGGATGATGGTAGCCTTATAAAATGAGTTTGGGAGGATTCCCTCTTTTTCTATTGATTGAAATAGTTTCAGAAGCAATGGTACCAGCTCCTCTTTGTACCTCTGGTAGAATTTAGCTGTGAATCCATTGGTCCTGGACTTTTTTGGTTGGTAGGCTATTAATTATTGCCTCAATTTTGGACCCTGTTATCACTCTATTCAGAGATTCAACTTCTTCCTGGTTTAGACTTGGGAGAGTGTATGTGTCCAGGAATTAATCAATTTCTTCTAGATTTTCTAGTTTATTTGCATAGAGGTGTTTATAGTATTCTCTGATGGTAGTTTGTATTTCTTTGGGATCGGTGGTGATATCCCCTTTATCATTTTTTATTGCATCTGTTTGATTCTTGTCTCTTTTCTTCTTTAGTAGTCCTGCTAGTGGTCTGTCTGTTTTGTTGTTCTTTACAAAAAACCAGCACCTGGATTCATTGATTTTGTGAAGGGTTTTTTATATCTCTATCTCCTTCAGTTCTGCTCTGATCTTAGTTATTTCTTGCCTTCTGCTAGCTTTTGAATGTGTTTGCTCTTACTTCTCTAGTTCTTTTAATTGTGATGTTAGGGTGTCAATTTTAGATCTTTCCTGCTTTCTCCTGTGGGCATTTAGTACTATAAATTTCCCTCTACACACTGCTTTAAATGTGTTCCAGAGATTCTGGTACATGGTGTCTTTGTTCTCGTTGATTTCAAAGACCATCTTTATTTCTGCCTTCATTTTGTTATTTACCCAATAGTCATTCAGGAGCAGGTTGTTCAGTTTCCATGTAGTTGTGCAGTTTTGAGAGAGTTTCTTAATCCTGAGTTCTAGTTTGATTGCACTGTGATCTGAGAGTCAGTTTGTTGTGATTTCTGTTCTTTTACATTTGCTGAGGACTGTTTTACTACCAATTATGTGGTCAGTTTTAGAATAAGTGCGATGCGGTGCTGAGAGGTTGTATATTCTGTTGATTTGGGGTGGAGAGTTCTGTCTATTAGGTCCACTTGGTCCAGAGCTGTGTTCAAGCCCTGGATATCCTTGTTAACCTTCTCTTTCATTGATCTGTTATTGACAGTGGGGTGTTAAAGTCACCCATTATTATTGTATGGGAGTCTAAGTCTCTTTGTAGGTCTCTAAGGACTTGCTTTATGAATATGGGTACTCCTGTATTGGGTGCATATATATTTAAGTTGTTAGCTCTTCTTGGTGAATTGATCCTGTTACCATTATGTAGTGGCCTTCTTTATCTCTTTTGATCTTTGTTGGTCTAAAGTCTGTTTCATCAGAGAATAGGATTGCAACTCCTGCTTTTTTTTGCTTTCCATTTGCTTGGTAGATCTTCCTCCATCTTTTTATTTTCAGCTTATGTGCATCTTTGCACATGAGATGTGTCTCCTGAATACAGCATACCAATGGGGCTTGACTCTATCCAATTTGCCAATCTGTGTCTTTTAATTGGGGCATTTTGCCCATTTACATTTAAGGTTAATATTGTTATGTTTGAACTTGATCCTGTCATTGTGATGTTAGCTGATTATTTTGCCCATTAATTGATGCAGTTTCTTCCTAGCATGTTTACCATTTGGCATGTTTTTGCAGTGGCTGGTACCGATTGTTCCTTTCCATGTTTAGTGCTTCCTTCAGGAGCTCTTGTAAGGCAGACCTTGTGATGACAAAAATCTCTCGGCATTTGCTTGTCTGTAAAGGATTTCATTTCTCCTTCACTTATGAAGCTTAGTTTCTCTGGATATGAAATTCTGGGTTGAAAATTATTTTCTTTAAAAATGTTGAAGGTTGACCCCCACTCTCTTCTGACTTGTAAGGTTTCTGCTGAGAGATCTGCTGTTAGTCTGATGGGCTTCCCTTTGTGGGTAACCCAACCTTTCTCTTTGGATGTCCTTAACACTTTTTCCTTCATTTCAACCTTGGTGAATCAGATAATTATGTGTCTTAGGGTTGCTCTTCTCGAGGAGTATCTTTGTGGTGTTCTCTGTATTTCCTGAATTTGAATGTTGGCCTGCCTTGCTAGGTTAGGGAAGTTGTCCTGAATAATATCCTGAAGAGTGTTTTGTAACTTGGTTCAATTCTCCCTGTCACTTTCCAGTACACCAATCAAACATAGATTTGGTCTTTTCATATAGTCCCATATTTCTTGGAGGCTTTGTTCATGTCTTTTTATTCTTTTTTCTCTAACCTTGTCTTCTCACTTTATTTCATTAATTTGATCTTCAATCACTCATATCCTTTCTTCCACCTGATTGAATTGGCTATTAAAGCTTGTGCATGCATCACGAAGTTCTTGTGCTGTGGTTTTCAGCTCCATCAGGTCATTTAAGATCTTCTCTACACTGTTTATTTTAGTTAACCATTCGTCTAACCTTTTTTCAGGGTTTTAGTTTCCTTGCAATGGGTTAGAACATGCTCCTTTAGCTTGGAGAAGTTTGTTATTACTGACCTTCTGAAGCCTACTTCTGTCAACTCTTCAAATGCATTCTCCCTCCAGTTTTGTTCCCTTGCTCTTGAGGAGCTGCAGTCCTTTGGAAGAAAATAGGTGCTCTGTTTTTTTGGAATTTCAGCTTTTCTGCTCTGTTTCTCCCCATCTTTGTGGTTTTATCTACTTTTGGTCTTTGATGTTGGTGTCCTACAGATGCAGTTTTGGTGTGGATGTCCTCTTTGTTGATATTGATGTTATTCCTTTCTGTTTGTTAGTTTTCCTTCTAACAGTCAAACCCCTCAGCTGAAGGTCTGTTGGAGTTTGCTAGAGGTCCACTCCAGACTCTGTTTGACTGGGTATCACCAGCGGAGGCTGCAGAACAGCATATATTGCTGCCTGATCCTTCCTCTGGAAGCTTCGTCCCAGCGGAGCACCCGCGTGTTTGAGATGTCAGTCGGCCCCTACTGGGAGGTATTTCCCAGTCAGGCTACATGGGGGTCAGGGACTCACTTGAGTAGGCAAACTGTCCGTTCTCAGAGCTCGAACCCCATGCTAAGTGAACCTCTGGTCTCTTCAGAGCTGTTAGATAGGGACGTTTAAGTCTACAGAAGCTGTCTGCTGCCTTTTGTTCAGATATGCCCTGCTTCCAGAGGCCGAATATATAGAGGCACTAGGCCTTGCTGAGCTGCAGTGGGCTCTACCCAGTTCGTGCTTCCTGGCCTCTTTGTTTACACTGTGAGCTACTCAAGCCTCAGCAATGGTAGATGCCCCTCCCCTTGTCAAGCTGCAGCATTGCAGGTCAATCTCAGACTGCTGTGCTAGCAGTGAGCAAGGCTCTGTGGGCATGGGACCCACTGAGTCAGGCATGGGAGGGTATCTCCTAGTCTTCTGGTTGCTAGGACTATGGAAAAAGTGTAGTATTTGGTTTGGAGTGTACCATTTCTCTAGGTACAGTCTGTCATGGCTTCCCTTGGCTAGGAAAGGGAAATCCCCTTACCCCTAGCACTTCCCGGGTGAGGTGATGCCCACCCTGCTTCAGCTCACCCTCCATGGGCTGCACCCACTATCCAACTAGCCCCAATGAGATGAACCAGGTACCTCAGTTGGAAATGCAGAAATCACCTCTCTTCTGCATCGATCTTGCTGGGAGCTGCAGACTGGAGCTGTTCCTATTCAGTAATCTTGGAAGTGACCCCTTCTCATATTTCTTGATCTAGCTTAAATGTTACTCTTCTGTGAGACTGTTTCTAAATATCCTAACATTCTGATCTTTATTAACACCTTTTTCATTTATATGTTTATGTACCTGTTCTGTGAAAGGGCTGTTTATGCAAAGTTGCCCCCAAGTGCCAAAGGAACAGATAAACAAAGAAAGAGGCAGAGAAATCCAGTTTGTCAGTAAGGGTGTTTCACTGGGAGATCTTACAGATAGAAGTATGGTCTTCAGCATCTGCAAGACAGGTCGATCTCTGGTACTGTTACTCCGTAGGCCCAGGGCTTATACGCCATATTGCCAAGGTGTACATGTTCCAGCAAGACAGTTAAAGGGAGCCCTGCAGAACAGGCAAGAATGCTATATTCATCATAACTTATAATTTGCATGGTAACATTAAGGTTCACATATTCTTATACTAAGAACAGTAAATAAAGTGGGAATTAGGAGGCATTCATGGTACTGGGGCTAACCAGAAGTCAACATGGCAGATTAGCATCCAAGATGGAGTCACTTTTGTCTTTATAATATCTGTCTCACACTAGATTGTGAGAATAGGGAGCTTGTCTTATTTTATTCTTGAATGGCTGGGCCTTATTCAGTGATTGATTGCTCAATAAATGTCTTGAATTAATAAAATACTTACTGAATGTTAAGTTACATTTTCTCAGCTTTTTGAGAAGTCAACAATTATTCTAACCAACTTTAGTGCTAAATCAGAGATGTTACACATTTCAGTGGGTTTTGGCAGGGTCAGAGCCTGACATCTGCTGCAGGTGGCACAGACATCAGTGTTGTCTTTTGCTGTCACTCACCTTCTGTGTGTTGCTTTAGCTTCCAAAGCTTTACTCTTTTTATCTGAAAGTGGCTATTGCCATGCTCACTGGTTTGTTAAAAATTTTAGATGTACTAACGTTTTTTAAGCAGATCTTTCACTTTTAAACAGTTGGCAAATAAAAATTAAATATATTTTTGGTGTACAACATGATGTGTTGATATACATTGATATATAGTGGAATGGCTAAATCAATCTAATTAACATATATATTTCCTCATTTGTTTTAAACTATCTTTATTTGTGGGTTCCCTATTCTGTTCCATTGGTCTATATGCCTGTTTTTATACCAATACCATGCTGTTTTGGTGACTATGGCCTTATAGTTTGAATTCAGGTAACATCATGCCTACAGATTTGTTCTTTTTCATTATATAATTTTCCTCTTTGTTTTGCTTTGTTTAGTCTTGCTTTGGCTATGCAGGCTCTTTTTTGGTTCCATATGAGTTTTAAGATTTTTTTTTTTTAGTTCTGTGAAGAGTGATGGTGGTATTTTTTAAGGAATTGCATTGAATTCGTAGATTGCTTTTGGCAGTATGGTCATTTTCATGATATTGATTCTAGCCATCCTTGAGCATGGGATGTGTTTCCATTTGTTTATGACATATATTCTTTCAGCAATGTTTTGTAGTTTTCCTTGTAGATGTCTTTCACCTCCTTGCTTAAGTATATTCCTAAATATTTTATTTCTTTGCAGGTATTGTAAAAGGGGTTGAGTTCTTGATTTGATTTTCAGCTTGGTCATTGTTGGTGTATAGCAGAGCCACTGATTTGTGTACATTAATTTTGTTTTCTGAAACTTTGCTAAATTCATTTGCCAGTTCTAGGAGCTTTCTGGAGGAGTTTTTAGGGTTTTCTAGGTACATAATCACATCATCAGTAAACACAGAGAGTTTAACTTCCTCGTTACCAATTTGGATGTCCTTTATTTCTTTCTCTTGTCTCATTGCTCTGGCTAGGGCTTCTAGTACTGTATTGAGTAGAAATGGTGAAAGTGGGCATCATTGTTTTGGTTCAGTTCTCAGCAGGGATGCTTTCAACTTTTCCCCAATCAGTATATTATTGGCTGTGCGTTTGTCATAGATCGCTTTTATTACCTTAAGATGTGTCCCTTCTATGCTGATTTTGCTGAGAATTGTAATCATAAAGAGATGCTGAATTTGGTCAAATGCTTTTTCTCTATCTATTAAGATGATCATCTGATTTTTGGTTTTAGTTCTGTTTATGTGGTGTATCACATTTATTGACTTGTAGATGTTAAACCATCCCTGCATCTCTGGTATGAAACCCACTTGATCATGGTGTATGATCTTTTTGATAAGCTGTTGGATTCTGTTAGCTAGTATTTTGTTGAGGATTTCTGCATTTATGTTAATCAGAGACATTGGTCTGTAGTTTTCTTTTTTGGTTATGTCCTTTCCTGGTTTTGCTGTTAGTGATACTGGCTTCATAGAATGATTTAGGGAGGATTCCCTCCTTCTTTATCTTTTGGAATAGTGTCAGTAGGATTGGTACCAATTCCTTGAATGTCTGATATAATTCAGCTGTGAGTCCATCTGGTCCTGGACTTTTTGTTGTTGTTGGCAACTTTTAAATTACCATTTTAATCTTGCTGCTTGTTATTGGCCTGTTCAGAGCTTCTATTTCTTCCTGGTTTAATCTAAGAGGAATTTGTGTACTTCCAGGAATTTATCCATGTCCTCTAGCTTTTCTAGTTTATGCATGTAAATGTGTTCATAATAGCTATGAGTGATCTTTTGTATTTCTGTGGTATCCATTGCAATATCTCCTGTTTTGTCTCTAATTGAACTTATGCGGATCTTCTCTTTTCTTTTCTTGGTTAATCTTGCTAATGGTATATCACTTTTATTTATCTTTTCAAAGAACCAGCTTTTTGTTTCATTTATCTTTTGCAGTTTTTTGTTTCAATTTCACTTAGTTCTGCTCTGATCTTGGTTATTTATTTTCTTCCTCTGGGTGTGGGTTTGATTTGATTTGTTCTTGTTTCTCTAGTTCCTTGAGATGTGACCTTAGATTGTCTATTTGGGCTCTTTCAGATATTTTGATTTAGGCATTTAATGCTATGAACTTTCCTCTTAGCACTGCTTTTGTTATATCCCAGAGGTTTTGATAGGTTTTGTTACTATTATTGTTTAGTACAAAGAATTTTAAAATTTCCATCTTGATTTCATTTTTGACCCAAGGATTGTTCAGGAGCGTATTATTTAATTTTTATATATTTGCGTGATTTTGAGGATTCCTTTTGGTGTTTATTTTCAATATTTTCCCACTGTAGTCTGAGAGAGTACTTGCTGTAATTTAGATTTTCTTAAATTTGTTGAGACTTGTTCTGCAGTTGTTGGGTAGAATGTTCTGTAAATATCTATTAAGTCTGTTTGTTCCAGGGTATAATGTAAGTCCACTCTTTCTTTGTTGACTTGATATCTCTTGATAGCCTGTCTTGTGCTATCAGTGGAATAATGAAGTCCCCACTATTATTGTGTTGCTGTCTATCTTATTTCTTAGGTCTAGTAGTAAATGTATGATAAATTTGGGATTGCCAATGTTAGGTGCATATGTATTTAGAATTATAATATTTTCCTGTTGGACTAGTCCTTTTCTCATTATATAATGTCTCTCCTTTTCTTTTTTTTTATCTGCTCTTGCTTTAAAGTATGTTTTGTCTGATATAAGAATAGCTACTTCTGCTCCCTTTTGGTGTTCATTTGCATGGAATATCTTTTTCCACCCCTTTACCTTAAGTTTATGTGAGCCGTTATGTGTCAGGTGAGTTTCTTGAAGACAGCAGATACTTGGTTGGTGAGTTCTTATTATTCTGCCATTTTGTATCTTTTAAATGGAGCATTTAGGTCATTTACATTCAACATTTGTATTGGGATGTGAGGTACTATTCTATTCATCATACTATTTGTTGCCTGAGTACTGTTTTCATTGTGTTATTGCTTTATAGGTCCTGTGAGATTTATGCCTTAATGAGATTCTATTTTGGTGTATTTCAAGGGTTTGTTTCAAGATTTAGAGCTCCTTTTAGTAATTCTTACAGTGCTGGCTTGGTAGTGGTGAATTCTCTCAGCATTTGTTTGTCTGAAAAAGACTGTATCTTTCTTTCATTTATGAAGCTTAGTCTCTCTGGATACAAAATTCTTGGCTGATAATTGTTTTGTTTATGGAGGCTAAAGATATGACCCTAATTTCTTCTAGATTATGGAGTTTCTGCTGAGAAAACTGCTGTTAATCTGATAGGGTTTCCTTTATAGCTTACTTGATGCTTTTGCCTTGTAGCTCTTAAGACTCTTTCGTTTGTCCTGGCTTTAGATAACCTGATGACTATGTGCCTATGTGATGCTCTTTTTGCACTTATATTCCTAGGTGTTCTTTTAGCTTCTTGTATTTGAATATCTAGATCTCTAGCATGACCAGGGAAGTTTTCCTCAAGTATTCCCTCAAATATGTTTTCCAAACTTTTAGATTTCTCTTCTCCCTTGGGAGCATCAATTATTCTTAGGTTTGGTTGTTTAACATAATTCCAAACTTCTTGGAGACTTTGTTCATTTTTTAAAAATTATTTTTTCTTTGTTGTTGTTGGATTGGGTTAATTTGAAAGCCTTGTCTTTCAATCCTTGTCAAGCAATCCTCCCATAGCTTCTTGAGTAGCTGGGACTACAGGTGCATGTCACTATGCCTGGCTAGTTTTTGTACTTTTTGTAGAGATGGGGTTTCACCATGTTGCCCAGGCTTCCAATCTGTAGGTTGTCTCTTTACTCTGTTAATTGTTTCCTTTGCTGTACAGAAGCTTTTTAGTTTGATGTAATCCCATTTGTCTATTTTTGCTTTTATTGCCTGTGCTTTTGGGTTCATTCTTCTGAAGTTCTTTCTTCTACTTGTTCAATTCTATTGCTGAGACTTTTCAGTGCATTTTGTATTTCTCTAAGTGTGTCCTTGATTTTCAGAAGTTGTGATTGTTTTTTATTTATACTATGTATTTCGCTGGAGATTTTTCCATTCATATCCTGTATCATTTTAAAAAATTTCTTTTATTTGAACTTCACCTTTCTCTGGTACCTCCTTGATTGGCTTGGTAATTGCCCTTCTTAATTTTTTGTATTTTGGCAATTCAGAAACTTCATCTTGGTTTGGATCCATTGCTGGTGAGCTAGTGTGATCTTTTGAGAGCATTAGAGAACCTTGTTTTGTCATATTACCAGGAGTGTTTTATTTTATTTTATTTTATTTTTTGTTTGTTTGTTTGTTTTTTTGGTTTCTTCTTATGGGTGGACTTTGTCAAAAGGAAGATCTGGGACTCAAGGGCTTCTGTTCAGATTCTTTTGTCCCATGGGGGTGCTGCCTTGGTGTGGTGCTGTCCCCTTTCTCCTAGGATGGGGCTTCCTGAGAGCTGAACTGCAGTGATTGTTATTTCTCCTCTGGATCTAGCCACCCAGCGGAGCTACCAGGCTTCTGGCTGGTACTGGGGAGTGTCTGCAAAGAGTCCTGTGATATGATCTGTCTTCAGATCTCTCAGCTATGGATACCAGCACCTACTGTGGTGGAGTTAGCAGGGGAGTGAAGTGACTCTGTATGAGCGCTTGGTTGTATCTTTTTTAAGTGCTCTGGTTTCGTGGTGCTTGGCCTCCAGCCAGAAGGTAGTGCTTTCAAGAGCATATCAGCTGTGATTATATAGGGAGGACACAAGCTTTTCCTAGGGTAGCCTTTGGATAAGTATTCAGGTTTCTCAGGCGGTGGGCAGGGCTAAAGAGCTCCCAAAAGATTATGTCCTTTGTCTTTGGCTGCCAGGGCAGGTAGAGAAAGACATCAGGTGGGGACAGGTTAGGCATGTCTGAGCTCAGACTCTCCTTCAGAAGGGCTTGCTTTGCTTTGGGGGTGGGATGTGGTTCCCAGGTCAATGGAATTATGTTCTCAGGGGGATTATGGCTGTCTCTGCTGTGTCACATAGGTCACCAGGGAAATGGGGAAAAGCTAGCAGCCACAGGCCTCAACCAGCTCCCATGCTACCTGCAGCTCAAAAGACCAGTCTCACTCTCACTGTGGCCCTCACACCCCCAACAGCACCAAATTTATTTCCAGCAGCCGGTGAGCAGGGCTGAGAACTTGCCACAGGCTGCAAGCCTCCCAGCTAAGAAAGCAAGTTCCTCAACTGTCCCCTGGATTCTGCTGTGGCATTCCAAGTCCTTCAAATGGTCTGTGGATTCTCTCAGTTTTCCTGGTTGTTCCTGTGGTAGTTCTTGGAGAAAAGTTCATAACATGGGTTTCCACATGCTGCTCTGTTCCTCTGAGTAGGAGCTGCGAGTTAGTGAGTTAGTCCTGCCTCATTCTTATCTGCCATTTTTTCCCCTCTAGATATTCCACTTCTAAAGATAAAGATTTTATACCTATCATTTTAGATTTATTGACTCAGAGTAATATGTCCCTCTTCAAATATTACTGGCTTGACAGAAAGTGCCCTTTTGCACATGGTGGTCAGAAATTAGCTGATACTCATTGATCAATTATTGAGGTCATAAACAAAATATTTGACTTACTGACAGTTACGTTAGTTGTATTATTCGCCATCCACAGCTGCTAGACATAGACTGGTCATTTGTCAGTTGACATGACTAGGATCCATACTGTGGCCCTTTCTCAAACTTACCTTTGAAAATGTTACACATTGAGTGTAATTAAATTGAGAACTCACTAGTAAGGCTTGTATTTAAATGGTAAAATGAACACTGATTTTTTGGAAAAATTGAGAACTCCCTTTAGTCTAAAAGTATTACCTGCTTTTCATACAAGTTAATAGTCTTGAGGTAGAATGGACTAAATAGCCTCTTATACTTTACTGGAACAACTGCTTGAAATTAAGACAATGAAATGTTATAAAAACATTGTAGAGTATAATTTGCAATAATTGATGTGCACTGGAATGTTCTTCACAAAGATAAAATATATTTCATTAGGAAAGGATATTCTGGTGGCTAACACCTGTAATCCCAGCACTTTGGGAAGCGGAGGCAGGTGGATCACCTGAGGTCAGCAGTTTGAGACCAACCTGATCAACATGGTGAAACCCTGTCTCTAGCAAAAATGCAAAAATTATGTGAGTGTGGTGGTGTGCACCTGTAATCCAAGCTACTAGGGAGGCTGAGGCAGAAGAATCACTTGAACCCAGGAGCTGCAGTGAGCCAATAGCATAGCATTGCACTCCAGCCTGGGTGACAAGAGCAAAACTCCATCTAAACAAACAAACAAACAAACAAAAAAACAGATATTCTTTATTTTAACTTTTTTTGGTTGCCTTCCTATTGTCTTACCCTCTCTTTTTCTTTCCTATTTTACTTCTTTTCTCCCTTCCTTTTATTTCTTTTTCACTATCATTTATTAAACATCTTCTCTGTGGCAGGCGCAGCTACAAACAGAAATAAAAAGATAAGCTCCTTTCTTTTAAAGGCTATACAATAATTATTTAATGAAGAGAAAATACAATGGGGTTTCTGATTGAACAAGATCCTCACATTTCATCGAATACAGTCAGTCTTGGCGAGAGTATAACCAAGTGGAAACAGGATTACTATGATACAAAACTTGCACTACAGCACGCTGTACACACCATTCATGCAGGAGCTAATTTGAGACCCTATATCATAATCTATGTTAATAATTATCATACAAAAATCTATTTGTCATGTACCTATGTGTAAGGAACTGTACTTTACATATATTATCTTATTTAGTATTTAAAATGGCCTTATGAATTCATCCTATTTTACAGTCAAAAAAATAACACAGAAAAAAGTATCAGAAAAGCACATCAGAAGTCAATGTGATGAGATAGGAATGTTGTCTCTGGAGGTAGGGTGTCAACATTCAAATCCTAGTTCTGTCACTTATTAATTGTGAACCTTTGATCAAGCGATTTTATCTTATCAAACATCAGTTTTCTCATCTTTAAAGTGAATCAATAATAATACCTACATAGAGAGTTATTCTAAGGGTTAAATCAGTTAACATATGAAAGTGGTTAGAATAATAGGTGGTATGTAGGCATTATTATTACAAGCCTGAAATAACACAGCTAGAAAATGTTAGAATCGGATTTTTTCAATTTCAAAGTCTGTGATTCTTCCACAATTTCATATTTCCTCCAAGACATATTCAAGTCTGTGGATCACAGAATTTTAAAAATGAAATTTCAGTAACCAATTAAATCTCTGTTTTTTTTTTCTTAAAGAAAACACATGTACAAATGATTTTTCAGTGAAAAGACTCATTCTCTTCGAGGATGAACTCTGACATCTCAGAGAGTCGTCAGCTAATCGTGGGTAATGTCAGTTTTCAGGGAGTGTGGGGTGGAGTAAAGGGAAACTTTTATTTTAGAGGTGGATTGTTTATTTTGTCTCTTCTGCAACAGGATTTAACAATTCACTAGTTCTTAAGATCATCTTGAAAAGTTCAGTTCTGTCTCCCCAGCTGTTCACAGCACCTGTTGTTTCTATTATTCTCTCTTTCTTTCTTGCATCATTCAAAAATCCCTTCTGGCCTCAGGGGAGGAAAAATAGCTTTTAAATTAATCAGCTTCACAGCCTTAGCATAGCTTGCCTAAGTGGGATTTTTAGGAATAAAGACATGGAGTTTACTAATGTGAACAGGCTAAAATACTTATTTATTTCTTAAATCTTGGCTGGATATTGCATGAGACATCTGATCCCCTTTGAATTTCTGATGTTTATCATTAGATTGGAATTTCCCCATTTATAGGCTTGCGCTACAAATAATTCATTTGTGTTTTTCCTTCTGATTCTAGTTTCTATTTATTCATCCTTATATAGAGTTTTATAAAACTTGGGAAGAAATAACTTCCCTACTCCTTGGAAAACAAAACAAACAAGCAAAAAACCTATCAGCTGCTCCTTCCACCCTTCCACAAAGAGCTGACTGTGGAGCACAGTGGTATATGCTTTGAGCTGGACTACAGCCCTTATCTCCTCATTTCCTATTCAAGCACATTTCTTCCATAAAATAACCCCATCAGGCTCTGCTGCTAAAATATTATTTGAGAGCCACTGACTCAGATACATTGATTTTTTTATAGTCCTTATATAAGGTAGATAATTTTGTACTAATTATTGAGTCAGAAGGCTAAAGAGTTGTGAAAGTATAACATATTTGCTGACCTCAAAGAATTAGTTGTCATTAAGCCACTGTAAGTAGGAGGCAGGGCACAGGGGGAAAAAGTATAAACAGGAAGAAAGTCCCCATGTACTGAGCTCCCACTATGAGGTAAGAATGTAATTTTATTTTTTTATCATTTAATCCTGATGAGAATGCAGTTACCTAAATATTATAATCTTCAACTTACAAATAAGGAAATTGAGATTAAGAGTTAATAATTTGGCCAGGTGTGGTGGCTCACGCCTATAATCCCAGCACTTTTAGAGGCTGAGGTGAGTGGATCACTCAAGGTCAGGGGTGGGTTTGAGACCAGCCTGGCCAGCATGGTGAAGGCCCGTTTCTACTAAAAATACAAAACTTAGCCCAGCATGGTGGCACGCACTTGTAGTCCCAGCCACTTGGGAGGTTAAGGCAGGAGAATCACTTGAACCTGGGAGGTGGAGGTTGCAGTGAGCCAAGATCATGCAACTGCATTCCAGCCTGGGAAACAGAGTGAGACTCTGTCTCAAACAAACAAACAAACAAACAAACAAAAAATATTTAGTAACTTACCTCAGCTCAATTTGTAAATGGGGAAGATAAAACTTGAACCAAGGTGAGTATGACTCTAAAGCCTGTGCTCAAGATAAGTAACTAGCTTTTTGATATGAATTCCAATTAACAGTTCAATCAACCATCTTTGAAGACATATTAAGTGCAAAGTTTTTTTTTTTATGTCCCTTGCATTTCCATATGAATTTTAGGATTAGTTTGTTAATTTCTGGGAAACAAAGATGCCACCAAAGATGAACCAATGTCAAATCTCAGACCTTCCACTTCTTATTGGACCTTGAATAAGTAATTTTATCCTCTCAAATCCTCAATTTATTCACCTGTAAGAGAAGAATACCTTCCTTCCAGGACTGTTGTGAGGATTAGAACTGATGTACCTGGCACATGTTGGACTTTTCATATGTATTGTAAGACTTGCTGTTCAGTTGGGGGAAAGGAGACAAGTGCACATAAAACTCAATAAAAAGTATCCTAGGAAAGATAAGAGAGTATTAACTAGGAGACAGTTTACTTACAGTCAGAGCCTGATTTTGAAGGAGGAGAATCAGAAAAAGCGTTGGCATTTTAAACATTGATGAGTAGGTATATTTCAGATATTTCTGTAGGGGAGAAGGGCACTCCAAATAGGAGGAGCACATTTAAGAAAGCCTGAGGGGTTTTCAAGCCGCAGAAGGGACCTAACTTGGCAGAAGTGTGGGAAGCCTGTAGGGAAGTTATTAATATAAGCTGTAAAATTGGAAGGATTGGCTAACTAGATTGTGGATGAAAAGATATTCCTTCAGGAAGAAGGAAGCAATTTCTAGCATTCAACTATTCTTTTTCTGAAAATCATTGTTATTATTAAAATTTTAAAGGCTGTATTTTATTTGACATATTGAAAGAGGATATGCAGGATAGTTGATTATAGAAAACTGAGCACTCTACTTACCACGTGCTAATATTTGCAAAACTCCTTTTAAATATTAGTAAGGAGCCATTTTGATGTGGAACTCCTTTTAGGCAAATGTTGCAAAGTGGTTGGGCTGGGCCTATTTTTGTTCTAACTAGTAGCTTTATTGAGATATAATTCATATACCATAATATTTATCCTTTAAAGTACACAATTCAGTGTTTTGTTAGTAAGTTTACAAAGTTATGCAGTTATAGCTGTGTAATTCCAGAACATTTTTATCATCCCCGAGGATCCTCAGACCCATTAGTAGTTACTCCTCACATCCCCTATCCTCAGCACCTAGATTCCTAATCTACTTTCTGTACATTTGCCTTTTCTGGATTTTGGATAAATGAAATCATACAACATGTAGCCTTTTATGACTGGCTTCTCTAACTTAAAGTTTTCAAGGTCATCCATGTTTTAGTAGACATTAGTACTTAATTCTGTTTTATTGCTGAATAATATACCATTGTATGGATATACTATATATTATTTATCTGCTCATCAGTTGATGAACGTTTGGTTTGTTTCTGCTGTTTGACTATTATGAGTAATACTGCCATGAGCATTTGCATATAGATTCTTGTGTGGATGTGTTTTCAGCTCTCTTGGGTCTATACTGAGGAGCAGAATTGCTGGTTCATATGGTAACTTTATGTTTAGCTTTTTGAGGAACTGACAAGTTTTTCCAAAGTGGCTGCATGATTTTACATTTCTTCCAGCAATGTGTTACAACTTCTCCGTATCTTAACCAACACTTATTATTTGTCATTTTTATTGTAGCCACAATATTCTCATGTGAAGTGCTATCTCATCATGGTTTTGATTTGTATTTCCCTAATGACTAATGATGTTGAACATTTTTTCATGTGCTTATTGGCCATTTATATATTTGCTCTGGAGAATTGTCTATTCAAATCTTTGCCCATTTAAAAAATTGAGTTGTCTTTCTGTTGTTCAGTTGTAATAGTTCTTTATATATCTCAATAATAAACCCTTACCAAAAATGATTTACAAATATTATTTTCATCTGTGGGTTCCCTTTTGATTTTATTCATAGTTTCATTTGGAACACAAATTTTTATGAAGTCTGTATTTTTTGGTTGTTTATGCTTTTGATGTCGTATCTAAGAAATAGTTGACTCACCTAAGGTCATGAGGTTTATATTTAATATTATTTTCTAAGAGTTTTATAGTTTTAGCTCTTAAATTTGGGTATTTAGTCCATTTTGTGTTAATTTTTGCATACAGTATGAGATAAAGGTTCAAATTAATTCATTTGCATATTAATTTTCAATTGTACCCAAACCATTCGTTGAAAAGATTATTCATTCACATTGAATTGTCTTGGAACCGTTGTTGAAAATCAGCTGACCATAAATGTAAGAGTTTACTTCTGGACTCTGAATTCTGCTCCGTTAATCTGTGTGACTTTTATTATGTCGGTATCATGCTGTCTTGATTACTGCAGTAAATTTTGAAACAGGGAAGTGTGAGTTCTCCAACTTTGTTCATCTTTTTCAAGATTGTTTTTGTTATTATGGGTCCCATGCATTTCCATATGAATTTTAGGATCAACTTGTCAATGTCTAGAAAAAAGTCATCTGATATTTTTTTTTCAAGGTGTTATGGCCATAGACTCAGCTGGGATTTTGATAAAGGTCATGTGGAATCTGTAAATCAGTTAGGGAGTATTGCCATCTTAACAATATTGCTTTCTAATTCATGAATATGGAATGTCTATATCTTTACTGTATTTCAACGTTTTGTAGTTTTTAGTGTGCAAGCTTTGCTCTTCCTTTGTTAAACTTATTAATAATTTTTTTAAAAAATTACAAATGGAATTGTCTTCTAAATTTTATTTTCAGACTGTTCATTGCTAGTATATAAAATACAATTAATGTTTGTGTATTAGTCTTGTATCCTACAACCTTGTTGAACTCATTTATTAGTTCCAATAGTTTCTTTTTTATGTGTGAATTCCTTAGGATTTCTATATATGAGATCATGTCACCTATAACTAGAGATAATTTTGTTTCTTCCTTTTCAGTCTGGATGACTTTGATTTCTTTTTCTTAGCTAAATGCCCTGGCTAAAACCTCCAGTCTAATTTTGGAAAGAAATGAAGAGTGCAGCCATTCTTTTATTGTTCCTGATCTTAGGGGAAAACCTTTCAGTATTTCACCGTTAAGTATGATGTTAGCTGTGAGTTTTTCATAGATACCCTTTATTCATGTTGAAGAGGCTGGATCTGTTATACAGATTGATTCATTTGAACCTACGAATTCTTTTAAATATTGAACTAACATACAAATATTAGGAAACTTCACACAAAAATCTGAATTTCTGGCTTCACTTGAAAAACCAGAAAGTCTAATAACAATGCTTGGCTCAAATTTGTACATGGCAATGGTTGCTGCATACTTTAAGTGCATGGCTGTGCTCTCTTCATTAGACTATGGTCGCTAGCACTCCTGATGGTATCTCTTATACTGAAGCAGAGTATAAGCTGCCTGCATTTGCATTCAACTTTCCTTTTCTTATAGTAGAGAAATATTCATTTTTACCTAAGTTTTTCTGGGAAATAGAAGATAAACCAAGAAGTTCATGTGATTTTTCTGTAACTCCTAGCTGATGCTACTCATTTACATTTTTCCCTTGGTCTTGTTATAGTTTTGAGTTTGTGGTTGCTGCTGCAGGGGATCTTCTCTGATTAGACACCTGGAGGACTTAAATGTTTAGATCAGTCTAGTAAGATTTCTGGACTCCTATAAGTGATGTCATTCCTTGGATTATCCTCAATAGCCTCTGTAGAAATAAACTGACCTTCAATGTGCAAATCCAATTTGATACATAGTTAACTAGTTATGATGTTTCTCTGATTCTCTGTCACTCCTCCGTGTTCACTTTTTTTATCGTTGTTGTTGAGACGCAGTTTCGCTCTTGTGGCCCAGGCTGCAGTGCAATGATGCGATCTTGACTCACCACAACCTCTGCCTCCTGGGTTCAAGCAATTCTCCTGCCTCAGCCTCCCGAGTAGCTGGGATTGCAGGCATGTGCCACCATGCCCAGTAAATTTTTGTATTTTTAGTAGAGACAAGGTTTCTCCATGTCGGTCAGGCTGGTCTCAAACTCCCAACCTCCAGGTGATCCTCCTGCCTCGGCCTCCCAAGGTGCTGTAATTACAGGCATGAGCCTCTGTGCCTGGCCCATGTTCACTTTTAAGTATTCTTTTATTCAATATAGTTGACCAGAATTTACCTTAATGAAATGAAATGATACGGAGTGCACTTTGAGGCAGAGATATCCAAAAAGAGAATATTGAGGGAGAATTTCAATGCAGCAACATTGTTGTATAGCCCTGGAACAAACACTATATATATTGTAAACTTTTTCACAAAGGAGCATGTCTTACATTTTTTATATCTCTAGAGTCTAGCACAGCTAGGTTCAGTAGCTATGTGTCAAATGAATGTTAGCTGTTGGTGATATTTAGGTGAGGAGTTCTTATGTGTGGATAAACTTTGCGGGCAATATTTTGTGGAAAATCAAATGTAGTGCTTTTATATTTTCTTAATACAGATAGTCACAGGAAATAATGTCCATCTTTTATATAATTATTCTCAAATATTTGTAAGGGATAAGCCTTGTAAATAAGAAAACTTGATATTTTGTGGCATATAAAAAAAGAGAAACAGCTAGTGAATTTTTGGAATTGAAATTATTTTCTGTGAGTAAAAACTACTACCATCATTTAGCATTTTAGGGAGTTAGGTGAAGATAACTCCTTCATATCTTACATGGTATTACAGAGAAAAACAGCAGCCAGAAGTGTCTTTGGAATCTCTGTAATATCATTGCCAATCCACTGGCTCTAGGCTTTTGGTTGTGGGAGAGCCTGGATTAGATAGTGTTTATTAATTTCCTGGAAGTAACATACCCTGATTATAATAGTTGGCTTTATAACACTAATGTTTCATTTTTAGTGGTACGCAAATGACTTTGACATTTTTGTTATATCCCAGAGTGCACATCTTCCAGCTCAAAGAAGAGAATTGTTTTGGGTAGTCTTAATATATTCAATGTAGCAACCAGTGTGAAAACAAATTATCGTTCCACTCTTAAGCCAATCTGCTTTTTCTGAGGAACATGTAGGGAGATAGAGCATTCCTGTACTAGGAGATGATTTTTAAAAATACTTTTCTTCTTGGTGACTTTCATGTCACATGCTACATATGTTTGAAAGGATCTTGTTTAAACCTAAATACAGGATTAAAAGTCAGCTGTTAGGAAGGAGTGTCTGTGGTTTTATGTTTGATGGGTGGTTTGAGCAAGGGACAGAGCTAGGGAGTCTACCAACGACTAGCAGACATTTATGTGTAAAAGTCTAAGTTCATCCCATTCTTCTCAGCATTTTCATGGAGTCCAAGGAAGTTCTTGTTCATTGTAAGTTAATTTACTCTTCTGTTGACCTACTTATGGTGAATGAAGCATGACTGGTGACTTGAAATATTTCCTCAATGATTTGCTCACAAATATTGAATTCTGAAGTTATGTATTATTTGCTTGTTATTCCTACATTTATGATTATAAAATCAGCAATTTAAGTGCTGGTAAAGGGGATGCAAAATTAGAGCTAGTAACTTGAAGTGGTACTTAGAAATTATATGTGTATTTTTCTTCTCAGAATACCTAAAGTATAATTTTAATAGTAAGTACATGGAAAGATGTATTCAAACTTTTGTTATGTATGACATCTTGTAAGTATTGAGAATAAACTTGTAATTTGGTTTGCCATTTTGGTGTGGTTTTAGTACTAAACTGCAAAATATTTTAATGGCATGTATTAAATATTGATCTGCCTACAAAGGAATTTAGGAGGTGTTGTCTATTTTCTTTCCTAAGTGGTGATTTAATGTAAAATAGCTGAAGTAGTAGTTTTTCTTGTATAAAAATGAGCTAGTATTTTGAAAAGATAGTTCATTTTTTTTTTCTTGCACACACAAATCTATATATATATGTGTATATATATGTTTAATAGCTAAGGATGATTATAAGTTTAATGGTTGTAATTAAATCAAGTGCTATATACCAAATCTTATCTAATTTGGTAACTAGGAAATGGGTATGATCATTTTCATTTTACATATGAGGAAACTGAAGGTCAAAACAGTTAAAGTCTCCCAGCTTGTAAGTGATGAAATTGGAATTTATATCTATGTCTATTTGTATTTATCTCTGTGCTTGACAATCTGACCTCAAAGCTGATGCTCTTACCATTATGAGACTGCATTTCATGAATAATCACAAAAAAATTCACAGTAGTATTGCTAGTCCCTGTCAACTAGAGGAATGGAAATATGTTCAAGACAATATTTTCCATGAAGTTTCTGTTAATCACATTGATTCTGCTTTCTTTTACAGTGACTCAATGAAGTGTCATGTATTAATCTACATTCCAGAAAAATGTCGCATGAAGAAAATATGTGGGAACAGCTGGTTATAGCAGCTGTAGGTAGTGACTGGAAATTCAGTCTCTATTTCTTTCTGTACACATCTCCTTATAACTGATAAAAGGAGGAATTGAAATATATATTGAAAATATATATATACTTGTGTATATGTGTGTGTATGTGTATATACACACAAATTGTACTTAGCAAAGAAACAGAGCCACCATAGTATTGTTATTCAAGTTCTGTCTCAGAATCATAGAATATAAATGCCAGAAAGCCTTAATGTGGGGCTTGAGTCCAATTATTAAGGAAACCAATGAGCAAACTTGAATGAATTAGCTCTCAGAAAGTAAGGAAAAATGTCTTTTTTAACCTCTATATCCCTAGAGTATATACAACAGAGTCATATATAAAGCTTTATAAATATTTGTTGATTCATGGGTTGGTTGTTTTATTTAACAGGGCTGGTTAGTAGCTGAGGTTATAATCTGAATTTTTAGACATTCAAGCCCAGTGCTTTTCTTACCATACTGTGCTGCTTGTTCCCATTCCCATCTCAAAACAATTGCTGCCTCCTTTTGAAAGGAGGAAACTAAAGCTCTCATAACTTGCCCAAGTTCACACAGGTAGGTTGAGAGGTCTTAAAACCTGGTATGCTTGATGCCAAAGTTTATGTTCTTAGATGCCTTGCTAAGCTGTTGCTTCCTAGGACTAGAACTTCCATTATGTCTTACAGATTTAATTTGTACTTGCATTAATATTTTAAAGCCATCTTCAAAAAGAGCATGCAATCTCACTTTTTGACAGATGGTAGAGTTGAATTGTTAAGATCAGGATTCTATAGCCAGACAGAGTTTATATCCTACCTCTATCACTTTCATGACCTTGGTCTGTTTCTCTGTGGCTTAAGATTCATTATCCATAAAGGGTGGTAATAATAATACCTATCTCATTGAGTTGTTTGAGAATTAAGTATGAGGTGCTTAGAAGGATGCCTGACATATAGGAAGCCACACATGTGTTATTATTTTCTTGGGTATTCTTTCCCACTGGAAAAAATTTATCTTATATCCAGTATAGCTTAATCCTGTTGTCCTCTCCTGTTCTATCCTCTGGGGATGCAAAGACTAGTAGTGGGGTGTCACTCTCATTATCATACCACAGTCTGTTTACTTATCATGATGAAGTTGGTTTTCACCCTTTTCTAACAGTTGGTTTCTTAATCTTTACACAAAGATCTGATTTTTCCAGTACTTATGCTTGAAATACTGTAAGGAATTTTCTGTACTTACAGTAGGGGATAACATTAACATTTAGAGAATAAGAACATTTATTTTCATATGGTTTACAAAGGACAACCAAGTTTATTTTAGCAGAACTGAGTAGTCTTTTTAAAAAAGTTTTTACTATACTGAAGGAACATCTGCTCTCTTGCCCAGATTAAGATAACTCTTATAGAGCGATATAGTAAATGAGCACTAAACAAAGGAATAAAAAATCTTGGATTCAGGCCACTTGACATTTACCAGTTGTGAGACCATGAGTAGGAGAATCCTCTTACTCTCTTTCAGCCTCAGTTTCTTGACCTTTGAGATTGACATAACAGTGAATTCTATGATTGTCTTATAATGTTTGATTTTAATCAAATGATGTATTATTTTTTCAAGGCCCAAATTCAAATACTGCTTGCTCAATGAAGTCTTCCCTGACACTTCCAGTTATATTTCATTTCTCCTCCTTCTATATTCCTATAACAATTTGCATATCTATAATTTCTATATCTTTGAGTCAAGCAGACCGTATCTTCTACTGGATTGTAAACCCTCTGAGGGGATGTATTCATTTTTTGTTTTTCATAGACTGTTTGGTATAGTGCCTTGAGTATGTGCTCCATAACTACTTATTAGATTGAAATAGTGCAATGGTGCTTTGTTAACTAAGAGTATATACAAATGTGAAATATTAATATCTATGTATACTTGGGACTTTTCTTTCTCATTGGCCTTATTTTCTAACATATGGCATCCTATGTTTACTTAGACTTCTCTCTATATCTCTAAATATCTTATCTTGGGAAGAGTCAACCAAGAGCACAATTAAAGTGTTTATTAAGTTTCTGAATGCAAATTGTATTGTCATAACTGCTGTCTAAATCAAATCATTATGGTCTCTGCTTTACAAGAGCACAGTCAAAAATCATCAAATGCTTCCATGTGAGTTATGTTGTCCTTATTACTGATCAAATTGAATTAAATAATTACATCAGTGACTTTTAGACTTGTAGCATAAACAGGAAATACTTGTGTGGGTATACTTACAAAGGAGTACTGAAAACTATTGAAAGAATAAAACTACATTGTTTGATTACATAACAACTTTTGTTGGGAATGATGACTGAAAAGGACAGGTTTTTTTTTTTTTTTTTTTTTTCTGTAGAAACAGGTCTGTCTATGTTGTCAAGGCTGTTCTCAAACTCCTGGCCTCAAGTGGTCCTCCTGCCTCAGCCTCCCAAAATGCTGGGGTTAGACATGAGCCACCATGCCCAGTTGAAAAGACAGCAGTTTTAGATTTGGGTATTTGATCTAGTTCATTAGGCATGAAATCATCACATCACTTCTTAATTGTGAAAATCTATGTGTATTGAACTTTCAAAAGTTTTCAACATAGTCCCTAGTGGTTATTTAATGCATTTTGCTTATTCTCCAATATTCTGCAAGGTCATACCATTTTTCTTCTGTGATATTTGATCAGTTTGGTCAGAATTGAGGATGTTTACATCAGTATCATTACAACCAGAGAGATAATATCTTACTTGTGAATGTAGAAAATGTTCTAGGATACAAAAAAGAAAAGAAAAAAGAAGGAACAAAGGTAAAGAAAAGAAATGAAAAGGAAAAAAGAAGAAGTAAAAAGAAGACCTAGTTGTTTATATTTGTTAACTGGTACTAAACTTTATGTCTTTGTGTGTGTGTGTTTGCTGAATAATTTGAAATTAAATTGCAAGTGTCATAACATTTCAGCCTCAAATGTTTTAGTACATATCTCCTAAGAATAAGGATAGTCTCTGACAGAACCTCAATAACACTATCACATTTTCTGTTTCTTTCTTATTATAGATATATGATTATTGTTTTTGGTTTTCTTTTCATTTGGAAATGTTTTAAATTGTCTTGAGCCAGCAATAATAGAAGATTCTTTGTAGTTAAGGTGAGGTGCTTGAGTGGTTTCTAGGTTTTGAGTGCCAGTGCCCTCTTTTATTGGTGTAGTAAAGTTTATTTTAAAAATATTTGACCTGGTGCGGTTGCTCATGCCTGTAATCCCAGCACTTAGGGAGGCCGAGGCGGGTGGATCACCTGAGGTCAGGAGTTTGAGACCAGCCTGGTCAACCATGGCCAACATGGTGAAACCCCATACAAAATTAGCCAGGTGTGATTGTAGGACATAAGTATCTTTATAGCTCAGGAGTTCTCAGACTTTTACATTTTGCTTTAAATTGGTGATTAATCACCTTTAGTCTAGAATTGTCTTTACAGCTTTGATCACATTCAATAACATCCATTCAAATCCATGGTTTTTATAATTATTATTTCCCCAAAACCTCTTGCATGACTGAGATGTCATAACTACCAGTGCATTCCTTCCCTCTCTCTTTTTTTTCTCCCAGTTCACCACAGGTGAAAGTTTTAGTAATTTCATCATTATAACATGCTAAGAATTATCAGTTTTTACTTACGCCACCAGTGAGGCTCTCATTGGTCACTCAGCCATGAGGTGTTGCTGCTCAAAAACTGTCTTTTTTTTTTTTTTGTATAATTCCTTGCACAAAGCATCTTAGGTCAGTGGTCCTGAAGAGCAGATTCTGAGATGAAGAATTTGCACATAGAAAGTTTATTAGGAAGTGTGCTTAGGAACAATACTTGTGAGTTAGTGAGAATGTAGGATTGGGCAGAGTGATAAATTAAATGCAAAGTGGCTATCATAATATCCTCCATTGATCCACAGGCGCTCTGAAGCTCAGATATCCTTTCAGAGTTGTCCTAAATTGAGGCAAAGGGGCCAGATCTTATATTGACTAGTCAGTATGTTGCAGGACTTTTCCTGAGTTCAGCTAAAGACGGGACTCTTGTCTGAACCATGGCCATGAAAATTTAGGCTCACAGATGGTTTAAAGGGTGAGTAAAGCAGGGTTTTATCAGGTGAAAAGGGAAAACAGGGACTCTGACAAGGCCAGAGTCCCTTTGCTAGATAGAGTGCTTCCTGCCTGCCTCTTGAATCCCAGGTTCCACACAGGAAGAAAAGGGGCCAGGCTACTCCCTGATGCAAATGTCGTGAACTTCCTGAGGCTCCACCCCCATGGGCAAGTTGGTTGGAGTTTCTCCAAGGACTCTCTCCCATCTGACTGTCTCATTCCTGCCTCTAAAGAAGTACATCTAACTGCTGTTAGATTAAGGATAAAGACGAAGACTGATCTTATATGCTTCCTGCTGACATGGGACACTGTTTTGGGGAAATGGCAGTCAGAGCTTCCCTAGAAGCCTAAGGGTTCCTGGTAGAAGGAGCCATCATCAGAGGCTCCAGTCTGGAGTTTGATGGCCTGAATGCAAGAACAGACAAACCAGATTATTAGGAAACATGTATCAAAATGAAACAAAGGGAGGGGTAAGGACAGCTCAAAAATTCCAAGGTCTTTTACCAGTTTGCATAGGGAGAAGGAAGCCAAAAGTCCAACTGGTTAAAAAAAGCTTTACCCTTTGGTCAGCATGTTGCACTTCTGGGTTCCCTTCCCTGAGCCCAAACAGAAGTCAACCAGTTTAAGGTTTGGGAAATTAACTCTTTTCAGTTTGGAGGATGCATCTGAGGGGAGTGTCCCGTGGTAAGGAGACACAATTACCTATCTGTGAAGAGAAAACTTAGGAGGAGAATGGAAAAAGAAAGCATTTTTTAAAGGAGTCCCAAGGGTTCAGGATGCATTTGAAAGGGGTATAGACTGAAGATGAGTGGCTACCCATCTAGAAAAAGGGCAGCAGGCGTCCCTGGTTCCCTTCTCTTCCTAGCAGATACCGGTGGTACTTCAGGGAGAGAGGGAAGAGCATCCACTTTCCCTCTTCCATCCTTGTATTCCTGAGTTCTTGTGACCTTAGCAGGTGCTGCCGTGAGTGCCAAAGTGGCTTGTACCCATGAAACAGAGAGGGCCTAGAGAATAGGAATTATCCGCTCTCACTTATGTCTCTTTCCCACCTACTGTTAGTAGCCTTGGAATTCCCTAGACCTCATTTATGCCATGGATATTAATGTGGCTTTTATCCATGAAACAAAAAGCTTGAGATTGGCTTAATTGGCAGTAATCAGCCACGCTCACCTGCCCTGTGTGTTTTAACTTTCATTATCATTTACTTCTGGATCCCTTAGTTACAGTTTTCTTTCCTAGGGTTTTGACCCAAAGCTTGGAATTGCATCTGAGACAAAGTGTATCTCATGGGGGTTGCATGGACTCCTTATCATAAACCAAAGGTTAAGTGAAACTGTGGAACTGAGTTCTCCTCCAATGCAGAGGAAAGGATGCCTTGTTACACACTCAGATAATTGGTAGCTATTGTTATGCTTGCTAGGATTTGGGTGCCTGGTGCCTGGGTTTGGTTAGCTCCCTTGGTCTTACTTTCCCAAAAAGGAAGCATCCAAGTGATAGGTATTCTACTTATTCCCATCACCTGGCAGGATTTGCAGGATAATTACTCAGAACTAGAATACTGATCCAGATTTTTTATATCACCCATTCCTTTTGTTCTTTTGGAGCTACAGCTGGAGATTGCTGCTTGGTTCACAGGAACAAGTAGGATTAGTCTAAAATGTAGACAAAAACTTAAAAATAACTAGTGAGTTTAGAATTTAATGACAAATGTATAAGTTTTGAAACATAATTTCTCTCTCTCCAGTTCTCATTTTTGTTAAAAAACAAATTATGTTAGGACTGAGTGGTTTGCAAAATAGACTTTAGTTTTATACTTGACCTGATTATTTGCATCAAGTACAGCAAGAATAACTATTTCTACTTAGACCTTTTGAATTGGCTTTGATGGAAGTGTGTACCACAAGGAATCACAGATAAGACCTTTTAAAACCAAGCCCAGCCGTGGATTTGCATCCTCAAATACCTGTGAGTTGGGTGATCCTCTCCTAAGGTCCCAAGATAAACTTGGAGCTCCTGTCCCTGTTAGAAAGTGACATTCTTTACTGACCACAGGTCAGGAACCCTGCACAGGGACTGCATAGACAAGGGTATGAGGCCAGTTTTCCCATGGGGATTTTATTGGCTCTGCGAGTCGAGCTTGACTCCTTAAAGAGAAGCATACCCTTCCGGTCAAAGCCTTGGTAAAATTACTTTCTCTAATTGTGTCCTGTTGCAAAAGAATAATGTGTTCTTATTGCACTGATGCACATAACTATATTGTCATAAGAATACTCACAGTTTCCCAATTCTAGAGGAACCAGGCAAAGACAAACAAACATATTTCAAATTTTGTTCATGGGAGTATACCTGACTCTATTATTAAAGGCTATAAATAGTCCAAAATAAGTTTCCTTAACTCTGAAAAACAAAACATGGATTAGCAATATTCCAAGCAAAAGTCAGAAAGGTTGCTTCAGCTTCCTAAGTTCAGTCCCTTTAGTTAACTCCTGTTTTGCTTAATATTCATGAGCATTTCAGCTCTTCATGAGTCCTGAGCATGTTCCTGTATTCCAATGTCACAATGTCAAAAGTTATCAGAAGCCTGTATTTGAGAGCACCTGTTAAAGTTCTATAGCTCATTATAAACCATCTTTGAAAAGGATTAAAACAAGACAACTGTCTGTGAAAAACAAAATATCCAGGGTAGCTACATTTAGAAACACTCTTGTCAAAGAAGTTTGGTTAACTCCATGGCTTACAATAACTTAACATAACCTTAATTGTGATTGGTAGTATATACTTAGACATTAGAATTTTAGAAATCCCATACAATTTTGGAACATATATTAGCGTTATATATATAACCATATATAGCACCAATATGTAACCTAAAGAAGATTGAGCATCATTTTGGAAATTCCATGTACCTAAACATGTCAAATAATCCTGTTTACCTCTCTTTTCTGGACACTTCAGGGGCCCTCTGAAGTACTCAAAAAGTCAGGTGCCAGGGAAGACAATTTTGAAACTGCAGTTTGATTTTGGGAAGGCTGTTAAATGTTTGAGGTGTAAAATACTTGATATTATAAAACAGAATTCCAGAGTAGCATAAGGTAATTATTTTGCCAAAATGATGACTCAGAAATTTTAAAGAAGCAAAAACCTTTTGTAACCCTTTACAAATGTTGCCAAAGAGCAGATTGATGCCATAGGAAAACCTTGTTATGCATTTATTTGAATGCTCAATTTACAGAAAAACCATATAATACCATTGTTTGAATTTAGTCAATATGTTCACACAAAGAACCTCTTCTGCAGGATTAATTTCCACAATTGTTCCACTACTTGTTTAAACCTTCAGATTTTTCCTAATTTAACTCAAAACAATCCTTTAACTCAAGGCAAAAGTTTACATTTCCATGCCTTCTTATAATCTTTTACTAAAAAACACATTTTACTGTTCTTATACACCTTTCATGTAATTCTATTTCCAGTAGTTTCAGTTAACTCCTAGGCATTTTTAACTTTAAGGTAAAACTTGGTAAGTTGCTTTAATTGTGTACTAACTGCAGACAAGTTTTGCCTTCTTAATTAAGGGCATAGGTTAGTTCCATATATCAGTTCCATAGGCCTTATCAATTGTGAAGCCATCAAGTCAATACTTTTCAAAACCCCAAAACCAGTTCATAACCTCAAAACACTTAGCAAGCCTTGCATCTGACCTGCATTGTTTAGTTCACCTATTTACATTTTAATGAAATCTACATTTTACCAATAATCTTTAAGGCTGTTTTTATTTATCAAAGATTAAAGTCATGTGACCTGAAAGATACCATAGCTTTTATCTTCCCTTTTTAAAAAATACTTGATCCAAGAGCCTTTCTTTAGGTCAAATTAATCAGAGCTCCTTTTACAGACATCACAGTACACACACAGACAGGTGGAAGAAAACCCAGTGGTTGTGGTGCCCTTTAAGAGACAGGGCTAGGAAAACCTGCAGATATAGAACCAGAGAGGGCTCATCCCCTAAGGCAGGGTTGCTAAACAAAGCCTTGCCAACTACTTACCAGCTATGCCTCCAGGATGTAAAACAAGATGGAGGCTTGGAGCACAAACCATACAGACATACAAAGCACACCAGATTGGCTGTAGCCAAAGACTAACCCCACAAATCCTTTTTCATGACCAAAACTTTACAGAGAGTACAAACAGTGATAGTTGGGGGGCCTGGTGTAATAAAAATGCCCTCTAAAAGGAAAAAAAGTTAAAGGTTAACTGCTGATGGGGTAGAGAAGGGGAAGAAAAGAAAACAGTTTAAAAATGCCTGGGGAGTTTAAAAAAACCTCTTATTCTTATGAAAGTTGTTTCTCCACCAGGAGAAAAGCTTAATTACTGCCAGAAAAAGCTGAACCTCTTGGGTGGGGAAGGGGAAGGCTGCTGTGGCTTGTGTCTGGGAGCCAGCTGGTTAGCTGTGTGGGACCCTTGGGCTATGCACCCCAGCCTCCACACAGAGGGGAGGGGAAGCAAGGAGACCCTGCTCGCCTGTCCATCCTAAAAAAGGAAGAAAAGGGCCTTTCTCCCTTTTCTTGTGATGGGACTTGGTGGCTTGTTTCCCCCACCCTCAGTAGTCTGAGGATGAAAATGCTTAGGGGCAACAGTGAGAGATTTTGAATCCCCATTTCATTCACTGCTTTTTGAGCCCCATGTTGGGTGCCAAAAATGATGCAGGACTTTTCCTTAGTTCAGCTAAAGATGGGGTTCTAGGGAAACAGGGACTCTTGCAAATCTAGAGTACCTCCACTAGAGTGCTTCCCACCCACTGCCCGAATCCTAGGTTCCACACAGGAATAAAAGGGGCCAGTCTCCTTCCTGCTGCAAATGTTGTGAACTTCCTGAGGTTCCACCCCAGTGAGCAGGCTGGTTGGAGTTTCTCCAGGGACCCTTCCCACCTGGCTGTCTCAATTAGAAGCTGTCTACCTTTGAGAAACAGGTGTGACTCTTGGATGAAGGAACTCCCCATGAGCTGAGAGCAATTTATTGAGAGAGACTCAGACATGCACTGTTAGCAGCCAACAATCCTGGAAACTGGGAATTGAAAGCCTTGGTTCTGATTGGGAGATCTGAGTAGTACACCTCGTTCTATACTACAAGAGATGAGAGAAAAAGTAGGAAGATCCATCAGATGATTAATGAAATACTCTAGGTGAGAGATAATGATAGCTTGGAATTTAGGAGAACAGTGGAGGTGGTGAGACAATTGAATTTTGGATGTGTGTCAAATGATTTATTGGTGGATTAGTTGTCAAAGAAGAGAAGTATCAAGGGTATCTTCAAAGATTTTGACCTGAAAAACTGGAAGAAAAAGTTACCTCATCAATTTGTTGAGAAGTGATGGCTAGCGCAGGGCTTTGTCTTCTTAAAGCAGCTGTATTAACTGAAGAATGTAACCTCATATTTGCAATTTCTAGCTGAATTAAAGAATATGAGCTCATAATTTTCTCTTTTCACCACATAAATTACCTAAATTGATCCAATTAGAAATTGAAAACATGAATAGACTCATAACCTTGGCATAAATTAAAATTTTGTCAAAGAATTAACTTGAATGAAACAAACTCAGGTAGGGTTAAAATCAAATAAATTTAAACTTTCAAAGATAGGTAAGTCTCATGATTGGTGCTTATTTCCAAACTAGTGAAATAGCAAGGAAACTTTCTAGCTAATTTCAGGAAAATAGTGTGTATAAAAACTGAACACTAAAAGAAAATACAGATTAATCTCATTTATGAATATAGATTAAAATACTAATAAAAGAACAAATACATTAGTCTCATTTATGAATATAGATTTAAATACTAATAAAAGAACAAATACATCTAATTCAAGAGTACATTAAAAAGTTCCAAGGAAGGTTTATTCTATAAATGCAATGGAGATTACTATGAGAAAATCTATTAATATAGCATATCATTCATTAATAAAAGATGCAAAGAAAATAGGCAATAGTAATAGCTCACATTTGTTGAATGCTATAATGAGCTATGTTCTAGGCATTATTGTAAGTGCTTTAGGTGTATATATGTTCAGTTAATTCATAAAAAAATCCCACGAAGTATTTTATTTTCATATTTTAGATGAGAAAAATTGACACACACAATGTTTAGTAACTTGCTTAAATGCACATAATTAGTATATGAGAAAACTAAGATATGAAAACAAGAACATGTAATGATTAAGCCACTCTGTTAGAATACCTCCCAATATACAACAATAATAGTGCTATAATATTTATAATTGGCTAACATTTTCAAATGCTTACTGTGTGGTGGATACTACTTTAAACACTTTAAATGAATTAACTCATCCTCACTAAAACCATATGACACAGATGCTAATATCATTATTACCATTTTACTCACAGGAAAAGTGAGGTAGAGCAAGTTTAAGTAAACTCTTGAGGATCATTCAGCTATTAAAGAGTGAATTATGATTTGGGTCCAGGCAGTCTGCTTTCAGAGCAGTTGCTATACTGCCTCTATAACATTTGAACAATCATCCCTCATAATAAATGAAGGAAAACAATATGAAACAAACAAACAAACAAAAAACTATGTTATTAAACTAAATTAAAGGGATGATTCCTTGAAATTATTTTTTAAAATGTTGATCTAAAATCGTATTCTGTATTCTATATCATACTTCATGGAATTGTTAATGCTAAATATATTGCCATTCAATTCAGTAACAAGGTGTGGAAGCATTCAGTCAACACTATCTTTAGTAAAACTTTTCTGGAAGTATACTGTAAAAAGTATGAAAATTATTCAATGAGAAAAACAAAATCACAGTAATACATAATTGAAATGACATCATAAACAAGGAATTCACAAAAATGTAGTTAATAATGGATGACTGAAAAGTGAAAAGTTCAAGAAAGTTCGCAAAGTTTATAAGATTAATAATATTCAAGATTGATGAGAATATGTTAACACAGAAGCATTTGTTCCCTGTTGGTGGGAAGAAAATAAATCCAACGATTATGGCTATATCTACATCAAAATGTATACTTTAACTCTCTTATCCAGCAAATTCCCTAGGAACTTATCCTCTACCCTCTCCCCCAAAAAATCTGAGATATGGCTAAAAATTTCTTTATAAGAATGTTAATTTCAGTATTATTTAGAATAGCCAAATATTAAATATAACCTGAATGTCTAACAAAAAATATTGGTTTTTAAATGATGCAATGTTCATTTAATAGGATATATCCATTTATTAGAAAACCATGGAAGAATTAGTTAACTGAAATTGGACTTCTAAGTTTCTCTTGTTTCTAATGCCTATATAAATCAATGGCTTTTTATTTTTGAGTCTGGCTTGATAACCCCTAGAGTAATAATTTTGTTTTTATATATTTATTTGTATATATTTTGCAAAGAGTAAACAAAAGCTACATTCTATTTAGTTATGGGAGGAGGAGTGGGATGAAATAGAAAACAGTTAGGCAGTGATGAAACTGGTGTTTGTAAAGATAAGGTGAAAAGCTATGTTATTTCACATGAAGACATATAAATCAATAGGCTCCTCATATTCTCCATACCTCCAAATGTGCCTTTCTTAGAATTATAGCAATCGAGAGCTAGCAATTACATTTTGGTAATGTCTGGGACTACCCCCATCCTCAACTCCAACATCCTTGTTTTATTTTATTATACTTTAAGTTCTGGGACACATGTGCAGAACATGCAGATTTGTTACATAGATATACATGGGCCATGGTGGTTTGCTGCACCCATCAACCAGACATCTAAATTAGGTATTTCTCCTAATGCTATCCCTCCCCTAGCCCCCTATCTCCTGATAGGCCCTGGTGTGTGATGTTCTCCTCCCTGTGTCCATGTGTTCTCATTGTTCAACTCCCACTTGTGAGTGAGAACTTGCACTGTTTGGTTTTCTGTTCCTGTGTTAGTTTGCTCAGAATGATTGTTTCCAGCTTCATCTATGTTCCCACAAAGGACATGAACTCATCCTTCTTTATGGCTGCATAGTATTCCATGGTGTCTAGGTGTCACATTTTCTTTATTCAGTCTATCACTGATGGACATTTGGGTTGGTTCCAATTCTTTGCTATTGTGAATAGTGCTGCAATAAACATGTGTGCATGTGTCTTTATAGTAGAATGATTTATAATTCTTTGGGTATATACCCAGTAATGGGACTGCTGAGTCAAAAGGTATTTCTGGTTCTAGATCCTTGAGGAATCACCACAATGTCTTCCACAATGTATGAAATAAGTTTACTGGTTCAATTGAAGATACAGAAGTTCAATTTTAAAGGTTAACACAGATTCCAGATAACTCTTCCTCTCATCATTCAACTGTGCAGTTCCCAGCCCTTTCCTACCAGACTTACATGTGCAAGTTAATGAATCAAAGAATAGAGAATTTGACCTATTTAAATATTTAAATATCAGGCTCATAAATTATATATAGGCATGTGATCTGCTCAGTCTCTCCCATTGTTGCTTTCTTGGATACCGTTTGCCATTAATCTTACCTGCACAAAGAAGGATGCCATTCAGGATAGTATCACACAAAGAGCCACTCCTGAGAGTCAGCAAGGTGGGATGCTGCCCTAGATTTGCTATTGATTTTTTTTTAAAGTTAGATTTTTATAAACAACAATTCTTGTGACTAAATAATTGACCAGCTGTATGATATTAGGAAAATTATTTCATGTGTTTTGACCTTACATTTTTGTCTGTAAGGTGAGGGTCCCAGATTAAAGTATGACTGGCATTCTTTCTTGCCCCCATCTATACTTCTAATCCTCTCTAGGAGATGGAAGCACCTTTATAGTTTTTTGGTGGTACATGGTGGTTAAACAAGGTACCAACCCTGAACTAAAAAAAAAGCTCAGAAGTATAGGGAAAAACAAAAACAAAAAAAAACCTATGTGATTAAACTGAGTTAAAAGAATGTTTCCTTAAAGCTATTTTTAAAATCTATCTGAAATTACATTCTATATCTTGCTTCATGGAATTGTTAACACTAAATGTATTACTATTAAAGTTAGTAACAATGAATATTATAAGGGCTTAACAATTTTGTCTAGTTTATGTTCCCCTAGAAGAGGCCCCCATACAAGAATTCACATTTATGTTTAAATGGTTTATTTTAGAGATGATCCCAGAAAGCATCAGAAGGGCAGTAAGGAAAAAGGACAGGGAAAGTAAGGTAGCTAATAAAGGATGCATTAACAAATTAGTACCTTAATCTTACTGGCAACTCCATGTGTCAGTGTAGAATCAGCCAGTCTCAATTAACCTCTGCCACCCCCAGTGACAAAGCAGCTAGGGTATTTATTATATACTAATCCCTATCAGTTATCAGTTAAAGGCTGCTTCTTAGTGGGAGGGAGTGTCTCTTGAATCCTTGGTACTCCAACCTGCTCTACATACTAGTGGAGTGGACTTTAGCTCCAGAAAAAGCCCTAAGGCAGTTTAGAAGTCTGGCTTGCACCATAATAGTAAGGCCTAAGGAATATGGTTGGGGGCATAAACAGTGTCTGCTACACCATCTTAACAAGATCATTCTAGATACTGATACTAATACCTATATTTTTAGGCATTAGTGATATTTTTTCTATAAATAGAAACATAGCTGGACCTCAGCCAAGGTGCTTCTTTACTGCAGAAATGAAAGAACCTTGTTATAACTCATCTATAAAACATTGGTCTTCAGTACCAACTGCTAATGCAATTATACATACTTTCTGGTAAATCTGTTAATAATAGGAAACATGACTTTTATTTTAAGACTGGAAAAGACTAGACCCACTTTAATTCTATGAACCAAGCATCCTGCAAACCATATGAGAAATGATGCTGTCAACTTGTAATATACAAACTATAATTTCCCTGCATTGCATGGGAAGAGGGACTCTGAATTTATCCTCAGTTACCATTGTTATACTTTGACAACTATATAAAAAGATGAATGAACATTTCCATGTCTTATGAACATTGAAATGCCAAAGCACTTAAAATTTGTTCCAAATGACTAGATCCTAGCATGATGTCTGTTACATAGTAAGTACTTAAAAGATATTTTTTGAAATGTATTTACCATTCACAGTGAACTTTCAGGATTAAATTGGTCCTTTCTCTTATTTATTTTCAAAGATTGAGCTCCTACAACATGTTAGGCACTGCTAATTTAGAACTTTAGCTAGATGAATGTCTATTATCTGGCAGAGATAAATAACTCAAGTTTCTTACTAATATTAGACAACATAGTTAACCATAGAAGTGTTCCTACAATTAGAGGAAATTGTCATCCTTAATGTAAATTTTAGAGACTTGTTTGTCTTTCAAAAACTCTTCCTATATCTGTTCAAGCTTCCTTTCCTTTCCATTCCCCGTCATTATTCTAGCTGTTTGATAGCTTCCTTAATAGGAAAATAGCTCACTAAAAACTCCTGGGAAATTTATAGAAGAGTACGCACAGAGGCAGTCTCTGCATTTCCTGTATTTCTTCTTAATAGGACATTGCATTTAATTGATAAGTCAGTTTGTGCCTAATATATACCATGATGGTTTCACTTACTCTTCAGATGTTCTAAAATACGTAAACTGTGTGGATAATTTTGTACTTACCAAAGACTCCCAACCCCACTGCTCCAGAAATCACAACATTATTTTGTTCAGTAATTGTTTCAAGGTTCAATCTAGTTAGTTAACTGTGAAATTTTGCATCTTCTGTGACAGTGTGTGCAAGCTTTGTAACTATGCCTGTCATTAAACCAGCTCTACCTTTAGTCCGGGCAAATTAGTGATGCCTTTGCAGTTAGCTCAGTAATTTTTAGAGAGAAAATTTTGCTTTTATGAAAGGCTGCTCCTCAACTTTATTCCTATGTCCTTGACATGCTCAAAGTTTTAGCATAAGATACTCAGTATCAACAAAATAAATTTAGTCTTTTTTGTTTTTTCATTTATTCAATAATTTCAAAAAAGAGAAAAATCATCCCTGAGAGGTCAAAGATGAAAAAGGAATAATTTCATTTATTTACTAAAAGGAATAAATTCACTTATTTACAAACTGGAATGTTTTGTAAAGAAAAGTCTGTGGAAGTCCTTGCCAGAACAATCAGGCATCAAAAAAAAAAAAAAAAAAAAAAAAAAAAAAAAAAAAAAAAAGGCGTCCAAATTGGAAAAGAAGGAGTCAAAGTATTTCTGTTCACTGGTGATATGATCTTAGGTCTAAGAAGCCCTAAAGACTCCACCAGAAAAACTCTTAGATTTGTTAAACGAATATAGTAAAGCTGCAGGATACAAAATCAACATAAAAAAATCAGTAGCATTCTATACATCGGTAGTGATCTGAGGACCAAATCAAGAAGGCAATCTCATTAACAATAGCTACCCAAAAAACCCACAAAAAACAAACAAACAAAACCTAGGGATATATTAAATCAGGGAGGTAAAAGGTGTCTATAAGTAAAACTACAAAATGTTAATAAAGAAATCACAGGAGGCTGGGCATGGTGGCTTATGCCTGTAATTCCAGCACTTGTGGAGGCCAAGGTGGGAGACGGCTTGAGCCCAGGAGTTCAAGACCAGCCTGGACAACACAGTGAGACTCTCTCTCTACAAAAATGCAAAAATCAGGCAGATATGCTAGTCCATGCCTGTAGTCCCAGCTACTTGGAAGGATCACTTGAGCCTGGGAGGTCGAGGCTGCAGTGAACCATGATTGCGCCACTGCAGCTCCAGCCTCAGTGACAGAGCAAGACCTTGTCTCAAAAAAAGAGAACTAAGTCATATATGACATGAACAAGTGGAAAAAATCCCATGCTCATGGATTGGAAGAATCAATATCTTAAAATGATCACACTGTCCAAAGCAATCTACAGATTCAACACAATCCCTATCAAATTACCAATGTCATTTTTCCCAGAATTAGAAAAAACAATCCCAGACTTCAAAGGGAACAAAAAAGGAGCCCAAATACACAACACAATCCTGAGCTAAAAGATCAAAGTTGGAGGCATCACATTACCTGACTTCAGATTAAACTACAAGGCTATAGTAACCAAAACAGCATATATATGCACATACCATGGATAATACTCAGCTATATAAAAAACCCTGAAATCATATCTCTTGCAGCAACAAGGATGGAACTGGAGGCCATGATCATGACTGAAATAACTCAGAAACAGAAAGTCAAATATCACATGTATTCACTTATAAGTGGGAACTAAACAATGGGTACACATGGACATGCAGAGTGGAATAATAGCCATTGGAGACTCTGAAAGGTGGGAGGGGGTGAGGGTTGAAAAAATATTTATTGGGTACAATGTTCAGTATTGGGTGATGGGTACACTGAAAGTCCAGACTTCACCACTACACAATGTATGCGTGTAAGAAATCTGCACTTGTACCCCCTAAGTATATAAAAATTAAAAAAATAGAAAAGTCTGTGGAATAAGCAGCTACTCGGAGGCTGAGGCAGGAGAATTGCTTGAACCAGGTAGGCAGAGTTTGCAGTGAGCCAAGATCATGCCACTGCACTCCAGCCTGGGTGACAGAGTGAGACTTCATCTAAAAAAAAAAAAAAAAAGGTTAGTGGACTAAGAATAACAGAATCTGGGGTCTTGGATCTCGCATGACTGTGCCTTTAACAAGACAAGTTGTGTGACCTTGTACAAGTCACTCAGACTCTCTGTGCCTATTTTCCTGATCCATAAAAAAGAAGAAAATTATATTTTTTTCATAGAACTATAAAAATACAATGAAATACTATAGGGAAGAGCTTTACATACAATAAGATTCTCTATACATGTAAGGTATTTTTGTAATTACTGCTATTATTACCACTATAGTCATTTATAAGTTGGTGACCTTGGCTAAGTTAACTTTTCTGAGCTTTCATTTCCTCACTTGTATGAAGGCTTCTTCTGTGTTCAATTTTATGTTGATACCAGGACAGATTTTATTGAGAAGGGCATCCTGGAAGAGAATTTTGAAGATGAATCACTCTTAGCTTGGGAGAAGGGGAGGACACTTCCAGTAAAGTTGAAATCGTGAGCAAAATTTGAAGCATCCTGGTAATTTACAACGAAGCAATTTGGAAGGAGCTTCCTGTGTGGTGGGATAAAGGTCAAAGATAAGACTCCACTGAGAAGATCAGACCAAACTAATCAGTTAGGACAGCATTCCTCAGTGGAGAGGTGACTGTGACTGATTTTAAGCAAAAATAAGACATAGCTATGAGGAGGATGAACTGGACTGTGGAAGAATAGTAGTGAAGGTAAGACCCAGCTAATAACAAAAGTTACCGTGTACTAAATGCTTACAGAACATTGTGCTAGGCTTTTTATGTTTCTTATGTCATTTAATCCTAAGAACAACTATGTGACTTAGGCCCTAATATTATTCTCATCTTACAGGTGAGGAAACAGAAGCCCAAAAGGCTAAGCCACACTCAAGGTTACACACCTAGTAATTGGCAGAATGGAAGTCTTTCAGAAATTACAGCCTACACTCTCAGTTGTTAGTGTATTGCATGTTTTTATTTTAAAACCCTTGTTTTCTAAACTGACAACTAGAAACTGCTAAGTATGTTAAAAATCATACCACAGGATTTTTGAATTGTAGAGGACATTTCCATCCAACTGAATCCTTCGCACAGCACAGGGATCATCTGTATAATGTCCTGTGGGTAATCTTTTGCTCTCCTTCAGCACACACCCTGAGTATTCAGGGTGTGTGAGCTGAGTATAGAGAGACTGGGTTTCTCTGATAATTTTCCTCATGCTGTAAGCTCCATCCTCTGGAGAACACTTGGTTATATAAACCATTTTTTCACACGATAGCTCTTTAGACATGATCATGTCTCATTATGAAAGGAGCTGGGCACATTCCTCAGCCCCGGGCTCAAGACTTCCTGAGCCTAGTACAAACACATTCCATCCTCCATCCCACCACATATCGCCATATATCTCTCAAACTCCCTGAGCCCAGTATAAACACCACCTGGAAAGCCTCCGATAAGGAGACAGCGTTCAAGGTTTTACTGAAAGCGCGGGAACCAAAAGAATTTCTTTGTTCCCCTGTAACTTTCGGGCTATAAAAAGCAAACGCTCGCATTGTTCGGGGCCCTCTCTTGTATGCTGTAGAATGGAGGGACCAGGTTCGAACTTGTAATAAAGATCCTTGCCGCTTGACTTTGACACTAGACTCTGGTGGTCTTCTTTGGGGAACAAACGGTCTGGGCATAACAGTTACCCAAATCTTCTTTTCTTTTGTGTGTGATGAGGAGAACCTCTTTCTTTTTTGGGGCTATAATGTATTCTACTTCTCTGTAGTACTCCTTCGCCACCCTACTTTAACAGTCATTAGAGTTTCTTATTGTTTTGTTCACATTGTTGTGCCCTCCCCTATGGTGTTTGCTCTGTCATATCATGTTTCTTATTATTAAAGAGCATTGCCTGAACTGTCAGCTCTCTAATTATACTACAGCATAATTATAACCATGTTATACAATTATTTGTTGTGTGTATCACCTCTAGTTGATTAAGAGGTGCTTAAGGGCAAGAGCCATGTCTTCTTGATCTTTGTTTCTCCCACAGTGCTCAGCATGACACTGTGTACACATCAAATTTGTGATTAAACATTTCTTGAACAAATTATAATGACCAGCTTGATATTGAAAAGGTATAGATTTTAGTAAAGTAGTTTTTCCTATTCTCATCTTGCTCTGATCTCTGAAAATACAATTATTTTTCTCTTTAAGGTTGAGAACTTATGGTTTGTTTTAGTTAATTGCTGGTTGAAGGGTAGGCTTAAATTAATCTGCTTATACTTGGTGGAATTTTATAGATTGAAGACGTATGTTGAATGAAGAGGATTGCTTCCATTCATCTAATCCTAATTACCACTCAGCATTGAGCTATCTTGAGCTTGAAGATGTGTTCATTAGCGAATCTGAAGTGAACTCCACCCATTGGGACATGAGGTTAAAAGCCAACTTAACGAGACTGTGTAAATTATTCGTGTGATAACAATGTCTTCGCATAGTCTAGGGAAGATAAGGCTTTATCTGCTTTTCACTAAATAATTTGCAGAAATTGGAGATTTTAAAATTTTTGATTCTTATACGAACAAATGACAAATCTAGTATAAATTTTAGATAAAGTGCAGAATAGTAAGTTCTGAAGAGAATAAAGCTTAGGTAAGATAAAGGAAAAAACTAATTAGCTGCGAGGAAATAGATGCCATTTTGTTTTGAACTGAGGAAGCAAACGAGAAGTGTTAAAATCTACCATTGTCTTATAAAGAGAAGGGTAATGGCTCTTTAAGTTGTATCTGTGTAGATTCAATCAGCAATTATTAATCAAGTATCTACTAATTGCCACACTATGCTGAGTATTTGAAAGAATTTAAGATTCAGTGTCTGGTTCCAGCTAGAAGTTTACATCTGGTTGAGAAGACATTATTGACAACACTTGAAGCAGTTTGGAACACTGCAAGACAATATATAGCATGTGCTAAATTATGCTGGCTCTGATTTTATAGTCTTTGCCTTGAACACTTGAACACATCATCCCTTTCACTGCGCTGGTTCAACACCTCATTGTCTCTGGTTTTGAATATTGCAATACGTTTTAGAGCATGGTTTAGTGCTCAAATATTTGTTGTCTGAATGGGTAAATACATGAACAGCCCAGATTTAAATACTATGGAAAATTAGAGAAAAAGACTAGGATCTGGATTAGTTGGTGAAGACTGCTTGTAGAGGGTATTGTTTAAGTTGAAAGCCACATGGGAAACCTGGTAGAAAGAGAGTAAACATAGAGAGTGAGGGAGCTGTGTCTGTCTGTCAAAATATGAACACCATCTAATTGAAGTGAAAAATCCCAGTATTTACTTCTGTGATTTCTTTTTAAATGTCTTGTTAGCTAATAACTTTCATTCCAACTATTTTTGAAAAAAGTTTACAGTCAGGTGCCATGGTTGAAAAGTCATTTCTTTCTTTCTTCTCTCCTTCCCCTCTGTTCTTTTCTTTTTTTCTTTTTCAGGTGATTTTCCATATTTCTTCTCTAATCTGCCCATCACCATCTTAGGGTTTAATTCTCAGAGGCTAATCCTTTTCCTTTATTTCTAAATTCTTGGAGATAACCTCTAGCATAGTAGCTCAGAACATAGGTAGAATTTGGAGGCAGATTGCCTGATTTGAATCCTAATACCTCTGTTTACTCATTTTGTGATGATGGATTATCTTTCCTGTTCTTCAATTTCTTCATCTGCAAATTGAGAGGAAGAAGAGCAATATAACATTCACTTCTGAGGGTTGTCATGAGGCTAAAATGAAATAATAATTCAGAACAGTGCCTGGCATGTTGTACATATGTAGTAGCTATATTAGCCTCCAAATTCTTACAAGAAAGATAACGTTTGGCTGAATAATAAATGAGTCGCTATTGACATTTCAGTGTCAGGAAAAGAGGAAGCCAATAAACTAGATCAGAAGACTTGTAGTCATAGACAAGAATAAAAACAATGACAACAGTGCCACCTCCAACTACCTAAAGGAGAGAGGATATTCTCACCAGTAATCCCAGCACTTTGGGAGGTCGAGGTGGGTGGATCACGAGGTCAGGAGACTGAGACCATCCTGGCTAACATGGTGAAAACCCATCTCTATTAAAAATACAAAAAATTAGCCAGGCATGGTGGCGGGTGCCTGTAGTCCCAGCTACTTGGGAGGCTGAGGCAGGAGAATGGCGTGAACCCGGGTGGAGCTTGCAATGAATTGAGATCGTGCTACTGCTCTCCAGGCTGGGCAACAGAGCGAGACTCTGTCAAAAAAAAAAAAAAAAAAAAAAAAAAAAGGGATACTGAAAGGAATCTGAAAGGTTGCTCTCAAACCTTGTCTTTTTTTTGGAGGTATGCATAGTGAAAAGGAAACGCAGGCTGCTCTGTGACTTGCCTCTCCTCCTGTCCTCACCTTCTAAAAATCATTTAAAAAATACTAACAGTTGCAATTTATTGAGCACCTACTTGGTGCCATTTTCTATAAGAGACACAGGCCTAATTAAGTTCTGTAAATTGCCAAATATGACATACAGGAATTTGAAACTTAGGTTTGACTGACATAAGAACCCAGAAGTTTCCCAGTAAAATATTCTGTTTCCCAAGTTCTTTAACCGCATTCTGGAAACACACTGTTGAGGAGTGGGGGTGGAATAAGTGAAACGATTTTCACTGAGCAAAATGAAGGAGGTGTGTCCGTCTATCATCTGTCTGTCTATCTATTATCTATCTATCTATCTATCTATCTATCTATCTATCTATCTATCAATCATCTATCTTCCTACCTATTGTTTCTTTTTTTGGCATGCTGTAATAAACAAAGTAGACATGATTCCTGCCTTCTTGGAGCTCATATACTGAAAAGCAAGAATTCTACCTCTTTTGTAAATATGAAAAAATAAAAGCTTGAGATCATTGACCGATCAATGGACTAGTACATGCTCAAGGAATAAAATGCTGCTGTAGAAATTCATATCATTCTTTGTCGTAAGTGAACACAGTTTGTGGTTCTCTTGTTCTGAATGTCTCACTATAATAGGTCTATACCAGACTTAACAAAATTGTATCTCTGTCTCATAATAGTTCCATAAATATTTCTTTATACTCTAAGAGCTTGCATTTTTCACTTCACATTTTCATCTCTCAGTATCAAGTGTGACTCCCTTTCCTCATAATTATGTAAAAAAAGGACAAATTCTGTTACTCTTCAGTTTGAAGTAAATAGACTACAAAGCATCATACTATGTTAAAGGCAAAAATGCCTCTGAAGAGGAAAAATTATTCAGCAAGGGCATTGTATAAGCAGGAGTAAAAAAAAGAATATGGAATTGCTATGAGCTACAGCAGCTGAAGATGAAGACTTTTGTATTTACAGCATGATTTCCCAGAAAAAGGCAACAACTGTAGAGTCTGTGTGTCTTCTGCCACCTCTTTTTCTTATAACTTGTTATGTGCAATATGAAATTGGCTTTAATCTGATTAAATGGATAGATCAGGCAGTTTATAATGAGATTCAGATTCTTTCTTCTCTAAGCTCTGGGTCAAAAGAGCCAAAGCTATTACTTTTTGATGGGTGTTTGGTTATCTGTGCAAGAAGGATCACAGCCCAGCTTCTCAAAGGCAGATAGGTAGATCAGTAAATAGCTGACAAATGATGGAAAAGGACAGTCTCACTAGCTAGTTGAGCAATTTTGTCTTTAGAGGAAACCCAAGGGTGACTCGACTTGGAGATTAAGCTCTTAGTCTTGGATAGCAAACAGGGCTACATTAACAAGGAATCATGGGAAACTGTTATCCTATTACTGCCTTTTCTGGAGCTTGGGATGGCTGATATTGGACTATCTAGAAATTTTCATTAACATTTTATTAAAAACAAAAAATTATGCCTCAAACAAAAGTACAGCTTTTCCTTAATTGTTAAACACATAAATCTCAACTAGGCTTCTTATCAGCAACAAAGTTGTTATGAGAAACCTAGTATAATTTAAAGTTGATTAGACCATTTCTTTCTTTTAAACATGAGCAACTGACTAATCAAAATTTAGGAAGAATCTTGATAAGTATTCTTTAATATATTAAATTCACAGGGAGTATGTTTGATTGTCATGTAAAAAGATAGATACTTTTGGAAAAAAGAAAGTAAAATAGTAAAGAAAATAATGGATAATAATCCAGAAAACTCCACACTCATTTTAAACATGTTTTAAAGTAATTGACAGATCATTTTCCATATATTTGATTTAATTTCAATAAAAGTGCTAATCAAATCTTTTATGCCTAGAAAAATACCTTGCACATAATGAAAACTCAGTGAATATTCAATCTTTTATTCAATCAGTTGATCAACTGATCGACTTCTTGTGCTGAGCACTGAACTATTTAGTATAAATTGTGTATATACCACAAAAATTTCATGTATAATAACACTAAAGCCTGATTTATTAAATGGTATATTATAAAAAGAAAATATATTATCAAAATTTGCCAAAAATATGCAAAAAACAAAATAGCATGATGTCACAAATTTTTAAAACTAAAAATCCAAGGTACTGGGCTATAATCCTTGGGCAAGAAATTTTATCTCTGGTTTTTGTTTTTGTTTTTGTTTTTTTAATTTGTGAAAGGAGAGACAAGTGTTAATTATCTTTCAGTTTTGTAGTGTCCTTTGTTCCTCTGTTCTAAAATATATGTGAAATGTGGGAAAGACAAGCCAAAAAAGCATTTGAAAAATTAATATTCATAAGAATCGGTAAGTGTGCACATGCGAGTATGTGTGTGTGTGTGTGTGTGAGAAACAGAGAGAGAGAGAGAGAGAAAGAGAGATGGAAACAGTGACCTTGACAATCAGTCAAATGTGGTGCTCCTGGTAATGATTTGGCAGTTTCTCAACAAAATGTCAGCATACCAAGTATTAAACCAAAGATCAAGATGATATTCAACCCTCAGATAAATTAGATCCAAATCAGATGATAGATGTGGCACATTTGCTATCATGGAAAAAAAATGTACTGGCTCCTTCAGGAGGTAAGACCCAGGAACTGTGAAAGCTGGAGACTTGGAATACCCCTAAAGAACAAGGGGAAGGAAATAATGACTTTATAAGAAGTTGTCATTGTGAAAATTTATAGGCCTTGCCCTTTGTTCTTCTCATGCAGGAGAGTGACCTTCATATATCTGAGTTTTCAGTGATTGTATATATGAATAAATGTAGGTAACATCTGATGAATGTGGTTGATGTATAGGAGTCAATAAATACTTAAATCCTTTTTTTCAAGTTAGTTTTAATTTATATCAGTTTTTACATTATGTCTTGGAATTATTCAAATACATGAGATTATCTTTGGCTTAAAACTGCTATGATACTAAAAGATTAAAAGCTGGGAATCAGTTTTTTTTTCTCTTTTATTTTATGGAGATGTAGGGCAGTGGGGCACAAAAGATTAGGCATAGAAAAAAATGAATAATGGGAGATCACCTAAGCGTACCTCTGATTCCTCCAAGTGAAATGCTGCAGTGACTCTATTATGATTTAGTATTTTTTCTTTATTTTGGAATTTCTTTTTTAAAAAATTGTACCTTAAGTTCTAGGGTACATGTGTACAACGTGCAGATTTGTTACATATGTGTACATGTGCCTTGTTGGTGTGCTGCACCCATTAACTCAGCATTTATGTTAGGTATTTCTCCTAATGCTATCCCTCCCTCCTACCCCCACGCCATGACAGGCTCCGGTGTGTGATGTTCCCCACCCTGTGTCCAAGTGGTCTCATTGTTCAGTTCCCACCTACGAGTGAGAACATGCGGTGTTTGGTTTTCTGTTCTTGTGATAGTTTGCTAAGAATGATGGTTTCCAGCTGCATCCATGTCCCTACAAAGGACACAAACTCATCCTTTTTTATGGCTGCATAGTATTCCATGGTGTATATGTGCCACATTTTCTTAATCCAATCTGTCACTGATGGACATTTGGGTTGATTCCAAGTCTTTGCTATTGTGAATAGTGCTGCAATAAACATACGTGTGCATGTGTCTTTATAGTAGCATGATTTATAATCCATTGGGCATATACCCAGTAATGGGATCATTGGGTCAAATGGCATTTCTAGTTCTAGATCCTTGAGGAAACACCACACTGTCTTCCACAATGGTTGAACTAGTTACACTCCCACCAACAGTGTAAAAGCATTTCTATTTCTCCACATCCTCTCCAGCACCTGTTGTTTCCTGACTTTTTAATGATCACCATTCTAACTGGTATGAGATGGTATCTCATTGTGGTTTTGATTTGCATTTCTCTGATGGCCAGTGATGATGAGCATTTTTTCCTGTGTCTGTTGGCTGCATAAATGTCTTCTTTTGAGAAGTGTCTCTTCATATCCTTTGCCCACTTTTTGATGGGGTTGTTTGTTTTTTTCTTGTAAATTTGTTTAAGTTCCTTGTAGATTCTGGATATCAGCCCTTTGTCAGACAAGTAGATTGCAAAAATTTTCTCCCATTCTGTAGGACTCTGATAGTAGTTTCTTTTGGTGTGCAGAAGCTCTTCAGTTTAATTAGAGCCTATTTGTCTATTTTTGCTTTTGTTGCCATTGTTTTTGGTGGTTTAGTCATGAAATCCTTGCCTATGTCCTGAATGGTATTGCCTAGGTTTTCTTCTAGGGTTTTTATGGTTTTAGGTCTAACATTTAAGTCTTTAATCCATCTTGAATTAATTTTTGTACAAGGTGTAAGGAAGAGATCCAGTTTCAGCTTTCTATATATGGCTCGCCAGTTTTCGCAGCCCCATTTATTAAATAGGGAATCCTTTCCCCATTTCTTGTTTTTGTCAGGTTTGTCAAACATCAGATGGTTGTAGATGTGTGGTATTATTTCTAAGGCCTCTGTTCTGTTCCTCTGGTCTATATCTCTGTTTTGGTACGAGTACGCTGCTGTTTTGCTTACTGTAGCCAGAATCTTTGGTACACATTTAAACCAGTGTGTAGAGGGAAATTTATAGCACTAAATGCCCACCAGAGAAACCAGGAAAGATCTAAAATCAACACCCTAACATCACAATTAAAAGAACTAGAGAAGCAAGAGCAAGCACATTCAAAAGCTAGCAGAAGGCAAGAAATAACTAAGATCAGAGCAGAACTGAAGGAGATAGAGACACAAAAAATCCTTCAAAAAATCAATGAATCCAGGAGCTGGTTTTTTGAAAAGATCAACAAAATAGATAAACCACTAGCTAGACTACTAAAGAAGAAAAGAGAGAAGAATCAAATAAATGCAATAAAAAAAGACAAAGGGGATATCACCACCAATCCCATAGAAATATAAACTACCATTAGAGAATATTATAAACACCTGTATGCAAATAAACTAGAAAACCTAGAAGAAATGGATAAATTCCTGGACACATACACCCTCCCAAGACTAAGCCAGGAAGAAGTTGAATCCCTAAATGGATCAATAACAAGCTCTGAAATTGAGGCAATAATTAGTAGCCTACCAACCAAAAAAAGTACAGGACCAGATGGATTCACAACGGAATTCTACCAGAAGTATGAAGAGGAGCTGGTACCATTCCTTCTGAAACTATTCCAATCAATAGAAAAAGAGGGAATCCTCCCCAACTCATTTTATGAGGCCGACATCATCCTGATACCAAAGCCTGGCAGAGACACAACAATGAAAGAGAATTTTAGACCAATATCCCTGATGAATACCGATGCAAAAATCCTCAGTAAAATACTGGCAAACTGAATCCAGCCGCACATCAAAAACTTATCCACCATGATCAATTTGGCCTCATCCCTGCAATGCAAGGCTGGCTAAACATACACAATTTAATAAACATAATCCAGCATATAAACAGAACCAAAGACAAAAACCACATGATTATCTCAATAGATGCAGAAAAGGCCTTTGACAAAATTCAACAGCCATTCCTGCTAATAACTCTCAATAAACTAGGTTATTGATGTAACATATCTCAAAATAATAAGAGCTATTTATGACAAACCCACAGCCAATATTATACTGAATGGGCAAAAACTGGAAGCATTCCCTTTGAAAACTGGCACGACACAAGGATGCCCTCTCTCACCACTCCTACTCAACATAGTGTTGGAAGTTCTGGCCTGGACAATCAGGCAGGAGAAAGAAATAAAGGGTATTCAATTAGGAAATGAGGAAGTTAAATTGCCCCTGTTTGCAAATGACATGATTATATATTTACAAAACCCCATTGTCTCAGCCCAAAATCTCCTTAAGCTGATAAGCAACTTCAGCAAAGCCTCAGGATACAAAATCAATGTGCAAAAATCACAAGCATTCCTATACACCATGAACAAACAAACGGAGAGCCAAATCATGGGTGAACTCCCGTTCACAATTGCTTCAAGGAGAATAAAATACCTAGGAATCCAACTTATAAGGGATGTGAAGGACCTCTTCAAGGAGAACTACAAACCACTGTTCAATGAAATAAAAGAGGATACAAAGAAATGGAAGAACATTCCATGCTCATGGATAGGCAGAATCAATATCATGCAAATGGCCATACTGCCCATGGTAATTTATAGATTTGATGCTATCCCCATCAAGATACCAATGACTTTCTTCACAGAATTAGAAAAAACTACTTCAAAGTTAATATGGAACCAAAAAAGAGCCTGCATTGCCAAGACAATCCTAAGCCAAAACAACAAAGCTGGAGGCATCATGCTACCTGACTTCAAAATGTATGATTTAGTTTTTACAAGTCACAATGCATAAGAAAGTTTTCTGTCACAGATTTAGATACACAGTTGTTTCGTCAATCATTTTAAATTTAGTTTTTACTTTAAAAATCTAAGTTATAATGTATATAGTTTAATGATTTAGATATTTCTACAAGTTCAGGTTTATGACCCTTCTTGCTATCTTTTGTCCTACAGAAGTAGCCAGTTTCAATTTTTTTAGCTTATCCTTTTAATTTTTATATCTATTCTTTTATCACAAGTGACACACTTACACATCTACTTGTAATCTTTTTAATGTGTTTTTCAAAGGATTATCTATTAATTAATCTCCCTGGAAGATGGAGATTTTGCTATTTTTCATTAGAACTTCCTCCCCCTAACACACATGTCACCATTTTTGCCTCCTACCCACTTTTACTGAATGAGAATATGTCTGGTTAAATTAATTGTGTATATTACATATATAATAAAATAAATATATATCTCATATACGTAATATATATGTTAGTACCACTATGTAAACATCATACACCAGTGAGGTAAATTGTATAATCCAATCATTTTGATTGTCACTGATGTTTGTTCCCCTGTAGTCAGTAGTTGACTATTTCTTTCAGTTGCTTGTTTTTCTCATGTGTCTATCACTAATTTTAAGCTCTCAATGTCAAATTCATCTCAATACACTCAGACTCATTAGATATTCTACCAATTTTATCTACTTGATGAGATTTCTGCAGTAGCTTTCTAATCTCTTCTAAGACTGGTCTTTTTTTAATTTTTTAAATGGGAGGCATTTATTTACTTATGAATAATACGTAAGTACAATTAATACATAATACATATTTAAAAGGTACATAAGGTTTAATCATGAAAACTCTTCTTTCTTCCTTTCTACTGCAGTTACCTTCCCCAATGTCTACCAGTGGTACTAGTTTCTTGTGAATATTTTATATATCACAAGCAAGTACAGGGCTTTTCTTGCACAAATGCTATCCACATTCACTCGTACATAGTTACATTTTAAACTTAGATATGTGAACCTTATAGTAGTCAATATCTGAGGGAGGTTGGATTCAGGACCAACTCTGTCAATCCCTCACAGATACCAAAATTTGTGGATTGTTTAGGGAATAATGGCAAGAAAGAGAGTATGCGCATGTTCCATATAGACAGAACAATCCATTTATTTTTTTGCATATTTTCTATCTGCAGTTTGCTGAATTCATGAATGTAGAACCTGCTGGTAGGGTGGGCCCATTGTTTTATTATTATTATTATTATTATTATTAAACTTTAAGTTCTAGGATACATGTGCAGAACATGCAGGTTTGTTACATAGGTATACATGTGCCATGGTGGTTTGCTGCACCCATCAACCCATCATCTACATTAGGTATTTCTCCTAATATTATCCCTTCCCTAGCTCCCCACCTCCTAACAGGCCCCGGTGTGTGATGTTCCTTCCCCTGCCTTTGTCCATGTGTTCTCATTATTCAACTCCCTCTTATGAATGAGAACATGTGGTGTTTGTTTTTCTGTTCCTGTGTTAGTTTGCTGAGAATGATGGTTTCCAGCTTCATCCATGTCCCCACAAAGGACATGAACTCATCCTTTTTTTATGGCTGCATAGTATTCTATGGTGTACATGTGCCACATTTTCTTTTTCCAGTCTATTCTTGATGGGCATTTGGGTTGGTTGCAAGTCTTTGCTATTGTGAATAGTGCTGCAATAAGCGTATATGTGCATGTGTCTTTACAGTAGCATGATTTCTAATCCTTTGGGTATATAACCAGTAATGGGATCGCTGGGTCAAATGGTATTTCTGGTTCTAGATCCTTGAGGAATTGCCACACTGTCTTCTGTTTTGTTTCATTTAATTTAGGAGAGCTAAATAATTAAACATGAGGCCAAATTACATAAGAAAGCGACAGTCTTTTATTGCAAATATGTGCACACTCTCGGGTGAGGTTCTCTGGTCCTCAGGTGTTGGGGGGCCAGGGAAGTCATGCCGGCGCTCTCAGGTGAGGTTCCCCAGTCCACGAATGCGGGGGCTGAAGAAGTCACACCGGCGCTTACTGGCAGCGGACTTTTATGCCTGGGAGCTGGAAGGGGAGGAGTTTGGGGCGTGTGTGTAGGAGTGGATTCTTGAATTTCGGTGTCCCCGGCTTGATGTCACTCTGCGCATGCTCAGTTGATTTGGTTCTTTTCCCGGGCACGGGAATTTTTCCCAGGCGGGGGAAAATCTGTGATGAAGAACCCAGAAACAACAGGGACTGCTCCATCTTGTTCACCTTCCTCCATCTTGTCCCTTCTCCCTCACCCAAACAGTCCAACCTCTTATTGATTATAAGAATTTAGGGTGCCATGGTCTGTCTGGCTGCTTCCTGCTCTTAAGGGGCGTAGTTAGGGTCTGAGGTTGGCAGTTGGGTGTAGGGATGGAGGAGCATTTGGTTGAAGGTGACTCAGGTGATCTCTTGGACCCTGGCTTGGAGAAATTTTATTAGAATGGGAGCAAGACATAACATAAGGCAGAGGATTAGTATGGGAATTAGGAATGGAAGCATCTGCTGTACTACAGTCAGCAGCCATACCGGTGGCCTGGGGGTTAAGGGGACATTAAATTGTTGAAGCTCCTTTTTGATCTTGTTTAATGTTTGGACGTTGGTGTCACCCAGGCCTGATTCATTTATGTAGTAGCAACACTCCTCTCCTAGGAAGAGGCATGTTCCTCCTTTTTCAGCAGTAAGAAGATCTAATGCCCATTTTTTTGTGCTGCTACCTGGGCCACTGAGGTGATTTGACATTGTAAAGAGGCTAAGCTTTCAGCTAAAGCCTCTATGGCTGCCTGAACCTGAGTGGAGAGGGTCTGTGTGGATTGAATCGAGTGGGTGAGGGCCCCTGTTCCAAGTCCTGAGGCTACTAGGGACGATGCTAGGGAAACCCCGATAATTAAGGGAAGAAAAACGGCCCACTTTTAGATGTTATTGCTGGGGCTGAGCTGGGAAGCTAGTTCGGATAATTCTCCTTCGCTATATAGGGTTAAGCTAGGCACTAAAGATACCAGAACGCAAAGGGATTGGGTGATGGGGGTATGGTTAAGAGTTTTAGATAGAGTTTGGTTACACTAAAAGTAGCCTCCAATGGGGGCCGTCTGGGTCTATTGGGAGCTTGGGTGTGATTACACCATGAAGAGTTGGGAGTAGAGTAGCAAAAAGGAAGGATTTGGCTCTGTGGATTATGGTATAATGGGACTTGAGGCAAGGATGTTGCTTGAGAGGAGCTGGTAGAGTCGGTGGTGATATTGAAAGCGGCTGATAGAGGGACTGCCACTAAGGGAGCTTTTCCGAGTGCAGTGCAAAGGAAGCAGTGGGAGAGATTTCTTACTCCGGTAGCCTGGGTTAAGTCCCTGGTGAATAAGTGTTAGCCATGAGAATGGGTCCTCATTGTTAGGGGGGCTTGGGGGGCTTAACAGCTTCTGCATTTTTTGTTCATGAGATTTTACGGCTGAGGTTAAATTTTGTAGGGTCTGTACACCCTTAGGGAGTTGTACTTGCTGAACGTATATTCTCTTTACCTGGATGGTTGCGGTGGGATATGAGGAAGAAGATGATGCATATAGTCCACCTTTTACTCCCTGGGCTCACTGAGCGTCCTAGGGATCATTAATAATAAGAATATATGTTCCTGGTGAAGGGCTTTGAAACATATTCTTATGTTGGGATTGTGCATAGAAGTCATACAAAGGATGGATTTTGCAGTAATTGTATGGACACCTTAGGTTGGTTTCTTGCCAGTAGTTTTTACGATTATATTCTGTTTGGTCATATAAGAAACATATGGCCGGGAGGCCTCCAGTGATGGAACTTAGGGAAAAGTTTAGGGAGAGGGCAGGTTGACAGCCCTGGGGGGGTACATTCTGCAGTGCCCTGCATGACTGAGTGTACCTGGTTGTCTGTAGACCAGGTTTCAGTTACAGAAAATTTTCATACAAAGTTAGGATTAGTAGGAGTAACTAGAGGGATTAGAGTGAACCATAATAATGGTGGCAAAAGTGTAGAGAGTAAGTTCAACATTGCTGAAATTACAAAGGGCACCCTGCCAAGCTAGGTCTTTTATGAGAGTAAAAAGTCGGGAAATCCACTGGTTGGGGGATGGGGTCGGGCAGGAGGGTGTCTATGGGGTCTATAAGGGAAGAATCAGTTAAGTTAAGATGAAGAATAGTGAGGAAGTGGGAAAGTTTGAGGAGGGTGTTTATCCTTGAGTAGAACATGGTCACCTGGAGAAAGGGAAGGGGACTAGGTGTTTTGAGTTAGGTTAAGATGTCTTGTCCCAAGAGGGGGGTGGGACAAGAGGGCATGATGAGGAAAGAGTGGGCAAAGCATGCATAGTCCAGGCAGTAATTTAACATTGGGGTCTGGCGAGGGTTAGACGGTTTACCATCTACCCTAACTACTGAGATAGTGGATGGCTGGCTAGGACCTCCATAGGTTGACAAAACAGAATAGGTAGCCTCCGTATTGATGAGAAAAGAAATTGGCTTACCCGCTACCTGTAGAGTTACCCTAGGCTCGGCGAGGGTGACAGGGGTCTCCGAGTGTGGGCACCGTCAGTTGTCGTCCAGGTGTAGGAGCTGGAAGGAGCCTTCCGACCCTTGAGGAGAGGCACCATGTTGAGGCGCAATGCCTGCCCTGCTGGCGGGGCAATCAGACTTCCAGTGTCCTTCCTGTTGGCAGGTTGGGCATGGCGTGGTAGGCAGGCGAGGATTTGGACACCTTTTTTTCCCAATGCCCAGTTGTGCCACACTTAAAGCATGGGCCAGAAGGAGTGGCCGGCTTGGCCTGGGGACACTGGTTTGCCCAGTGTCCTGGGTCTCTGCATTTATAGCAGGAGCCCTTGGGAGACTTGCCCTGTGTCTTCCCTGCCAGCAAAGTGGGCAATGCTGGTTGGAGGGCAGCCACTAGAGCTTGCACCTGAAGCACAGCCCTTCTTTTCTCCTTGTCTAGCTCTGCAGCCTCAGCTGCTGCTTCTCTGGAGTTAAAAACTTTAAAGGCCAATTTTACTAAGTCCTGTATGGGGGTTTGAGGCCCATCTTCAACCTTTTTTAGCTTTTTTCGAGTATCTGAGGCTGACTGGGAGATAAAATAGGAGGCTAGGACAGCTGCTCCGGCTGGGGAGGTGGGGTCTAGCCGAGTAAATTGGGCTAGTGCCTCTGTAAGATGATTTAGGAAGGAAGCCGGGTTCTCATCTGGGTGCTGGATGATTTCCTTTAGTTTATCAAAATTGACCACTTTGTTAGAGGCTGCCTGCATACCAGCCAAGAGACATTCAACTATAATGTCTCTCCTATGGCGGCCAGGCTGCTGTGGTTGGTAATCCCAATCTGGTTCTACGGACGTGACAGCCATCTCTCCTAACGGGACGGTGGCATCAGTTAAATGCCATTGATCTGCATGTTGCCTGGCGGCTGCAAGAATACACTCTCTTTCCTCTGGGTTAAGGGAGGAGGACAAAATGACCTGTAAGTCATGCCAGGTTAGATCATATGCCTGACATAGGTATCGAAACTCCTTGGAATATAGGGTGGGGTTAGCAGAGAAATCGCCGAGCCATTTTTCAATCTTGGAAAGGTCTGCCAAGGAAAAAGGGACATGGACTCTAACTAGTCCTTCACCTCTGGCGACTTCTTGGAGGGGGGCCAACAAACTAACAGGGGAGGTTGAAACAGACTGACCAGTTGGGTAGGTTGAGACCGGCTGACTGATAAAGGGGGTTGAGGCAGACTGGTAGAGGGGGTTGGGGCAGGCTGACTGGTAGAGGGCTGACTAGTGGGGGCCACTGCCGCGGTCTTGGAGTGAGTGTGGGCGGAAATGGGAGAGGTAAGAGGAGTGGCTGAGGGAGGGGTGGTAGGAGGAGCATAGGGAGGAGGGTTGGTAGGTTGGGAGGGAGGTGCCCTGCCGTCGGCCTCTTCTGAGATGGAAGTAGAATCTTCCTCTGCTTGTGGTGTGGGGGCTGAGGGCTGGGATTTAACTAACAAGACCTGGGCCATTGAACACTGGGCGCACAGGTCTGGGCGAGAGCGCAAGTCCCAAAAGCCTTGGACATAGATAATCTCTGACCACTTTCCAAGCCTTTGACAGAAATTAGAGAGATCTAATAGAATGCTATAGTCAAGTGTGCCGTTTGGTGGCCATTGAGATTGGTTGTCTAATTTATACTGTGGCCATGCCACAGTGGAGAGGAAAATTAGCCGCTTTCGTTTTAAATCTTGAGCTAAATGTAAGGCTTCCAAGTTTTGGAGGAGACACCCTAAGGGGGTGTTCCTAGGGATTTTTGATTGTGAGGTTCCCATTGTTTAACCACCAGAAATGGAAACCGACCTCACGCAGTGGCAAAGAGTCCTTTGCTGCTGCTAGAGACTGGGGGCTCCTGGAGCCACTAACGGAGAATTGAGGAGCTTCAAGACGGACATCTCTGGGTTGAAGACCTCACTGCGCCACAGGGTGGCTACGTCCTTGGGCGTACGTATGACTCTAGGCCAAGGACATGGAAACGGACGGAGATGGTTAACAAAGGGGAGTACTCACCGAAGAAGAAATTCTCAGAGCGGTACCAGTGGAAAGCTGGAACACTTGTTCGGTGTTGGTGGCTGGTTGGGTTGGGAGCTGGTTCGCTGGGGAGGAGGTTCGTTAGACCCCTAGGGGATGTTGAGGAAGGGTCTCCTCCTGTCCCGGGTTTTGGCACCAACTGTTTTGTTTCATTTAATTTAGGAGAGCTAAATAATTAAACATGAGGCCAAAGTACATAAGAAAGCGACAGTCTTTTATTGCAAATATGCGCACACTCTTGGGCAAGGTTCTCTGGTCCTCAGGTGTTGGGGGACCAGGGAAGTCACACCAGCGCTCTCGGGTGAGGTTCCCCGGTCCACAAATGTGGGGGCCGAAGAAGTCACACCACCAGCGCTTACCGGTGGCGGACTTTTATGCCTGGGAGCTGGAAGGGGAGGAGTTTGGGGCATGTGTGTAGGAGTGGCTTCTTGAATTTTGGTGTCCCCGGCTTGATGTCACTCTGCGCATGCTCAGTTGATTTGGTTCTTTTCCCGGGCGTGGGAATTTTTCCCGGGCGGGGGAAAATCTGTGATGAAGAACCCGGAAACAACAGGGACTGCTCCATCTTGTTCACCTTCCTCCATCTTGTCCCTTCTCCCTCACCCAAACATCTTCCACAATGGTGGAACTAACTTATACTCCCATCAACAGTGTAAAAGCATTCCTATTTCTGCACATCCTCTCCAGCATCTGCTGTTTCCTGACTTTTTAATGATCACCATTCTAACTGGTGTGAGATGGTATCTCATTGTCATTTTGATTTGCATTTCTCTAAAGACCAGTGATGATGAGCTTTTTTTTATATGTTTGTTGGCTGCATAAATGTCTTCTTTCGAGAAGTGTCAGACCTTTTCAAAAGAAGACATTTATGTGGTCAAAAATTTCTCAAAAGAAGATATTGTGTTCTCTTTTACTTCATTGAGCAGTGGTTTGTAGTTCTCCTTGAAGAGGTCCTTCACATCCCTTGTAAGTTGGATTCCTAGGTATGTTATTCTCTTTGAAGCTATTGTGAATGGGAGTTCACTCATGATTTGACTCTCTGTTGATTTGTTCATGGTGTATAGGAATGCTTGTGATTTTTGCACATTGATTTTGTATCCTGAGGCTTTGCTGAAGTTGCTTATCAGCTTAAGGAGATTTTGGGCTGAGACAATGGGGTTTTGTAAATATACAATCCTGTCATCTGCAAACAGGGACAATTTCACTTCCTCATTTCCTAATTGAATAGTCTTTATTTCTTGCTCTTGCCTGATTGCCCTGGCCAGAATTTCCAACACTATGTTGAGTAGGAGTAGTGAGAGAGGGCATCCTTGTGTTGTGCCAATTTTCAAAGGGAATGCTTCCAGTTTTTGCAGAGCTTTCCAGAAGGTACAGCTCAGGCCATTGCTTAAGAGGGTGCAAGCCCCAAGTCTTGGTGACTTCTATGTGGTGTTGGGTCTGCAGGCATACAGAAGACAAGAATTGAGGTTTGGGAGCCTCTGCCTAGATTTCAAAGGACGTATGGAAACACCTGCATATCCAGACAGAAGTCAGCTACAGGAGCAGAGCCCTCAGAGAACCTCTGCTAGGGCAGTTCAGAAGGGAAATGTGGGATTGGAGCCCCCACAAAGATTCCCCACTGGGGCACTACCCAGTGGAGCTATGAAAAGAGGGCCACCATCCTCCAGACCCCAGAATGGTAGATCCACTGACAGCTTGCACCATGTGCCTGGAAAAGCTGCAGACACTCAATGCCACCCCATGAAGGAGCTACCTAAGACCATGGGAGCCCGCCCCTTGCATCAGTGTTCCCCAGATGTGAGACATAGAGTCAAAAGAGATCATTTTGGGGTTTTAAGATTTAATGAGTGCTCTGTTGGATTTCAAACTGGTATGGGGCCTGTAGCCCCCTTGTTTTGGTCAATTTCTCCCATTTGGAACAGGTGTATTTACTCAATGCCTATATCTCCATTGTATCTGGAAGAAAGTAACTTGTGTTTGATTTTACTGGCTCATAGGTGGAAGAAACTTGCCTTGTCTCAGGTGAGACTTTGGACTGTGGACTTTTGAGGTAATACTGAAATGAGTTAAGACACATATGTTTATTGTGGCACTATTCACAATAGCAAAGACTTGGAACCAACCCAAATGTCCATCAGTGACAGACTGGATTAAGAAAATGTGGCACATATACACCATGGAATACTATGCAGCTATAAAAAAGGATGAGTTCATGTCCTTTACAGGGACATGGATTAAGCTGGAAACCATCATTCTCTGCAAACTATCACAAGGACAGAAAACCAAACACCATGTGTTCTCACTTATAGGTTGGAATTGAACAATGAGATCCCTTGGACACAGGGAGGGGAACATCACACACTGGGGCCTGTTGGGGGTTAGGGAGCTGGGGGAATGATATCATTAGGAGAAATACCTAATGTAAATGATGAGTAGTTGGGTGCAGCAAACCAACATGGCACATGTATACCTATGTATCAAACCTGTACGTTGTGCACATGTACCCTAGAACTTAGAGTATAATAATAATAATAAAAAAAAGTCCATCCAGGTGTGGTTGCATTCTTTATTTTCTTTTCTGCTATAAGTAATGAGGTAACAGGGAGTGGATAGAAGGCACTTAGTGTTTCTTTTGGTGTTTCTTTCAGAGTCTGCTATCTGTCATGCTTGTATTTTATTGCTACAAACAGTCTACTCTGTCAGTGTTAAGGTCTCTGTTTTAATGTTAATGCTGGTCTTTTGAACCTGAATTCCAAAGAAAGAAAGATACAATGAGGCATGTCCAACCACCCATTCCAATCATGGCCTGAACTGGTGTTTCAGTTAACTTGGAATGCCCTTGGCTGAGAGGAGGAGTCCATTCAGTTGGTTGGGGTGCTTAAGAATTTTATTTTTGGTTTACATGAGCAACTCAATGATTTTTAAACAGGGAAGTAAATTAATCAAATTTGCATGTTAGAAAGAATACTGTCAGGAGTGTTAAAATTTAAATGAAAAATAATGAGAGTATGAATCAAGATGTACTAATGGGGATGGAGATGAAGGGATGACTGGAGAGATGCTTAGAGATATAATTGACAGAACTTAGTGATTGACTGGATGTAAATGTGAGGTAGAGAAAAGAGTCTGGAATGAATCCTAAATTTCTGGCCTGCATTATTCAATGATAATTTTATCTCCAAGGAAAGGAAAGTATAGGAAGGTTAGGTTGCTATTTTGGGGTGATCATGGAGCAGGGAAAGAGATAATAACTTCAGTTTGGGACATTGAATTTAAAATGCCGATTGGGCTGCTAAACGCCTTGGTATAACCCTGATCATAAATTCAGGATGCTTCTTATGTTAGGCATGGTGGCTCATGCCTGTAATTCCAGCACTTCGAGAGGTCGAGGCAGGCCGATCACGAGGTCGAGAGATTGAGACCATGTTGGCCAACGTGATGAAAGCCCATCTCTACTAAGAAAGTACAAAAATTAGCTGGGTGTGGTGGTACACGCCTGTAGTCCCAGCTACTCAGGAGGCTGAGGCTGAAGAATCACTTGAACCTGGGAGGCTGAGGTTGCAGTGGGCTGAGATCGTGCCACTGTACTCCAGCCTCATGACAGAGTGAGACTCTGTCTCAAAAAAAGAGATTGAGACCATCTTGGCCAACATGGGGAAACCCCGTCTCTACTAAAAAGTACAAAAATTAGCTGGGCATGGTGGCACGCACCTGTAGTCCCAGCTATTTGGGAGGCTGAAGAAGAAGAATCGATTTAACCTGAGAGATGGAAGTTGCAGTGAGCCAAGATTGTGCCACTGCACTCCACTCCAGCCTGGCAACAGAGCGAGACTCTGTCTCAAAAAAATAAAATAAAATAAAATAAATAAAATAAAATAAAATAAAATAAAATAAAATTAAAAAGTTAGGTGTGGTGGCATGGGTCTGTAGTCCCAACTACTTGGGAGGCTGAGGTGAGAGGATTGCTTAAGCCCAGGAGGTCGAGGCTGCAATGAGCCGAGATTGCACCTCTGCACTCCAGCCTTGGTGACAGAGTAAGATTTGGTCTCAAAAAAAAAAAAAAAAAAGAGTGCCTCTTAGTGTACCATTCCCTTGATGGGGGGGGGAAAAGTCAATAGTTATGTAGGAACCATGGGAAAACTTCCCCTTTTCCCTCTGAAGTTTCGCTAAAAAAATCCATTGACAAAAGACAGATCAATAGGAAAAAAAGGCATGCAGAATAATTAACATACATGGGGGAGTTCATGGTGATTATCTCAATCACCCAGTAGAGTACAGAAGCTTATATACCCTCTTGTATCGGGGACAGAGGAAAGGGGAAATGTGACAGGTTTTTGAGGCACAGTAAATGATTGCTGGAAAGAATGAATGGACCAGGGAGACAGAAATTAATTTGTAAATAATTCTCTTTGGAATTTGAACGAGCCCAACAGGCAGGCATTATCTTGTGAAAAAGTCCATCCAGGTCTGGTTGCATTCTTGTTTTCTTTTCTGCAGTCAGATAACAGGGAGTGGATAGAAGGCACTTGTGTTTCTTTTAGCAAGAAGCTTTCTTGGCCAGATTAGACAATTCTAGAGAGAGACCCTCCCTGTGTTTCAGGGAGAGAAACAAGACAAGGTTGGGGGGAACATGATTTTGAGACTAATTTCTGAGGTCTTTTGGTTTTCAAAAGCACTCAGCATGCCCAAATATCATATTTTGGGTGATTATCTTCTGCACCTCCAAAAGTGGCAAAGTAGAACAAGAATATATACATTATGCATATGTACATCTACATTGTTTCTTTGACTTTTGGAATGGCTGTTTTGAGGTGAGCAGTGGTGATCTGAAATTCCTTTTTATGTGTGGTTGCACTTTCCTTTTATGTCCCTCCTATGATCCCTTTCTCTACTTCTGTGAAGTCTTTATCCTGATCCTTGGCCAGAGCTTCCATATTTCCTGGCTCTGTCTTTTTGCCTACAACCCCTTTCTACAAATCCTGACCCTCAATCTGCTTTCTCCACTCATTGACTACTTCCTGCCTCCCACCTGTTAAGGGAATGGATGCCTCACCTTTATTTGCCCTCTCTTTGTGACGTCCCTTACTGTTTTTAATATCTTATTGCAGTCCTATTGTCAGAGGCATTTGAACCAGAGCAACTCCATTTTGAATGAGGGCTAGGAAAATGAAGCTGGGACTTGCTGGGCTGCATTCTCGGAAAGTTAGGCATTTCTTGCCTCTAGATGTTTTTGGTTAAGGGAACAAATTAATAATGCTTACTAAACAGACCCAGATTTGGGAGTGTCCAGGTATTCTGATTTCTGGAGAACAAAGGCATTCTTAATTTTGCTTTAAAAACAATAATATCGGTTATTGCAAAATATAGTAATTAAGAAAATTAATCCTTTATCACAAACCCTTGTAGCAGAGCACATCTCCTTATATATACAAGCATTGTACCTAGGGTAGACGCGTTCCTCCTCTGACTTTCAGGAATGTCCTATTCTGTCTACGGAGTAGCTGTTCTTTCACCACTTTACTTTCTTAATAAACTTGCTTTTATTTTGCACTGTGGACTTGCCCTGAATTCTTTCTTGTGCGAGATCCAAGAACCCTCTCTTGGGTTCTGGATAGGGACCCCTTCCCTGTAACATCATGAATTTCATCTGTCGAAGCACACAAACCAGATTTGGTGTTTATTTTTTATTTTATTTTTTATTTTTTTTGAGACGGAGTCTCGCTCTGTCGCCCGGGCTGGCGTGCAGTGGCCGGATCTCAGCTCACTGCAAGCTCCGCCTCCCGGGTTCACGCCATTCTCCTGCCTCAGCCTCCTGAGTAGCTGGGACTACAGGTGCCCGCCACCTCGCCCGGCTAGTTTTTTGTATTTTTTAGTAGAGACGGGGTTTCACCATGTTCGCCAGGATGGTCTCAATCTCCTGACCTCGTGATCCGCCCGTCTCGGCCTCCCAAAGTGCTGGGATTACAGGCTTGAGCCACCGCGCCCGGCCAGTGTTTGTTTTTTTTAAAGGAATAGTTATCATATGTGATCAACTAACTCTTGATCTGGAGACGGCAACAAAAAACATGCAGCTGTGCTCTTTGGGGTAACAATTCTTAATGGCAATTTTTATAAAACCTGTTTTCTTGATCCTATTATCAGGCTAATGGGGGTAATGATTTCAGGCAAGTAGAAAGAGGGATGAAAGAGGGATGTTTGCTGCTTTTTTAGGCAGACCAGTTGAGGATATATTTTATGGGAATATGAAGGGTCTTGTAGCCATGCAGTATGGCCCAGTGAAAGGATCATGGACTTACCAGACCTAATTTGAATCCTGGTTCCATTTCTGCTAGGTGTATGATATCATGCAAATTCCTTAACTTCTCCATGTCTCAGATTTCTTACAGGGTTGTTATGAAATTCAAAATAAAAAATATTTGTAAAACTCTGTACTACTTGATATCTGGTAGTGGTTCAACAATGTGTAAATTTCCTTTTCTTCTTAAAGTCCCTGTCAAGTCACACCCTATGTACTTGCCTGTTCTTTTGAATTGGGGAGTGGGGGGCGTCTCCCTTTGGGGAATTAAGCAATATTGTGCGCCAAGGAGCACCAAGACATGCCATACTTCCACAAAAGCTGTTGATTACTGTATCTTTCTAAGGAATGATCCTTATGAAATTTCCAAGATGAATTTTGTTGATATTTAGTATGATTTATAACTAGAATGAAGAAACCGTGTGCATAATGATTTGAGATTTTTGCAGTGTTGGCTTTTGTACTTCAACCCTCAATGTGCTTTTTTACTCTTGATATAATGGAAGACATTGGATTTACTTGACTTTCTGGAGTATAGAAACCAACCATATTGAGTTAATATCTATTCTACTTAGCTGTTTTTTTGTTTAAAATTATGTATTTGATTTTAACTTTATTGCTCTGTCTTGAACAGTATATAGCATATAGTGTTACCATCAACTTTTTATTTTCTTTAAGATTTAAAATAAATTCTGTAATGAAGTAATGAAGTTTGAAAAAAACAAGAGTAAGCAGGAATTGAAAAACATACAATGATATGTTTAAGGGAAATCCAACTCAGCAATACTGAATAAAAATAAGAAACAAATCAATCAAGTTATAAAATATAGCCTATGGGATCCATAATGAAACACCTGGAAGGCAGTTTGAGAAATTAAGAAAATACAATCAAAATGATAGATCACTATACTTTGTGTAGTGTCTTATTAGAATAGGAAATATTGCAAAATATAACCTAAATAGGAAATAAAAGAAACTACAGTGGAAACAGTTTTTACTGAATAAAAGTTCAGAGAGCCTAGTCATGTTATATCTCATGGGCAAGAGAATAGAATTTATATCATAAATTATTTATATGAAGTAGTTATCATATAAATTCTATTGAAATGAATTTCATGTATCTTTATGTTGGGCTTTATTTCTGCCTCTGTCTGTCATTAGGCTCTAAAGAGCCCTTTAATTCCTGTAACAAAAAGCCTCGAGTTTTTGAGATGGCAATTAGGGACAATCTCTATGAGTCACCTGAGAAAGTCTCATAGAAATGATGAAGCTCAGAAGCTAAGAACTGGGGCCTAAGACAAAGATGCCCCATAAGAAGACCTTCCTTTCATTGTCTTGAATGATGAGACTGATCAGATTCAGGAAGCCAACAGGTCTATTTAAGACAATAGCAAGTATTATTTGCATTTTGTAGACGGACTGAGGCACAAAGAAGTAAAATGCTTTATTGAAAGTAACACACAATGGGGGGAGAACTAGAATCAGGTCTCAAGATGATTATTTTGGGTGTTTACTAGTCTGCCTGCTATATTTATAAAATAAGTTACTGGTATTATTATTTTTAAAAATTAACTTCTTTCACGTTTGCTTTTTCAAATCTGTGATAGAGTGGCTTATTACTTCCATTCTGCATCTGTATCCTAATTTTCTTTGCTGAAATGATGTATGATTTCTGGAAACATTTATGCTCAAAGCCCATTTGCCATGAAAACACTCCCTGTTGCTCACCTAATAGCAACATTTACACTATATAATCACTGTCATTATCATTCCACTTCAGAAGGTTTTCCTCGCTGCTCTATCAGGTTCCGCCTTCCTCAAAAACCATATATCATCACTCTCTTTTTGTACTTTCAAATGATATTTTCTAGTGTGTATGTGTATGTGTATATATGTGCATGTGTGCATGTGTGTGTGTGAGAGAGAGATAACGTGTGCACATATAAGTGAACTTTTTATGTCATAGTAAGCTGAGAAAAATGCCAAGGCTTGCTGTTAACTTTAGGAATGACTGCTCTTTCGTAAGTTTATTCAATATATACTTAATTTTTTTAAAGAAAACACTAAAACTTGACCATGAGTCAGGCATAGTATTAAATCTGGAAATACAAAAATGAACAGGTCACAATCCTGGACCATTAAACGTTCACCATCTACTTTAGGAAGGGATAAACTAAGAGGAAATATAGGGGAGAGAGTACACAAGCTCAGTGTCACTCTATGGTAGCAGTTAGACAAATTCAGAAGGTAAGACACACCAAAGGGCTACTAGTTTTGTCTCTTCATCTAGTCTGTCTCCTGGGAAAAAATGGGGAATAATGGAATTGTGTTGGGTTTAAAGAACACTTAATGGACGTTATAACCAAATGTAATACATAAACCTGGGTTCTATACTGATTTGGACAAAGCCATTCAAATGACATTTTTGGGACAATTAGGGCAATTTGAATATAGACTGTATATTAGAGGAAATGAAAATTTATTGATATATAAAGGTAGAGAGCAGTAACTAAAAAACTCACATTATGAAACAGCATGAAATTTAGGGGAAACTACTTTTTAGAGAGCCAACTGAGGACACAGTAATAGTAGATTAAAAAAAGTCCATTAGATACATATGTGTTAGTATATTTCTACATATTACATATATTATACATGTATGTTGTTACTTTATTACATACCTTACATACACATATTAAGTATTATTAATTATATGTTATATAATAATTATTTTAATATAAAATATTAGACAAGGTGTTTATTTCAACGTATATATTCTGTATATTTGCTTTTCTGTCTTACAAATGCTATTATTTAGACACTGTGAGTAAAAAGAGAAAACAAAATAATTTTGGCACCAGGGGTCCACAAAATCCCACCCCTGCCACCCACTTTGCTGGAAGCAAAGGCACCCAAGAAAAAGCACTAGGAGACAAGTGATGGACACTGAAGAGGGAGTCAGAGAGAGAGCAACCACTTAGAAGATTAAATCCATCCTAAGTCTGAAAATATTATAAAATTACCTCCGTAGATCAGAACATGAGTATAGGAAAGATATTTCGAAGTCTCCCTCATTTAAAGAACTAGGCCCATGATTTAGAGAACAGACTCATCTTACAGAGACAGACTCAGACAATTTTGAAAATCTAGATGAAAGGGAAAATTTCCTAGAGAAGTATAAATCATCAAGCCTGACCCTCTTAGAGTTAACCAGCTTTAACAGAAGAAGAGATAAAGTTATTAAGGAACTACTTGACAAAAAAGCAAAAAGAAAACACCAGGCCCAAATGGTTTCACAAAGGAATTCTACTCAATTTTCAAAGACCAGATAGTTTCAATGCTCTATAAATTATTGCAGAGCATTGAAAAGGAAGGAAATATAACACAGACACCTAATTCAGATAAAACTAGCACAAAGATAGAAAACTATAGCTCTATATCTCTAATGAATATTGATGCAAAAATTCTAAATGAAGTATTAGCGAGCAGAATTTAATACCATATTAAGAAAATAATACACTATAACCAAATGGGATTTAGTCTAGGAATGCAAGGAAATCCATTACTATTATATACCACATTAATAAATCTAGGTGGAAAATATGATTTTTCCATATAAACAAACCTGAACAAACCTTTCATAAAAACTTACATCAATTTATAATGAAAACACTCAAGGAAATAGGAATAATTTCTCAAGATGATAAAAAATATAATAGTCATGTGCTGCCTAGTGATGTTTTGTTAGATGCCGGAGTACTTACATGATGGTGGTCCCATAATATCATAAAGGAGCTGAAAAATTTCTGTCATTTAGTGACATAGTAGCTGTTGTTATGTCATAGTACAATGCATTACTCATGTGTTTGTGGTGATGCTGGTATAAACAAACCTACCATGCTGCCAGTTGTATAAAAGTCTAGCACATACAATTATGCACAGCACATAATACTTGATAATGATAATAAATGAATGTGTTACTGGTTTATGTGTTTACTGTACTAAACTTTTAGTCATTTTTTAGAGTGTACTCCTTTGACTTATATAAAAGCATAGTTACCTGGAAAAGCGTCTCAGGCAGTTCCTTCAGAAAGGTATTCTAGAAGAAGGCGTTATTATCAAAGCAGATGACAGCTCCATGTATGTTATTGCCTCTGAACACCTTCCAGTGGGGCAAAATATGCAGGTGGAAGACAGTGACATTGATGATCCTGACCTCGTATAGGCCTAGGCTAATACGTGTGTTTGTTTCTTAGTTTTTAACAAAAAGTTTAAAAAGTGAAAAAAAAAGATAGAAAAAGTCTTATCAAACAAGGATATAAAGAAAATATGTTGTTTTCTCTAAAGTCAAACACTTTACAATGTGTTTGCATTTTAAGCTAGTATTATTACAACAGAATAAAAATATTAAAAAATTAGAAAGATGATAAAGTAAAAAAGTTATAGTAAGCTAATGCTAATTTATTATCAAAGAAAGAAAAATATTTTAAATATAAATTTAGTGTAACTAAAGTTTACAGTGTTTATAATGTCTTCAGTGGTGTATAGTAATGTCCTAGGCCTTCGCATGCACTCATTGACTCATCAGAGTCCCACAAACTCCATTCCTGGTGAGTGCCTTATACAGATATCTCATTTGTTATCTTTTATGCTATATGTTTATTGTATCTTTTGTATTTATAGATACACAAATACTTATAATTGTGCTATAATTGCCTACAGTATTCAGTACAATAACATGCTGTACAGGTTTGTAGACTAGGAGCAATAAACTACACCATATAGTGTGACTGTATAGCAGGCTTTGTCATCTAGGTTTGTGTAAGCACACTCTATGATTTTTATACAATGATGAAATCACCTAATGACACATTTCTCAGAATGTATCCTCATTGTTAAATGATGCATGATTGTACTTTTGTCCTAAAACAAGTATGTTTTAAAATCAGGAAACACTAGTGGCAGTTTTACTAAGATCAGGACTAAGGTATGGATGCCAACTATCTTCACTACTATTAAACATTGTACTAGATTAATCAGTCAATACAATTAGGCAAGATAAATCAATTGGAGGCACAAGAACGGGTGAAGCAATAAAACTGTCTTTACTCACATATGATACACTGTTACATAACATTTTCATACCTCAGCTGGGTGTGGTGGCTTACGCCTGTAATCCCAGCACTTTGGGAGGCCAAGGCGGGCGGATCATGAGGTCAGGAGATCGAGACCATCCTGGCTAACATGGTGAAACCCTGTCTCTACTAAAGATACAAAAAAAAATTAGCCAGGAGTATTGGCAGGCGCCTGTAGTCCCAGCTACTTAGGAGGCTGAGTCAGGACAATGGCGTGAACCCAGGAGGCGGAGCTTGTAGTGAACTGAGATCTTGCTGCTGCTCTCCAGCCTGGGTGACAGAGCGAAACTCAGTCTCAAACAAACAAAAAAAACCCCACAAAATTTTCATACCTCCTACCCCAGAGAATCAATGATAAAACTGATTCAACAAGAAAAGAATTCAGTCAAGTATAATTCAGTCAACCATTAATAAATGGTTCTGAGATAACTGTAACAATTTGAAAAACATAAAATTAGATCCATATCTCACATCATACACAAAAGTTAACTCCAAATTGGGATCTAAATATAAGAAATGAAATTCTATAAGTAAAACAATGAAATGTGCATGAATTCCTCTTTCATCTTGATCTAGGGAAATGCTTTCTACTATGACTCAAATTCTAGAGAAAATGAAAGAAAAGATTCATAAATTCGACTACCAATTGCATGACAACTAACATCATAAACAAAATTAAGGACATCTGACACATAAATAAAACACTTACAACCTGTACCACAGACAAAGGGCTAATATTCTTTTCTTTTTTTTTACCTTTTAAAAAATCATTATACTTTAAGTTCTAGGGTACATATGCATAATGTGCAGTTTTGATACATAGGTATACATGTGCCACGTTGGTTTGCTGCACCCATCAACTCATCATTTACATTAAGTATTTCTCCTAATGCTATCCCTCCCCCAGTCCCCCACCTCTCAACAGGCTCAGGTGTATGATGTTCCCCACCCTGTGTCCAAGTGATTTCATTGTTCAATTCCCACCTATGAATGAAAACATGTGGTGTTTGGTTTTCTGTCCTTGTGATAGTTTGCTGAGAATTATGTTTTCCAGCTTTATCCATGTCCCTGTAAAGGACATGAACTCATCCTTTTTTATAGCTGCATAGTATTCCATGGTGTATATGTGCCACATTTTCTTAATCCAGTCTGTCATTAATGGACATTTGAGTTGGTTCAAAGTCTTTGCTACTGTGAATAGTGCCACAATAAACATATGTGTGCGTGTGTCCTTATAGCGGCATGATTTATAATCCTTTGGGTATATACCCAGTAATGGGATGGCTGGGTCAAATGGTATTTCCAGTTCTAGATCCTTGAGGAATCGCCATATTGTCTTCCACAATGACTGAACTAGTTTACACTAGCACCAACAGTGTAAAAGCGTTCCTATTTCTCCACATCCCCTCCAGCATTTGTTGTTTCCTGACTTTTTAATGATTGTCATTCTAACTGGCATGAAGTGGTATCTCATTGTGGTTTTGATTTGCATTTCTCTGATGGCCAGTGATGATGAGCATTTTTTCATGTGTCCGTTGGTTTCATAGATGTCTTCTTCTGAGAAGTGTCTGTTCGTATCCTTTGCCCACTTTTTGATGGGGTTGTTTTTTTCTTGTAAATTTGTTTGAGTTCTTTGTAGACTCTGGATATTAGCCCACAAAGGGCTAATATTCTTAGTATATAAAGAACCATTAAAGACTGATGGACAAATGACTGAAAATCCAATACAATTTTTTTGAGAAATATAAGAACAGACAATTCACAAGAAATAAAAATGGCACAGAAATATATGAACAAATGCTCAAATTCACTTTCATGTAGAAAAATACAAATGTAAACAGCCCTGAGACACCATTTTTTCCCTTATAAAAAATAACACATTCTATTTGCAAGACTGTACAGAAACAGAAATTTTCATACATTGCTGATGTGAATGCAAATTGATATAACCCTTCTGGAGGGAAAATTGACAATACCCAGTCAATTACAGGTGCATTTACCAAAAGTTACCAAAAAAATACCAAAAATTACAGGTGCATTTACCTTTCAGTCCAGTAATCCTTCTTGTAGCAATGTATCCTAAAGGGATAACTCCAATAAAGCAAAAATATATATGCAGAAGATTATTCATTATAGCATGGTTTTTAATTATAAAAAATTGCGAACAACTTACATGTTCATATGTAGGAGAGCAACTAAATCAGCTATGGCAAGTCCACATAGCATACTGTACATCTGTTAAAAAAGAATAGGGAAGATCTCTAAAGACTGATGTGGTATCATTTTCAGAACACACTATCAAATAAAAAAAGCAAAGCTCAAAAGAAAAATATAAGATTCTACTCTTTGTGTAAGAAATAAGGGGATCGAAAAATACACAGATGTCTGCTTATTTGTGTGAAGGAAATACAGGTAGGATGAATCTGAAACTAGATAAATTTGTTATACACAGCGGGTGGGTGGGAAAGGGATGGAAGGAAGTGATGCAATGGGCTTTAGGTAGCAGGGTGTGATAAACTTATCTGAGTACATCTTTTCAAATAATCTGGTAATATGGAAATATTACCATAGTAGTATTTCAGATACCCTTCGCGCACCCCCAAACTAAACAAAACTAACCAGGGTATAGATTGAACCCACAATGGAATATGAATACTAAGAAATGAAACTAATTGTATTACAGATGAATGACCTAACCACACTGAAGTGGGCGAAGTGGGTGGGAAAGAAAAGACTGATTTAAGTAACTGTGAAAACATTATCATAATTGGATACTGTAAAGCTGGAGACAAAATGATTTGTACTTAAATGCTGTTCCAAGTATTGAGGCCAAATGGATTCCCTTTTAATTTATTGTTAGATTCTTTTGATATATGTTTTTCTTGTGTTACTTGGTTGCTACTGTTTGTTGTCTTACAGAATACTCCTTATGGATTTCCCTTTTTTTCCCTAGAATTAACAATAAAATATAATTTTCATTTAAGGTGCATTTATGGAAAACATTCTCTACTATTAACTCTTTAAATATTGCCTCTCCTTTATTCTTGCTCTTCTTTCCTTTAGATAGTTGAATATACTATACCTTTCTTGTCTTCCTGTTGTATTTCTTATTACTTTGTTACTCTGAGCTGCATTCTGGCTAAGTTTTTATATTAGCGCTGTCTTCCACATTATTAATTATTTCTGCAGCTATGTACAATCTTCTGTTTAGTCCAATGAATTTTTAACTTTAATGATTACATGTAATATTTCTAGATGTTCTAATTTGTTCCTTTGAAAATCTGCCTGGTTACATTTGGCAGTGTTTTTGTTTTTTCAGTATACCGATGCTTCACTTAACAATGGGGTATTTGAGAAAGGGGTTTTTAGGCAGTTTTGTCATTGTGAAAGAAGCAGAAATGCTAGACAAAAGATATTTTCTTCTAGTGTAGAGCACCAGGACTTATCTAGACTTTCTGAGCCGAACCAGCATAAGCAGGTGAACTTAGGCATTCTGGAACTGTGGTAGAGAAATCCTCTCATACTGGTAATCACCTGAAATAATAAAGTTTTAGAGATGGAATTTTTTTGTGTCACCTAAGATGTTTGCTAAAAATGAACAGTCTTGCATCTTACACCCAATAATTCTGATTCAGCATCTTTGATATGAATCCCAGGAAATTTCATTTTAAAATAAATACCCTAGGTAATTCTAATAAACACCAAGTTTAGGAATCATTACCTAGAAGTGTGTACATCGGATTAAAATTAGAATATCTAGACAGGCCTGATGGTTCAGGCCTGTAATCATAACACTTTTGGTAGCTGAGACAGGAGGATCACTTGAAGCTAGGAGTTTGAGACCAGCCTAGGCAATACAGAGAGATATTGTCTCTACAAAAAAAGAAAAAGAATTAAAATATTTTTAACAGAACAATTCAGTGACATAGATATAATTTAATTATATTTGGAAATAAGATCTATGATGAATTTATGCTGTGATTTAATAGTTTAGGCTCATGTATTATTACTCAAGTGTCCTAGCCTTTAGGAATGATTTAAACTTTATTGAACTACATAAATTTTGGTTCAGTTGATTCAATGAAGAGCTCATTTTTGCCTTTTATTTATTTATGTATTTTAAGAAAGGATGTGAATAATAGTTTTTATGTCAAACTAGGAAAATCATGACTACAGTAGAAGCTAGTGCTTCTTAAAGCCAGTATTTCTTAAAGCCTATGGATGAATGCTAGGGTCATATGAGAGGCTAAAAGGTGATTTGTGAGAAAATGGATTGATGATTAAATTTTTCCATTAACTAGTGGGTTAAAGTTAAAAGAATACTAATGAAGTGAAAGTGGTCATAAGAGCAAAATTGCTCAGTTTGGCACTAGGAGATTGAAGCAACTGTGCTCTGCTCTGCTCATCTGGGCCTGCCCCAGCTCTAACTTGCACCTGTGGGCTCCTACTTTGCCTAAAAGCCCCCACACCCACCTCCATGTCCACCCACATTCCCTCCTCCTGGCTCAGGATCCCATCCTCAGGATCTGTGGGTCCCCAGCGCTTTTACCCCTGCAATGCCAGTCATGGTGGAGAAGGGCCTTGAGGTCTCAAGAAGTGGAGAGGGAAGAACAACACAGCTACATTGGCCACCACCTTGGCCACCCATGCCGTGCCCACATCTTTGTCCACTGACATCATCTCCACCTCAGCTGCTGCTGCCTCAACTGCCACTGCTCCCAGTAATAGCCAGAATAAAAATTTTTCAGGTGGGGAACTCAATGGCAATGTCAGCAGAACCTCCTGGGATGAAGGCAGATCATTTGGGCTTGTCCAGCAATGGGGAGCACAGTGATGGTGGCATGAGGGGTAGACCACAGTACCAGGTGGTGGTGACTGACTTCAACTCCACCAAATTGGCAAGATGCAGCCAAAACTGGGACAGTCTTGGCATGTTGGTCTGATCACCAAATCAGAATGAGTCAGAAGCAAAGCTGGATGAATACATTGCCATTGCCAGAAAGAAGTATGGGTGCACCATGGAACAGGCTCTTGGGAAGCTCTTTTGGCAATACAAAGGGAACCACATCAGGTTAATAGTGTGCCCTTCAGTGAAACCTTACAAGACAGAAAAAATTGGAGGCCTATATTCAGCATGCGCAAGGAGAAGAAATTTCAACCAATAATTTTTTTTATTATACTTTAAGTTCTGGGGTACATGTGCAGAATGTGCAGGTTTGTTATATAGGTATATGCGTGCCATGGGGGTTTGCTGCACCCATCAACCCATCATCTACATTAGGTATTCCTCCTAATGCTATCCCTCCTGTAACCCCCCACCCCCTGACAGGTCCTGGTGTGTGATGCCCCCCACCCCTGTGTCCATGTGTTCTCATTGTTCAACTCCCACTTACGAGTGAGAACATGAGGTGTTTGTCAACCAAGAATTTTATATCCAGCCAAACTAAGCTTCATAAGCAAAGGAGAAATAAAATCCTTTTTAGACAAGCAAATGCTAAAAGTTTTTACAAACCTTACAAGAGGTCCTTAAGGGAGTGCTAAACATGGAAACAGAAGATTAGTACTTGCCATTACAAAAAGACACATAATAACATAGCCCATTGAGACTATAAAGCAATTACACAATCAAGTCTACATAACAACTAGCTAACATGATGACAAGATCAAATCCTCATATATTAATATAACCTTGAAGGTAAATGGGCTAAATTCCCCAATAAAACACAAAGAGTGGTAAATTGGATAAAGAAGCAAGACCCAACTGTATGCTGTCTTTAAGAGACTCATCTCACATGCAGTGACACCCATAGCTCAAGGTAAAGGATGGAAAAGGATTTACTAAACAAACAGAAAACAGAGAAGAACAGAGGTGCTATTATTATTTCACACAAAAGACTTTAACATTGATCAAAGAGGACAAAGGGCACAATGATAAGGGTTCAGTTCAACAAGAAGACTTAACTATCCTAAATATATAGGCACCCAACACTGGAGCACTCTGTTTCACAAAACAAGTTATTACAGGTCTATGAAGACACTTAGATAACTACAAAATAGTAGTGGAAGGCTTCAATACCTCATTGACAGTATTGGAGAGATCATTGAGAAAACCAACAAAGACATTCAGGACCTAAACTCAAGGCTTGACCAGAGGTCCTAACAGACATCTACAGAATACTTCACCCAACAACAACAGACTATACATTAATTTTATTGACACATGAAACATACTCAAAATTGACCACATGCTCAGCCATAAAGCCATTCTCTACAAATTAAAAAAAAAAAAAAAAAAAGAAATCATACCAACTACACTATCAGACCACAGTGAAATAACAATGGAAATTAATACCAAGAAGATCTCTGAAAACAATACAATTATATGGAAATTAAGTAATGTGCTCCCAAATTGTTATCGGGTAAAGAATGAAGTTAAGGCAGAAATCAAACAATTCTTTAAAACTAATGAAAAAAAGATATACCAGAATCTCTGGGACACAGCTAAAGCAGTGTTAAGAGGAAAGTTTATAGTGCTAAATGCCCATGTTAACAAGTTACAAAAGTCTCAAATTAAGAATCTAACATTATACTTAGAGAAACTAGAGAAAACAAATGCAAACTAATGCTAAAGCTAGAAGGAGAAGAGAAATAAAAATCAGAACTGAATACAACAAAATTGAGACATGAAAATTTATACAAAATATAGATGAAACAAAAAATTTGTTCTTTGAAAGAATAAATAAGATTGATAAACTGCTAGCTAGAATAATAAAGAAAAAAAGAGAGAAGATCCATGTAAACACAACCAGAAATGACAAAGGAGACATTACCACTGACCCCAAAGGAATACAGAAAATCCTCAGAAACTATTATGAATACGTCTATTCACAGAAACTAGAGAACCTAGAATTAATGGATAAACTCCTAGAAACATAAAATGTCCCAAGATTGAACCAGGAATAGATTGAACCAGGAAGAAATTGAAACCCTGAAGAGACCAATAATGAATTCTGACATTCAATCAGTAGTAAAATACCTACTAACCAGAAAAATTCCAAGATGAAATGGATTCACAGCTGAATTCTAACAGATGTATAAAGCAGATCTGGTACAAATCCTATTGAAACTATTCCAAAGAAGCAAGTAGAAGGACTCCTCTCTAACTAATTCTATGAGGGCAGCATCATTCTGATACCAAAACCTGTCAGAGACACAATGAAAAAAAAAAAAAAAAAAAAAAAAAAAAAACAACTTCAGGCCAATATCCCAGGCAAACATAGATGCAAAAATCCTCAACCAAATACTAGCAAACTGAATCCAGCAGCACATCAAAATTCAAATCCACCACAATCAAGTAGGCTTTATCCCTGGGATGCAAGGTTGATTCAACATATGGAAATCAATAAATTTGATTCATCACATAAACAGAACTAAAACCAAAAACCACATGAGCATCTCACCAGATTCAGAAAAAGCTTTTGATAAAATTGAAAATCTCCTCATGTCAAAACCCCTCAACAAATAGGCATCAAAGGAACATACCTCAAAATAAGAACATCTATGGCAAACCCACAGCCAACATCATACTAAATGGGCAAAAGGTGGAAGCATTCCCTCTGAGAATGGGAACAAGACAAGGATCCCCATTCTCACCACTCCTATTTAATATAGTACCGAAAGTCCTAGCCAGAACAACCAGGCAAGAAAAATAAATAAAAGACATTCAGATAGGAAGTCGAACTATCTCTTTTCACAGATGATATGATTCTATACCCAGACGACCCTATAGTCTCTGCCAAGAAGATCCTAGAACTGATAAACAACTTCAGTAAAATTTCAGGATTCAAAATCAATGTACAGGAATTAGTAGCATTTCTATATACCACTATCATCTAAGCTGAGAGCCAATCAAGAACACAAGCCCATTTACAATAGCCACAAAAGAATAAAATACATAGGAACATAGCTAATCAGGGAGGTGAAAAATCTCTGCAATGAGAACACTGCTGAAAGAATTCAGAGAAGACACAAACAAATGGAAAATTATTCCATGCTCATGGATAGGAAGAATCAGTATTGTTAAAATGGCCATATGATCAAAGGAACATACCAATTCAATGCTATTCCTATCAAATTAGTAATGACATTTTTCAAAGAATTAGAAAAAGGTATTCAAAAATTCATATTAAACATAAAAGAGTTTGAATAGCCAAAGGAATCCTAATCCAAAAGAACACAGCTGAAAGCATCATACTCTCTGACTTCAAACTATAATACAGATCCACAGTAACCAAAACAACATGGGACTTGCAGGAAAACAGATAGACCAATGGAGCAAGTTAGAGAATCTAGAAATAAATCCACATACCTACAGTCATCTGATCTTTGACAGGGTCAACAATAATAACAATGGGGAAAGTACTTCCTATTCAATAAATGGTTCTGGTATAACTGGCCAGTCATACACAGAAGATTGAAACTGGACACCTTCCTTTCACCATATACAAGAATCAACTCAAGATGGGTTGAAGACTTATATTTAAGATCTAAAACTATAAAACTTCTAGGAGAAAATCTAACACATATCATTCTGGACATCAGCTCTGGAAAGATTTCATGATGAAGTCTTCAAAAACAATTGCAACAAAAAGAAAAAAATAGACAAGAGGGACTTAGTTAAATTAAAAAGCTTCTGCACAATAAAAAGACCCATAGAAGGTAGATATCCTACAAAATGGGAGAAAATATTTGCAAACTGTGCATTCAACAAAGGTCTAATAGCCAGGATCTATAAAGAACTTGAACAAATCAACAAGCAAGAAACAGACAACATAATAAAAAATGGGCAAAGAACATGAACAATCACTTCTTAAAGGAAAACATACTTATGGACAACAAGCACATGAAAAAACGTTTATTAATACTAATCATGATAGAAACGTGTTGTGGGAAGTCAGGGACCCCAAACAGAGGTACTGGCTAAAGCCGTGGCAGAAGAACATAAATTGTGAAGATTTCATGAACACTTATTAGTTCCCCAATCAATACCCTTGTGATTTCTTATGCCTGTCTTTAATCTCTTAATCCCGTCACCTTCGTAAGCTGAGGAGGATGTATGTCGCCTCAGGATCCTGTGATAACTACGTTAACTGCACAAATTGTTTGTAGAACATGTGTGTTAGAACAATATGAAATCTGAACACCTTGAAAAAAGAACAGGATAACAGCAATGTTCAGGGAACAAGGGAGATAAGACATTGGACTCTGATTGCTGGTGAGCCAGATGGAACAGAGCCGTATTTCTCTTCTTTCAAAGGCAAGCAGGAGAAATATTGCTGAATTCTTTTTCTCAGTAAGGAACATCCCTGAGAAAGAGAATGCGCCCTGAAGGTGGGTCTATAAACAGCCTCCTGGGGGTGACCGTCTTTTATGGTCAAAGCCGAAGGGATGAAATAAGTCCATGCCTCCTGTAGTGCTCCTAGGCTTATTAGGATGAGGAAGTTCCTGCCTAACAAATTTTGGTCAGACAGGTTGTCTGCTCTCAAACCCTGTCTCCTGATAAGATGTTATCAATGATAATGTGTGCCCGAAACTTCATTAGCAATTTTAATTTTGCCCCATCCTGTGGTCCTGTGATCTCACCCTGCCTCCATTTGCTTTGTGATATTTTATTACCTTGTGAAGTATGTGATCTCTGTGACCCACACCCTATTCGTGCACTCCCTCCCCTTTTGAAAATCACTAATAAAAACTTGCTGGTTTTACTGCTTGGAGAGCATCACAGAACCTGCCGACATGTGATGTCTCCCCCAGCACCCAGCTTTAAAATTTCTCTCTTTTGTACTCTTTCCTTTTATTTCTCAAACCAGCTGAGATGCTTAGGGAAATAGAAAATAACCCACATTAACTATCCATGGGGGGGTTCTCCCAATAGAAACTCATTTCAAAACCACAATGAGATGCCATCTCAAACCAGTCAGAATAGCTATTGTTAAATAGTTAGAAAATAACAGATTTTGGTAAGGTTGAAGAGGAAAGGGAATTATTATAGATTGTTAGTGTGAATATAAATTAGTTCAGCCACCACGGAAAGTTGTTTGGAGATTTCTCAAAGAACTTAAAACAACTACCATTCAACCCAGCAATGCCATTACGGGGTATATACCCCAAAGGAATACAAACCATTCTACCAAAAAGACATATGTATTTGTATGTTTGTTGTAGTGCTATTTATAATAGCAAAGACATGGAATTAACCTAGATGCCCATCAATGGTGGATGGATAAAGCAAATGTGGTACATATACACCATGGAATACTATGCAGCCATAAAAGAACAAAATTATGTCAAATGCAGCAACTGGTGTGCAGTGGAATGTCATTATCCTAACCAAATTAACACAGAAACAGAAAACTAAATACTTCATGTTTTCACTTATATGCAAGAGCTAAACATTAATTACAAATGCATACAAAGAAGGGAATAATAGCCACGGGTGCCCACTACTTCAGGTGGCGGGTGGCAGAAGAGTGAGGTTTGATGAACTACCTATCAGGCACTATGCTTATAACCTAGATAATGAATTTTTTTGTACACTAAATCCTGGTGACTTGCAATTTACCCATGTAACAGACCTGCATATGCACCCCCAGTTCTAAAGTAAAAGTTGAAAAAGAAATAAAACAGAAAACCAGGCTTTTGGAATTAACAACAAAATATAATAAAGAAAAAGAAAGGCAAGGCACACACAAAAAAGTTAAATCGTTTTATTACCATTAGCATCTTTAGAAGTGAATGGGTATATATGTTACCTCTAAGAGGTATATATATTGAACACTGTAAACTTTTTTTTGGCCAGGAAACCTTTTTTATGGGGCATCTATTTACATATTTTGTCATATTAGTGTTCTCATTAATAGTTTTCTGCCTGCTAGTTGAAACCCATGCCACATATCCACAGGCCATGACAACATACTACAAAATCAGGTTCAGATCTTTAGAAAACAAAATTTATATTCTTGGTTGAAATAAAGTGAATATCAACATTATGGGTTTATTTTTGTACTTGGACATATTTTAAATTTTTATCATATTTAATAAATTGTAAACAATACAGATGCGCTTCATGTCTCACATAAATAGCTTATATTTTATCATCTCTGCATGTTACTGTGATTCATTTCAAGTGTAGTAATATTCAGTTAACATGGAAAATCCCAATAATCACTTTCCACATTGTGGGAAACCACCAGGTGGAAATAGGGGTTTATGTATGAGAATTTGAGTAGACTATGACAAAGAAATAAAAAGATTTACATCCCAACTTTTTTTTTCTTCCTTAGGCACACCATTTTTCAGTCACATAAAAATTATTTCTTTTTGTCCTGAATTCTTCACAAATAGAGCAAACCTCAAAACCCCCTGTGTAGCGTTTTTTCTGTAGGCAACAGTTTTCACATATGTTAGAAACTACTAAAGATGGAACAATGTTTGTAAAAATCTAGATTTCAGCTTTTACTTTTCTTTAGGAAATGGGGATAATACACTGAAAGTTTAATAACAGTATATCAGTAATCAGATGTTCAGATGATTTTAGTCTTTCCTGAATTTTTGATGAAAATTTTAAAGGTAAAATAAAGTGTTAAATTCAACTCAACATATACATCGTGAGTTCTAACTCTGTAGTAAGAGCTAAGGATATTGTGGTGATAGAAATATAAAGCTACCTCTATGTAACTTATAGTCTGTCTAGCAGGAAAGCTAGATGGAAGGTGTGATGTCAACAAGATGGTGGAATAGAAAATATCCTGGCATCACTCTGCCCAAAAAATACAACTAGAATCTATTCAAAGACAGGAATTCTAGTGAACTCAGGGAAGAAGTGGAGAAACTCCCTGGGCCTACAGAATCAAGAGAAGCCATGTCTGGTAACATAAATAAATGGTCATTGCAGACTGTGAGACCCCCTACCCTAAGCAAGGACAATGTCACTTACAGAGAACTTCTTTAGATCCATGGTTTCTGAGGTGGGAGGAGAGAATTGGAGGTAGATGTTCACTGCCCACAAGTCTGAGAATCTTTGCTGGAAGCCCACTACCATCCACTCACATGGGAACAATTGGAAATGACAGGAGGGCTGAGCCACCTGTGGCGAATTGGCAAAAAACAGGGCACTGACCACAGTGACTGATATGGAGGTCTTGGCAGCTACTCTTTGCTCTAGTCAGCAGGGATGTCACAGTGAAGAGTCTGTTTGGTGCCACAGTGCTACAGGGAGCCCAATCCATGGGAAGTCTCAAATTCCTTGCTGTGTTTTCCCTTCCCCTCTTCCCCCATTCCCCCCTTCCTTTCCCTTCCTTCCTTCCTTCCTTCCTTCCTTCCTTCCTTCCTTCCTTCCTTCCTTCCTTCCTTCCTTCCTTCCTTCCTTCCTTCCTTCCTTCCTTCTGTCTGTCTTTCTTTTTCTTTCTTTCTCTTTCTTTTTCTTTCTCTCTCTTTCTTTTCTTTCTTTCTCTTTCTTTCTTTTCCTTTCTTTCTCTTTCTCTTTCTTTTTCTTTCTCTCTCTCTCTCTTCCTTCCTTCCTTCCTTCCTTCCTTCCTTCCTTCCTTCCTTCCTTTCTTTCTTTCTTTCTTTCTTTCTTTCTTTCTTTCTTTCTTTCTTTCTTTCTTTCTTTCTTTCTTTCTTTCTTTCTTTCTTTCTTTCTTCTTTTTATTTTCTTTCTTTCCCTCCTTCCCTCCTTCCCTCCTTCCTTCTCTCTCTCTCTTTCTTTTTTCTTTTTTTTTCCAGAGGGTCACTCTGTTGCCCAGGCTGAGTGCAGTGACATAATCTCGAATAACTGCAAGCTCCGCCTCCAGGGTACTCGCCATTCTCCTGCCTCAGTCTCCCTAGTAACTGGGACTACAGGCGCCCGCCACCATGCCCGGCTAATTTTTTGTATATTTTAGTAGAGACGGAGTTTCACCATGCCAAGATGGTCTCTATCTCCTGACCTTGTGATCTGCTCCCCTCAGCCTCCCAAAGTGCTGGGATTACAGGTGTGAGCCACCGCGCCTGGCCGCTGTGTTTTCTATAATACAAATCTCAGGTGCATGCTTGGATCCTTTGCCTAGCCTGGAAATAAACAAATGGTCAGGATTAAGTTCTGGTTCTTACTTGTCCTCCCCAGGCTGGGAAACACTGGCAGGACAGCAATATGGATTCAGGGCAATGTCTTACTTCTGGTGCTGACTCTGTCTTCCTCACACTGGGAAACAATGACAGGGGAATGAGTTAGTTCCAGGGCAGAGTTTTAATTCTGTTACTTACCATGTGTTCTCCCTAGAATGGGAAGAAACAACAGGCCAGGATTTAAGTTCCTGTACTGAGTAGTAAAGGTCTAACACCATTAAAGAAACACCTGCAAAAACTGGAAAAGATGGCCATTGCCTCAAATACATAGGTGTCAATCCTAAGATGCAAGGATTATGAAAACTCAGGGAAATATGATACCACCAGAAGAAACCAGCAAAGCTCCAACAATGGGCCCAGAAGAATTGAAGATCTATGGAATGTCAGACAGAGAATTCAGAATAATCTTCCTAAAGAAGGTCAAGGAATCAAGAGAAAATATGGATAGAAAACAAACAAACAAAATGGAATGTAATTCAAGAACAAAATAAGAGATTTGACAAAGAAATAGAAATAATTTTTGAAAAACCAAATAGAAATCCTAGTAATAAAGAATATAATGGCTGAACTAATTAACTGAAAAGCTAATTAGAAACTTTCAGCAATAAATTTGATCAGAGGAAATAATTAGCATGCTTTAAGACAGAACATATGAAATTACCCAATCAAAAAAGCAAAAAGAATAAAAAATGTAAAGAGGACCTATGATACTTATGGAATGCTATCCTGCACATATAGGAATTTCTAAAAGAGACAAGAGAGAAAAAGGCCTAGAAAGCTTGTTTAAGAACATAATGGCTGAAAATTTTCCAAATCTTGAGAAAAATGACACAATAGAAGTAGAGGAAGCTCAGAGGTTACCAATCAAATTCAATCCAAAGAGGAATTTTTCAAAACATATAATTATCAAGCTTTCAAAAATCAAAGAAAAAGAAAGTATACTCAAATCATCAAGAGAAAAGAAACATATCACATTCAATGGAGTCCCAATACAGGTTTCAGCGTTTTTCTGAGGAGAAACTCTTCATGCCAGGAGAGAGTGGAATGCTATATTCAGAGTGCTAAAGAAAAAAACCTGCCAAGAATACTGTACCCAGGAAAGCTATCCTTTGAACATGAAGGGGAGATAATGACTTTTCCAGACAAGTAAAAGCTGAGGAAATTATACACCAGAACTGAGCTATCTTTTTTTTTTTTTTTTTTTTTTAACTCTGTGTGTGTGTGTGTGTGTGTGTGTGTGTGTATATATATATATATTTTTTTTAAATTAGACTTTATGTTCTAGGGTGCATGTGCACAACGTGCAGGTTTGTTACATATGTATACATGTGCCATGTTGGTGTGCTGCACCCATTAGCTCATCATTTACATTAGGTATATCTCCTAATGCTATCCTTTCCCGCACCCCCCGACCCCCCAAACAGGCCCTGGTATGTGATGTTCCCCTTCCCAAGTCCAAGTGGTCTCATTGTTCAGTTCCCACCTATGAGTGAGAACATGCAGTGTTTGGTTTTCTGTTCTTGCGATAGTTTGCTGAGAATGATGGTTTCCAGCTGCATCCATGCCCCTACAAAGGACACAAACTCATCCTTTTTTATGGCTGCATAGTATTCCACGGTGTATATGTGCCACATTTTCTTAATCCAGTCTGTCACTGATGGACATTTGGGTCGATTCCAAGTCTTTGCTATTGTGAATAGTGCCGCAATAAACATATGTGTGCATGTGTCTTTATAGCAGCATGATTTATAATCCCTTGGGTGTATACCCAGTAATGGGATTGCTGGGTCAAATGGTATTTCTAGTTCTAGATCCTTGAGGAATTGCCATACTGTTTTCCATAATGGTTGAACTAGTTTACAATTCCACTAACAGTGTAAAAGTGCTCCTATTTCTCCACATCCTCTCCAGCACCTGTTGTTTCCTGACTTTTGAATGATCGCCATTCTAACTGGTGTGAGATGGTATCTCATTGTGGTTTTGATTTGCATTTCTCTGATGGCCAGTGATGATGAGCATTTTTTCATGTGTCTGTTGGCTGTATGAATGTCTTCTTTTGAGAAATGTCTGTTCATATCCTTTGCCCACTTTTTGATGGGGTTGTTTGTTTTTTTCTTGTAAATTTGTTTGAGTTCTTTGTAGGTTCTGGATATTAGCCCTTTGTCAGATGAGTAGATTGCAAAAATGTTCTCCAACTCTGTAGGTTGCCTGTTCACTCTGATGGTGGTTTCATTTGCTGTGCAGAAGCTCTTTAGTTTAATGAGATCCCATTTGTCAATTTTGGCTTTTGCTGCCGTTGCTTTTGGTGTTTTAGACATGAAGTCTTTGCCCATGCCTATGTCCTGAATGGTACTACCTAGGTTTTCCTCTAGGATTTTTATGGTATTAGGTCTAACATTTAAGTCTCTAATCCATCTTGAATTAATTTTCGTATAAGGAGTAAGGAAAGGATCCAGTTTCAGCTTTCTACTTATGGCTAGCCAATTTTCCCAGCACCATTTATTAAATAGGGAATCCTTTCCCCATTGCTTGTTTTTGTCAGGTTTGTCAAAGATCAGATGGCTGTAGATGTGTGGTATTATTTCTGAGGCCTCTGTTCTGTTCCATTGGTCTATATCTCTGTTTTGGTACCAGTACCGTGCTGTTTTGGTTACTGTAGCCTTGTAGTATAGTTTGAAGTCAGGTAGCGTGATGCCTCCAGGTTTGTTCTTAGCAAAAGTATTTCTAGGTGGGAAGTTTATAGCAATAAACACCTACATTAAAAAAGTAGAAAGACTTCATATAATTAACATAGTGATGCAGCTACAAGAACTACAAAGACAAGAATAAATGAAACCCCAAATTATTAGAAAGACATAATAAAGATCAGAGCAAAAATAAACAAAATTGAGGCTTAAAATTATAAAAATTAATGAAACAAAAAGTTGGTGTTTTTAAAAGATAAAATTAAGAAACTTTTAGCTAGATGAAGTAAAAAAGTGAGAAGATCTAAATAAATAATACCAGAGACAAAAAGAAGGCATTACAACTGATACCAGAGAATACAAAGGATCATTAGAGACTATTATGAACAACTATATGTTAACAAATTGGAAAATTTAGATGAAATGGGTTAATTTCTGGATGCATACAACCAACAAGATTAAACCATGAAGAAATAGAAAACCTGGACAGTCCAATAATAATGGACAGACTAATAATAAGTAAGAAGATTGAAGCCATAATAAAAAGTCTCCCATAAGAGAAAAGTCCAGGACCCGATGACTTTAGTGCTAAATTCTAGAAAATATTTAAAGAAGAACTAATACCAACTCTACTCAAACTATTTCAAAAAATTGAAAAGGACAGAATATTTCCAAAGACATTCTATGAAGTCAGCATTAATCTGATACTCAAACCAGACAATGACACAACAGAAGAAGAAAACATATTCCAGAGAAATATAGATGCCAAAATTCCCCACAAAATACTAGCAAAGCAAATTCAACAATACATTAGGAAGATTATTCCTCACTAGTAAGTGGAATTCATCCTAGGGATGCACAGGCAACTCATGCAAAAATTGACAAATGGAATTTCATCTAGCTGAAAAGCTTCTGCACAGAAAAGGAAACAATCAGTCTTATGGAGACAACTTACACAAAGAGAGAAAGTAGTTGCAAACTATCTGATGGGATTAATAACCAGAATAAATAAAGGACTCAATTCAGTAGCCAAAAATAAAACACTCTGATTTGAAAATGGGCAAATAATCTCGATAGACATTTCACCAAAGAAGACACACAAATGGCCAACAGGTATATAAAAAATGCTCAATATCCCTAATCATCAGGGAAATGCAAATCCAAGTCTCAGTGAGATATCATCTCACTTTAGTTAAAAAGACAAAAAATAACAAATGCTAGTAAGGATGCAGAGAAAGGGAAATGTTAGGGAATGTTAATTAGTACAACCATTATGGAAAACAGTATGGAGATTCCTCAAATACCTAATAGGTTTAGCATATGTTCCAGAAATCCCACTGCTGGGTATATATATCAACAAGAAAGGAAATCAAGATATTGAAGAAAGATCATCACTCTCTCATGCAATTTGTGAGGCCAAGGTGGGTAGATCACTTGAGGTCAGGAGTTCAAGAACAGCCTGGCCAACTTGGTGGAACCCGTCTCTACTAAAAATATGAAAATTAGCTGGGCATTGTGGCAGGCACCTCTAATCCCAGCTACTTGGGAGACTGAGGCAGGAGAATCGCTTGAACCTGGGAGGCAGAGGTTGCAGTGAGCCAAGATTACACCACTGCACTCCAACCTGGAGACAGAGGGAGACTCCATCACAAAAAAAAAAAAAAAAAGAAAAGAAAAAGAAGATCTTCACTGTCATGTTTATTGCATCACTATTCACAATAGCCAAGATATGAAAGCATCCTAAGTGTCGATCAACAGATAAATGGACTAAAAAAATGTAGTATATATTCACATGGAATATTATTCAGTGATAAAAAGAATGGAATTCTGTCATTTGCAGTTCATGGATCTAACTAGAGGACATTATGTTAAACGAAAGGAGTCAGACACAGAAATACAAGTATTGTATATTCTCACTCATATGTGGGAGCTAAAAACGTTCACCTCATGAAGATAGAGAGTAGTATAATGGTTACTAGAGGCTGAGAAAGTTAGTAGGGAGGAGAGGATAAAGAGAGGGTGGTTAATGTGTAGAAAAATACAGTTAGGTAGAAGGAATAAGTTCTAGTGTTTGATAGCAAAGTAGAGTGACAATAGTTAACAATAATTTATTGTATATTTCAAAATAGCTTGAAGAGAAGATTTGGAATGTTCTCAACACAAAGAAATGACAAATATTTGTGTTGGTAGATATTCTAATTTCACTTATTTGATCATTGCACACTTTATGCATGTATTGAAATATATGTGCGCCATAAATTTGTACAATTAGATGTCAAAAAATAAAAAGAGAGGAGGGCATTTAATAAGTAATTATCTGTACAACAAATGCTTTGCAAGAGAAGTCCATGGTGTTAACTTTTTCTGCCTAGTTAGGAAAGAGATCCTTTGGAGTTGATATTTCAGCGGATGATATTTTAGGAGCCTGTTAGTGATAGTAATTGTTGGGAGAGGGTAGAATACTAATATTAGGTCAAAGGCCTACAGGCAAGAGACAGAGAAAGCTTTCCTCCAGCTCCTCACAGTGACCCAATATGGTACAGAGTGAAGGAAACAGTGACAGGTGAGTTAGAAAGAATGCAGATTATTGGGGGCTTGTGGGCCATATTAAGAATTGTTTTACTTTATTTTATTAATAAATGCAATGAACAGTCATTAAAAAATTAAATCAATGGGAGTTGTGTGTGCATCATGATCAGACTTATCATTTTAAAAGACTATCCTGTTTAAAGGGTAGAAATAGGACTCATAGGCTCTTGTGGTAGTGCAGGTGTGAGATGTTGGTTACTTGAATTTAGCTAGTAGCAGCAGGAATAGGAAAAATTGGCAAATCAAGAGATATTTATTATATAGGATCTGTAGAATTGATAATTGATTGGAGAGGGGGAAATAACAGAGAGGGAGGTATCAAGGATGACTTTGAATCCTCTGACAGAGCAACTGGGTGATCAGTGGAAATATTTCTGGATACAAGAAATACTGGTGGAGGAGAATAATATTTTTAGTTTTGTTTTTGTTTTTGGTTGTGAAACCATTTACTGTTTGAAAATAATAAGAGAGGTTTAAGGATATGTGGGTAAGGTGTTTTTGAAAATTTTCTTTGTGGAAAATGAGAGAACATTCTACATAGGGAAGCAATAACAGCTGGTATTGGGGTCTAATCTGAGGTTGATAATCACTAATTTATAATAATGCAAATCTTTACCATTGTGTGATTTTGCTTAAACTGTACTCAGCAGCCAAGGTGCTAGTATAGGTTAGGCAAATGATTTTCATCCAGAATTTCCAAGATTGAGAATTTCCTGTACTCAATGGAATGACAATAGAAGAAAGGAGTTTAGAATCTTATTAAAGAGGGGGTGACTGAAGTGATGGACCAGGGAATATAAGCTGAATGGATAGGAAAATTTACACAGAAAGGGGCTTATGGGTGGCAGTGAAGTAGAGGAATCAATACACTGGAGTTACCAATGGAGTCAAAGTATAGATGAGGTGAGAAAAGGATATGGTGACCGGAAGGTGGAGTGTATCTATTTATGATATAGTAGGGCACTTTTGAGTTATGATAAGGTTTGGGGAGTAGGTATCAAAGTGGAATAGAGGAGAATATTACTGAATATAATGAAGTAAAATTTAATATAGAATAGAGAACTGCTGCCACACATTTCTTGGTTGATTTTTATAGTTTTGATATAACATCAGTCTCTTTTTTCTCTTGGAACTGCCCCATTTCTCTGCTCCCATTTACTCCAGACTCAACAGATTTATACACACTTACTGTCTGTATCTCTTTTCCTCTAATTCTCTTTTGAACTTACTCTTCTTGCTGACCACATCACTAAACCTGTCCTGCCAAGATCCTGTCAGTGTTATCAATGACTACACATTGATTAAACTTCATCTTACTTGACTTATCAGAATCTTTTGTCATAGCTGATCCTGTCCTCCTCTTTGATACATTTAACTCTATTTGGCTTCCTGGGTATTGCAATCTTTTGCTTGTCCTCCTACTTCACTGGCTGCTCCTTCTTAGTCATGTTACCTAGATCTTCCTTTTTATTTTCCCAAATCTCTAAATATTGAAATGTTCCAGGACTCACATTTGTAGCTTTGCTTGCTCATTGCTTCTCTTATGTACCCTATCATCCTTAGTCTGTATTTTCAGCTGTACATACTCCCTATATTATTTTATTCAGTTTTGTGACTTAAATGCAATTGATATAATTCCAACTTCTAAATTTATATCTCTATTTATAATTTTTCTCTTAAGCTCTAAACTTATAAAACTAAACACTACTCAATATTCACCTTGGGATACCTTACAAGCATCTCAGGTTTATAATAGCCAATACTAAACCCTTGATACTCAACTTCTCCTACTGTCTTTTCCATCTTAATAAATAGTGACTCAGTTTTTCCACTTACTCAGGCTAGAAAGCTATTTTTTCTCTCCCATTGCCTTCATGTAGTCTATAGGCAAAATCTCTTTCTCCCTACCTTCAAAATATATCCAATAATTTTTCATCACCTTGTCCATTATTGCCCTAATTCACATCACTATCATCTCTTACCTACAGTGCACAGTAGTTTTCTATTCCCTAAACAGTAGCTGGAGAGACTATTTTATTTTATTTTATTTTTTGGACCATACATGAGACTAAGGAGGGACACTTTAAAATGGAAGTTAGATCATACAATTTCTCTACTCGAAACCTTCCACTGATTTTCCTTACTACAAAAAAAAAAAAAAAAAAAAAAAAAAAAAAATCCAAAGGTCTAAATAATATGCCACCACACCATGTTTCTAACATTCTCTTCTGTCATGATTCCCCTTCATTCACTCTGCTCCAGTCTCTGGCTTTTTGCTGATTCTTGAGCATGAATAGCACATTCCTGCCTTAAGATATTTTCACTCTCTGTTCCCTTTTCCTACAGTACTTTATCCCTAGATAATTACATGGCTCGCTTCATCCTTTCTTCAAGTGTCTGTCTACTTTTCACCTCTTTACTGACTCCTCGTTTTAAAATAATCTTTCTCACTGTTCATCCCTTTCACTACTCAGTACATGTTTTTGAATGATTAAATGCCTCTTTTTGATTGAGAGACTACATAATATACAAATAAAAGTGCTGAACCAAGAATTAGATGGACCGACCTGAGTTCCTAAGCTAGCTCTGGTACTGACATGCTCTGAAAATTTAGACAAGCTGCTTAATTTCTCTGAGCTTTAGCTTTGTTATTTATAAAATATGACTGCTGGACTAGATGAATTCTAAGGAAATTTCTATCCCTAAATAATGCTCATGACTCTATAAATTTTCATTCTTTGAGCTTTCACTCCTTTTACCAATGTTTTTATCACAGCATATGGTAACTTATCTACAGGACAATGCTGAGGGATGTAGTCTATAAGATAGCATGTGCTGGTAGCACATGGCTTTATTCAGGCATCTATAAAATATATGAGAGGCACAGAGAACATGGTTTAATAAATTTTTCTACCTACATCTGGGTTATGGGCTTTACCTGATATGAAGGAATGAAACATGATTGAGTGCTCAAAAATGGTGCCATTTTTTTTCACAAAAACTAAATTAGCCAAGCTGTGAACTTTGACTTAGGAGTGATTTAAGATCTCAACTACTTAGAAATAAACAAAATTTATGGTGTAGGCTCCCCAGATTTTAAGTTGCAATTGAGAAGGTCATCAGAGACACATAGGATTTTAAGACTTATATCTTCTTAAGAATTAGAGAGTATAAATAAAGTTATACTGTGTTGAATATGTTATGTTAATGCACATTGGACATTCTCCAGGAATGGTGCCTCAGTGACCTGTCTTGGCAGGCTGGTTGCTTCTTCTTTAAATTTTCAAACTATTGAGACACTGCATTCCATTTCTCTTCTCTACCATACCTTATGGATATCTCTTTATACCATGAGTTTTATAATTTAACACAGATTGCTGAAACTATACATTAAGAGGCTTTTCTTCAAGATCGAGAGGATAGTGTTTACACAGATTATATGATATAGCCATAAAACATTTATATGGCAAGAGTTCTATAATTTTGTGAATAAGTATTTATGCTATTACAAAGCAGTAGAGAAATCCGTGAGGAAGGAGACATCTATTGAAATATTTCATAAAGTTAATGATGTACTGGAACTACTCTCCAAGGTTACTATTGTTATACTTTAATATTTACAGTTTTCGATGAGTTTGAAAGAGAAATTACTATTTTCAACTTAATTTTGGGAAAAAGAAAGATTTAAAAGAATTCTTGAATTTTTTTCATTGTTTCTAAGGTTATAAGTCTTTGTGGTTTGAGACTGTTAAGAAATAGCATATTATATGGTTTCATTCTGGGCTTAAAGAAATTGCTCAGCTGCACTTTATCCTGAAGTAGGGATGTATAAAAAGAACCAGAGAAGTTACAGATAGAGTCATTTGAAAAATAACATTTTTATTTAAAAATTTAAATGCAACTAGTCATTTTGTGAGATGTTCTTGTTTTAAATAACTTACTGTCATCTACGTAATAGTAAAGCTTAGCTTGTGATGCTTTTGTTAGTGATGGCTTTATTTGTGGATGAAATTAACAGGGGCAAATCGTTATGTAGTCATTGTATAATGTGACAAATTTTAATACCTTGAATCCATAGTTGTCATGGATTCTTAACCTCAACAGTGGGCCTTAGTGGCAGAAGTGTTTTAGAGGGTTGCTGGAAGGGAAGGGATAAGAGGTGGAAAGTAAAGATGCTGCAACGGAATTGTTCAACTTTCATGTTTCCTTATGGTCTTTCCTTATCTTCTGAATAATGAAATTATTTTTTCTTAGAAATCTTTCCTTCATTTGTTTCCTCCCTAATTCCTCCTTCTCTAATTTTTTCTAGTCTAATTGGCTTCATATTTACTCCCCTTTCTCTTCCCTTACATTTAAACCAAGTAGAATTTACAAAGCCTTTCGGGAAGCATTTTATCAGCTCAAAGATGATGAAAAATGAGAGCTTTGGCCAAGATAAGGCTGCCTGGTTTCTTTTCTTGCACTGTTGTTCCTCAAAATGTAGAGTGTACTTTCATTTTTTTTCTACTCATTAATGTTGTGAACTATTTATATCATGAGTCTACTGGTTTTCTACTGTTTTATTCTGTTTTGTTAGAACTTAATAAACATTGATCAGGAGCCTCTAGTTCTCAAAGTGCAACTCCTGGAGAAGGATTTGGCCACCTTGGAAAATTGCACTAGCCTTTTACTTTGCCAGGAGTCCATGTAGTATGGGAAGAATTAATTCTCTGATTCAGTAATCATTTAGGGATGCCAATATGCTGTCTTATTTCACATGCAGCTTGTTTTAAAACTACATTTTATAAATTTGACAAGTTACTGATAATCCACTCAGATTAAATACTGCTTCTACTTTTTTTTGCCTTTGATACTAGAGGAGAAGGGTAAATAAGAACAAGAAAAAAATTGTGATGGATTGGCATGGAAATATGATTAAGTTGGTCCATAAAATTATCTTCAGATGTGTGCTGCTTCCTGATTATGAGTATTGTGGAACAGACACACATGTGCACACTTACATGAAATGTATCCTAAATTGGCTACTATATTTTTTTTAGGTTCAGAGTACATATGCAGATATGTTACAAAGGTAAAATTGTGTCATGGGGATTGTTATATAGATTATTTCATTACTCAGGTATTAAGCCTAGTACTCATTAGTTATTTTTCCTGATCCTTTCCCTCCTCCTACCCTTCACCCTCCAATAGACCCCAGTGTATCTTGTTTCCCTCGATGTGTTTATGTGTTCTCGTCATTGAGCGCCTATACCCTTGCTTATTTACTTATTATTTTGTTTGTTCAGTCTCTAAAACTGGGGGGAACTTAATGGGGTCCTCCTAAATGCTCAGTTCTTTCCTTGGAGGAAGGAACAGAAGACTATTCTCATAGCATCCAGCACATACCACTATTTTAGCACTCACTATATTTTCTTCCAATAAGACCCTGCCTCTACCATCAGACCATAAAACATTAGAGAGCATATTCTTTAATTTTCTTTTACTCATTTCTTTCTAGGTTAGGGCCTGCTACATACTGGGCAAATTAATGTTTTTGGAGCATAAAATTATATCACGAGGCTGCCTTCATAGTGATGATTCCTTCCACCTCTTGATTTAGGGTTTCTGTGATTGATTGAGTTTTTGTGGATGTTGTTCCCTTTCAGTTCTTTGTAGTACCTCTAATTTGTAGCTGGAGAAGTTGGCATGTTAGTTGTTCAGTGGCTTTAGTTAGAATAAAGAATTAACACCGAACCCTTTCAATGACTTTACATTATTCTAAAATAAACTAAAATGGAGCCCCTGTCTATGTCTGCAGCTTTACCACATCCTCTTTTACTTGTTGTCAGGCCACTGGCTTTCTTTCAGATCCTCAAACAAATTATGTTGCTTCCTGCCTCAGAGCTTTTACACAAAGTGTTTCCTTGCCTGGAATACAATGCTTCTGTATTTACTTTTCCACTTCTGCCCCCTTTTACCTTCAAAGTTGATATTCATACTTTGGATCAAAACTGGGAACCAGGAAGCCATTTCTGACACCTCAGAACAGGTCATGTTCCCCAGTTGTGCTATGTTGTACCTGTTTTACATTGCTTTTACTACAGTTTTGATTTATTTAAGTATGTATTTGATAAGTTTTGTTTCTCCCTTAAGATGGTAGATTCTAGGATGGTGGGGACCATGCTTTTATTTACCATTTTATCCTTAGTGCCTTGCATAGTCCCTGGGACAAAGAAAATATCCTAATTTTGTTGAAATAATAAAAACTAGTTATATTTTACCTGTTTTTTCTTTTTTCTGCTGCCAAAGAAGATTTTCTATTTTTATGTGAATAAAATAGGGAAGCCCTGTGTACAGGTAGGGTTGAGTTTGTCCTGGCCACTGTCTTCAAATACCCAGTTGTATCCTATCTTTAGCCTTTGTACATGAGAGGCATTGGCTAAGAGCAGCAAATAGGCACAAAAAAGAAGAGACATTCTTCCTTCTTTATTCTGCTGTATCATCTATAGTAGTCACTTATTCCTTTTCTTTCCTGCTACCTGTAACCCATCTTGCTCCATAATCATGTCCCTTTGAGATTTTGAGGTAATGTATCAATCTCAATATGGCTCCCACTTGGTAGGAGATAGTACCAGATATTTGAAAATGTAAGTTTTGTATTCTGTCCACCTCATGCTCAAATAACTAAACATCAGGATAGCTTAAATTGGTATTCAGATGATAGAAATATGTCTTTCTAGTTTACGAGAGTTATTTATAAGTAGAAATAGCATTTTAAATTAATTATACTAGCAACATTGAGAATAGTCATTTCAGAACAAAGTTTCAGCTAATAAGTAACAGTGATCTGTTAAATAGTGGTAGTTTATTTGATCTATTTGTAGATGAATCTGACTGGATTCACATTCTTTAAAAAATAATCTTCTGTTCGACCTGTTTGAGCTGGGCTCAAGTCCAGCTAATGTAATAAGTGGTGAACAGTAATTTGAGCCTTTAGTTTATTTAAAAGTTTTTCCTGATATGAATTGGGGTCAAATCTTCCTCAGAGTTGGGAGGGACACAGCTGGGCATTGGCAGAGAATTCAGGTGAGGGAGAAACTTTCACCCTGTGAGTGGGGGACATTTTATTTCTTCCAGAGCAGAAGAGACAGGGAAATCCTTGTATTTTTCCAGATCTGAAATTGCTCCTCTGACTGAGAGAGGTGAAGAGGCAGTTTTTAAATATCCTACACAATCTCCTTGGAGGAAATAAGAAACAAGGTGGCCTCACTCCTATGTGGACTGAGCATTAGAGAATTAGCACCCTAATAAGACAGCTATAGAGTAGGCAGTTCCATAAAACAATTTTGGTTTTAAAGAAGCATGAGAGCTGCCTCTGTTTTGGGTTGAGGTACCAATATCTTTGGTGTGTCCTGATACGTGATGCTCACTGTTGCTCCCTGCATTGGAAGGTGTGTGGTATCAGTGTGATGCATGCACAACAATCCAAGAATACATAGTAGTATGTTGTAGAGCAGTCTTACACCAGGTTATGACTCCAGGGTTATCCCACTGCTGAGTTCTCTGGTGGAAGAGGACTTGTTAGCAGAACTGAGCCTTTTATGATACCAATTCAGAACTGATGGTATGCAGGGAGTCCTTGCAGCTAGAGTGGTTGTTTATCAACCTTATTGAAGATTCTGCTAGGAAGAACAGGATGGCAAGACAAGATTGGATGGAGTTAAAGTTGGCTCATGCTAAGACAGGACAAGATAGCAGAATAGCTGGAAGCAATAATGCTAGCCTGGGACACTTGAGGTAAAAAGCAGTTGGGGCAGCTGTGAGCTCAGTGATGAACCTGTCAGGGACTTGTTTTGGTGCTGGTGCTGTTACTTACTTCCTTAACTATTTTTTCTAGGCTGGAATCTTATTTTATGACAGGCACTTTTTATACGTGCTCTAATTCCTCCCAACAACCCTCAAAGATCAGAGTCACAGGCCTAGATAGCTCATAATTCTCTCATGCCAACCTCATGTACCCTAAGTTGCCTCTCACTTTCCAGGCTTAGATGAAATGACACAGAGCATGTGAAATCTGGCCTGTGAAATAACCATTGGTGGGCTGGATGACACAACACAGAAATATGGGGGAATTGGTTCTGTATGAAGGTGAAATGGAAGATTGAGGTACACTACCAGGCTGACATTATATATCTCTCCTTTCTCCTCTCTGTGAACTGTTCCACAGTATAGTTTCTCCTTGAAAACCTTCCAAAGAAGTATCCTGTGCAGAGAGAGCTGGTAGGGCAATTCATGGCTTTTCATAAAGCCAATGCAATTATGCATTACACTACATTGCTTTGCATGTTTCTTTGTTCATTTTCTTCTATTGTATTTCCCTTATTACTCCTCCTAAATAAAGGGCTTTTACCCCCTAAAATAAAGTACCTGAAATTTAATTTGCCTCAGGCTCTACTTTATAGGAGACTTGAACTAAGACACACCACTATCATCTGAAATTTGACAAAATTAGAATGTGTACATATGTGTGTATTATATGTATGTTTGTATATAGGTATATATGTCAATATTTATACATATAGATATATTTATATGATCCTCTCTATTTTTGAATCTTTTCCTAGCTGACCTGTTTTTCCCTTCAGATAACATCTAATCCTATCCACAGTTATTGTTGTTTTTAAAAGGTATTATATTAGGAGTGAGCTTGTGATTTGCTTTATTTTTCTATCATGTTAGACACAAATATTTTAGAGTTCAGAATATCAAAAGGAAACAATTAATTACTTTGTATTTTTATCTCCTATACTATCCAGAAAATCAGGAGCCAATTTTATAGCTGTCATGTTGCTTAGCACAGAGCTTGGCACATTGTATGTTCTCACTAAATGTTCTTTGAATAAATATAATAACATCAGTCCACTAAAATTTAGCAGCAGTCTAGTTTTTCTTTAATTTTTGTTTCATTTTGGGGCCATTGCTTAAGCTTTCTGTAAAGTTCCTCCTTTTATACAACTTTTGCTGTGAAATTTTAAACACAGAGGAAGTTGTGTTATATAAAATTTCAGGAATTCTATTGACCTCTTGTTATAGATCAGATTGATTTTTAAACTACTTTGGAGAGACCCAATGAGTTTTGCAATTGAGGTCATATATATTTGCAGGAAGGTATTATCTCAGTAGGAGTGCAGTTAATGCTCAATAGTTTTTAACTGCCGAGTACAAAAAAAAAAAAGAGAGATACATAAACTTTTACATGTTAAGAAATAAAAACCAAGAAGTAAATTATTTTACCTTCAATGATACTGCAGTTTTCAATTATGAATGAATAGGTTCATTCACATTTAAATATTAGTTATGTAATGGCATTTGTAAATTTTTAAATACTTTTCTCCATGCATCTGTGGGGATGCGCTTACATGAAAAACAATTGTAAACACTTTGACTATTGGATATAGACTATGTTACATTATTGTAATTTATTAATGTACTTAAATGTCCATGAAGAGATATGGAGGTGTTTTCGTTTGCTGGGAGTCTGTGTAAGTTGATCTATCCTTTTATTTGTTAACATTAGCTGCTATAACAGATAAATGCCAAAATCTCAGTGGCTATTCACAATAAGGATTTATTTCTTATTTATGTCAAAATTTAATGTGACTGTGCATGGTTAGGTAATTTTCCCTTTAGCATTAATTCAGGAAGTTTAACGTTTTTCATCTTATGACTTTGCCATCTTCAACAAGTAGGTCAAGGGGCTCTGAAGGTCACCCTTTGGATCATTTCCATTCTAGCTAGCCAAAAGAGTGAAGGAGGAAGGGGGATCACCTGTGAAAAGTTTTTTCCTCTTTTTAAAGTGTATTATTTTTTTCTTTCTAAACATGACTTCCCTGAATCTGCGAGAAGTTTTTATTGGTCAGGTCTAGATGTGACACACATCACATATGGTCTCATCTCAAAGCCAGAATTCAGTTATATGGCCACAGTCAAATGCAAAGGAGACCAGGAATTTTGACCTAGACATATGTCCAAAAGGGTTTTGGTGACTACTAGAAATCTCTGCCATAGTTCCTAAAGAGTGTTTTAATTCTAAATAAGTTGAGGGTAGTTTTAAAAATTCATCATTTCTCAATATTTTTCTAAATGTTTTTCTTGCCAAAGTCACATCCATCAATTTAATGATAAAAAGTGCTTGCTCTATGGAAAACAAGTTGGAGTGGACATCGCACTTCATAGACAGAAAGCAATCTCTCACAAGATCTCGAGTGATTTTGAATTTTTTTAGACTCTAAAATATTTACTTTTTCAAGCTCCTAGGTAAGTGAAAGTATTTTTTAAAAGTAAATGGAGATAAATCTGCCTTGAATTTTCTCTGGTCAGAATTTTGTTTATCAGAATCAAACTGGAACTTTAGGATCTGGGGACTTAGGAATTTGAAAATCTTTTCATGCTTTCAGCATGAATGTATCATATCTCAATAAAACCAATGATCATTATCAAATTTAATTTATAACATCTCAAAGAATGATAAATATGATAAGTTTATAAATTATAACAAATATAATTATATTATATATAACTCATAACTATAAAATTATAATTATATACTTGTAATTATAAGCTTATAAATTATAAATTATAACAATTTAAAATTTTACAAACCTGAGAGATGTCATTTTTAGAATTCCTTATATAGTTTAATATTCGCTACCTAAGTAATATGGATGATATTATAACAAAATAAGGTATTATCCATTCTTGATTCATAAATATATGCATTCATACAAAACTGAATACGACACAATGTTTTTTCTTAAGAAGCCCTAATCTTGCATGTGAGATAATTAATAGAGATAATACAGTGTGGCACATTTTACTATAGAGGAATGTACAGAGTGTGGTTAAAACACAAAGATAATTGGCTTTTGAAAAATTAGAAGTTTGTCCCATAAAGAAAAGGCAGAAGAACATTCCTCATAGAGATAAAGAGCACAGGCCAGAGTCATGAAAAAGAATGGTATGTTTAGTGAGTCTCATGTAACTAGAGACCAATAAAGATATTTGGTATTTTGTGGTTCTTGGCAGCATACATTACACTATAGAGGTAACCAAGGTTGGCTCTAGTGTGACTAGGGTGGTGAGAAGGCTTTGAAATTCTATTGAATAAAAATTAAGGAAGAATGCTTGAAAAGTTCTAGGTGAATGAATGTGTAGAGTGAAATAGGACTTTGGAAAGAGCTGAGCTATCTTCAATATTTGAAGGGCATGTTACAAAGGGTGTAAATTTAGTCTGTGTGGTTCAAAGGAAATAAATAAGACTAAGAGAAAAAGTTATCTATAAGATTTCATTTCAAACTGTAGACAAGCTCTGAATTAGGAGCTATTCAATGATGGGACAATTTACCTCAGCATGGGTAACCAGAGACCAAGTAATCTTTTGTCAGATTATCATGTAAAGAGGATTATATACTTACTGGAAGATGTTATGATTCTATTGATTTTTGGAAGTATTATAGGATGGACTCTTTAACTGGACTTTGTGGATGTGAATCTGGGCTTCACCGCTTACTATAGGTGTGACTATGGCAAGTTATTTAAACTTTCTATATCTGTAAAGAAGGCTAATAACAGCATTGGCCTCAAAGAGTGTTTGTGAAGGTTAACTGAGATAATAAATGGCAAATACTTTCTGGCCTATGGTAAACATCCTACAAATATTAATCCTCATCATCACCATCATCATCAAATGCTAGATAAATTAGCCTCATCTGTAATGGACAACATTGATATAGATCAAGAGTAGGTAAACATTTCTGTAATGGGCCAAATAGCAAATATTTTAGGCTGAGGATCATATACAGTCTTTGCTGCATATTTTTCTTTGCTTATGTTTGTTTGTATTGTACAACATTTGAGAAATGTAAAAATCATTCTTAGCTCATAAGCCATATGAAAACAGACTGTGGGGGCAGGTTTGTCTATGGACTATACTTTGCCAATCTCTGATCTACATGAATAGAGAAATTAATCAAATAAACAACAGCATAGAATCAAGATTAAGCATCTGTGTTTATTAAAATGTTAAGGCTAAAAAGCAGATATTTACAGAGCATACATATATGAGTGGGGCATTTCAGGTCCAAACTTGGAAGAGGAAAGAAGTGCTTGCTTGTTGTAGTCACTTAGATGGAAGAGGAAGAAAGTACGATCACAAAAATGCCTATTATAGCATCAGATATAAATGTTATATAAGAGCCCAGAATAGCACGATGGCTGTAAACATGTCAGATATAAAAGCCAAGTGCCTAATTACAGTTCCCCATCTAGTCTAATCCTGTTACCATTAGCAACAGGGAGGACAGCATCTGGGTTTGCTGTCCCATCAGTCTGATTTTTCTAGTTTTTCTCCCCCTTAGCAGTTTCCACCATTTATTATCTCAGTACTGTAGGGAAAGGGATGCCCAAGACATCTGGTTGTTTTAGGCTAGGCCTCTTGGGTGAAGGGACAATCCCTTGGTGGGACTTTTTATAAGTCAGGATTGGGCCTTAGCTTTGGAAATCCTGCAGTTATTTTTAGTTTATTCAATGGAGATTAACTTCTGAAAACAGACTCATGCTAACCTATGTCTATGAAGTGTGGCTAGCTCCAGAATGAGAGATTGGTTATCTTTACTATTTTCTTCTTCTATCTTGCTGACCAATATTTTGTCTGCCCAGGACACCAAGTTTGCCAGCACAAGAATGCTTAGTGAGCAAAGAATTAGACAAAGGGTGTTAGATATTCTCAAGTAATATGTATCTCAAGCTAAGGCAGTTTGATGAATTACCTTTGTCTATTCTAAGAAACAGGAATCAGTACCTTTCATTCTAGATAGTGCTGAATTAAGACTGACAAACTTTAATTCCTCAATTACTTTTCTTATCAGTTACCAATGCATTGTTCCCTTCAACCCAATTGGATGGTTTATACCTTTCTAAAATGATTGCATCAACATCTCAGAGACTGCTATGTGCCAGGTAGCATGTTATTAGTAGGAATATGGTGATAAACAGAAAGCAAAATCCTGACCCTCAAGGCACTCAGAGTTAAAATACAGTGCTATAATTGCTATGCGATAGATAAGCAGAGGCAAACATAAAACACAGAACAAAGTCACCAGACTCAGCCTGCAGGAATCAAGGTAAGATGATACTAGAGGTGAGTTAACGGATAAAAAGTAGAAGAAATGTTCAGATGACGAGAATAGTACATGTAAAGAAATAGAGCTGAGAGACTGCACAGCGTACCCAAACAAATTCAGGTAAATTTGTGTGTCTCTAGAGATGGGCAGGGGACAGGGAGGATGTCAGGGTGTGGGAATAAAGACATAAGCAGGCTATGAAGGGCCTTGTATTTTATAATAATGACTATATGTTTCATTTAAATGCCTATTGGGAATCTTTTCTAAGTAACAATTAGAAACAATTTTTGCAGATTAATAGTTTAATGGTTTATAACTTGGTTTTACTAGAGAATAACTTTTTATTGACTTCATGCTAGTTTTTGTTGTTGTTGTTGTTGTTGTTTTCTTTTTTTGGTAGAAAACCCCTATATGGAGTCTGTAGTCCATATATAAAATTGGAATTCATCAGTTTGCTATTACTGTAAAATTGCTACATGATAAGTCATGCCAAAACTCAGTGGCTTAAGATAGCAATCTTTTATTCTCATGGACCTGTGGGTTGTCTCAGGATTATCTGAGCTGGACTTAGACTGGCTGGGAGGTCTTGGCTGTGCTCATGTTACATTTTTTTTTGCAGGTGGATTGGTATGTGTTATATTTGACTGAGGTGGCTCTGGCACATGTCTCTAAATCTCCTGGGACTGAGAGGCTAATTTGGGCATGTCCTTTTCATGGTGATGGTAAATAGAGGAGACTGGACAACCTCTTAAGACCTGGGCTCAGATTGGCATATGATTATTTTCTCCCTATTCTATAGGCCAAAGCAAGTCATAGGACCAAGCCCAACATCAATGGAGTAAGCATATTCGTCTCATGGAAGTGAGGCGAATGGTATCAATGTCTGAATAATGAATAATAATGTTACCCACCATAGGGAAAATAATAATAACAATAGTAATATTTTGTGTGTCAAGATTAAATAATGAAATAAGTCATGTAAAGTACTCTCTATAGTCTGCCATATAAGGAACATTAAATAAATGCTAGCTAATATTATTATTAGCTAGTAAAGCTTATACAGTAAAGTTAAATAATTTTGCATATTAGAGTCCTTTTGAGAATGACACTCTCAAAAGTTTAATTGAAGATAATTTATTAGAGGGGTTATTTAGACAGATGCATTCATAGTTAAGGGAAACTACAAAAATCTGGCCATCATCATCACACTTAGCCCCAAGGGACAAAGGGAAGTTTGACCAGGATTCAGTAAGAGCTTCAGCTGCAAGAGAGTGGGTGCTGGATAGGAGCTTTGCTCTTAGAGAGAAGAACACAACCACTGGCAAAAAAATACCCTGACCTTTCTCTTCTATTCTTTGGTTTTCTGTCAGGGCCTCACATTAGCTGATCCCAACCAGAAGCCAAAAGGCAAAGAATCTTAGTGACTTTAGTCTGTAGAAATCGGCATCCTGGGTACATTGTGGGAAAGAGAAAAGTGAATGGATGGTAAGGGATAAATAAGATAACTAGCATAATTCTTGGGTCAGTAAGTTTTTTTTTTTTTTTTAAATTCCTTTTCTTCCCCTGAATTTTTTTTTTAAATTAGAAACTGGCTTTCTGAAAAGAGTTGTTGCTTTCTCTTTCTTGTTTTTATTTTATTTTATTTTATTTTATTTTATTATTTTTTGAGTCTTACTCTATCATCCAGGCTGGAGTGCAGTGGCATGATCTCAGCTCACTACAACCTCTGCCTCCTAGGATCAAGTGATTCTTCTGCCTCAGCCTCTGAGTAGCTGGGATTACAGGCATGTGCTACCACACCCAGCTAATTTTTGTATTTTTAGTAGAGATGGGGTTTCACCATGTTGGCCAGGCTGGTCTCAAACTCCTGACTGCAAGTGATCTGCCAGTCTTGGCCTCCCAAAGTGCTGGGATTACCGGCATGAGCCACCACCCGTGGCCTCTTGTTTTATTTTGACATAAGCATCTGTAACTATCAAAAAACATTGTAAGTCTAACGTATCATTAGTTTTATTATCCAATGAAACTGTGCTTCAATAGAGAGACCAGACTAGATAGCACACGGATAAGGAACTAAATCAGTCTCAGTAAAGAATCTATTTTCAGTTTTCAAAGTGGATCAGTACTGTGTCAGGACCAGGAAACATCTCTTTCCCATTGGTGTTGGGAATTATTTTATACTCTGGGGAGATTCAACATTCCTGTGAAATTGAGGAAAGGGATCATTGTGGTTTAGAGAAAAATGACCTCATTATGAGTTTGGCTCTTCTCTGCTGTCAGCTAGCCAATGTCTGCTAAAAAAATGCTTGAAAAAAGATTTCCATATAAAGTAATCATCTTCATAATTAAATTCTACACTAACTAAAAGAGGATTTTTTTTTTTTTTCACATGCTTAGAATCTGGGCAGCAATTTTAGTTCTTTTTTTCCCACCCTTTACAGTCTGTCAAACTATGTTATGTATTATATATCTCTAACAATCTTTCTTTTATTACTTGTCTTGAGTCTTTCTTCTATTTCTTAGATTTCTGTTTTGTATACTTTTAGTTTTTCCTCCAGTTTTCTTCCGTTCCATTTTTGGTGGTGTTATTTTGACAGATTGCAGTCACAGGCATTCATTCATACATTTAACAAATGTTTGTGGAGCACATGCCTTGTGACCTAAAGACAGGTCAGCCTCTTCTTTCATTATACTGTGTGGATGACCAACCTGTCTTTGCCTACAATAGTTTATCTAGTTCCATTATTGCTTATTTATTGCAGTATTTTTCATTCCCTCTCCTTGCAGGCTCTGCATTTCTTCTCGAGATGACATTGACTTTGTCATGAGTTCCCAAATTCACAACTTTCGTTAGCATAACATTGCTTTACTAATAGAATTTAGAGCTAGGGAGTCTTCAGTCTTCCAGGTTACATTAAAAAAGGTTAAACTGGGCTGGGCGCGGTGGCTCACGCCTGTAATCCCAGCACTTTGGGAGGCCGAGACGGACGGATCACAAGGTCAGGAGATCGAGACCATCCTGGCTAACACGGTGAAACCCCGTCTCTACTAAAAAATACAAAAAACTAGCCGGGTGAGGTGGCGGGCACCTGTAGCCCCAGCTACTCGGGAGGCTGAGGCAGGAGAATGGCGTGAACCCGGGAGGCGGAGCTTGCAGTGAGCCGAGATCGCGCCACTGCACTCCAGCCTGGGCGACAGAGCCAGACTCCGTCCCCCTCCCACGAAAAAAAAAGAAAAGAAAGAAAGGAATCCAAAGCCTATTTCAGATTCTGTGGATAACCACTTTCTAACTAAGCATTGCTGCAGATTTCCCGGAAAGCTTGTAACTGCGCTTGTGTTTACTGTTTCGTTGGAGAGAAGTGGTACTCTTTAAATGTCACAGGCTATTGTAAAGACAACAGAGGTGGACTTAATCTACAATCACTGCTTTATACCACTCTAAGGCCAAGTTACCACAGTCAGTATCATTTATGTGGAAAGTAACAGCTTAGTTTCAGCCAAACATTATCAATACCCTGTGATATTTAACGAGTACCACTCCTTATTCAAGTTTGAGAAACAGTGATGTAGTTGCTTGTGAATTAGTATATGTCTTTCATTAGATTGTAAGCTTCTCAAAACCAGAAACCATGCCATAATTATTTTGTAATCCCTTACTCTGTTCCCTAAAACCTAGCACAATACATGGTCATTCAATCATGCAACAAATATTTACTGAGAACCTACAATTCCAGGCACTATTTTTAGGCCTTGGTAATATAGAATTGAATGTACCTGGAAAGATACTTGTCCTCATGGAGCGTACATTCTAATAGGGAGAAGACAGACAATAAATAAATTTAAAAATATGGAAATAAAAGGCTTACATATTGAATAAATGCTATGGGGAAATAAGCAGACAAATCATTTCCATTTTCAATTTTCTACTGATGCTGATGTTGTTAAAGTCAGCAATGACTTCCATGTTGTCAGATCCCCTGACTGCTTTACTGACCTTTTCTGTTTAATCAAGAAGTATTCTGTACTATAGGTTGAGTATCCTTTATCTGAAATGCTTGCAACCAGAAGTGTTTTGAATTTCAAAATTTTTAAAAGTTAGTTGATCATCCCAAATCTGAATACCTGAAATCTGAAATGCTCTAATGAGTACTTAGTTTGAGCATCATATTGGCACTCAAAAAGTTTCAGAATTGGGGGCATTTCATATTTCAGATTTGGGATTTGGGATGCTCAACCTGTATAATCTCTTTTTTAAAAATATAGAATTGTGTTAAATAAAATTCTTGGACCTTGAGTTAGTCTCTACTGTGCATTTTCTCAGAACCTAGGATTTACCTTTCTTGCCCCCCGCCCCGTTTTTTGCTTTGTGGTTTTCTTAAATTAATTCTGAAGTTTATACCCAATCTCTTCATAGAAACTGCAAGCTCCTTGCAAGCAGAGGGTATGTTTTCTACTTCTCTACTTTTCTTTTATATTGCTGTATGTATAGTGGATTAACAATAACATTCAACTTGATTAATGTACCTCTGCTCTCTGGTTTGCCATAGTTTTTAAGCTGTGTTCCTTGAAAATGTAGGGTTCCACAGATCTAACCCAAGCAGTATCTGCTAGGTCTAACAACAAGACTTCCTCTTCCTTTCTTCAACAGAGCAGTTTTGTTTATTTACTTTTAGCCTTATTTATTTGGGTTTGTCTAAGACTTTGTTTGACAAAAAGGTCTGATTCCAACCCTCCACAAAAAAAATATTTTGGAAAAATCATGTATAAAATTTCATTAGGTCCTGGAAATTGACCAGTACACATTTAGAGGGTATGCCTTCTTTGATCTGGTCAAGGAGACACACATTTAATTTCACTTTTTTAATAAAAGTAAATGAAAACTTAATAGCAGAACTTCAAAGTTAACAGAGTCTTGAATTTTCTCTTGTTCAATTATCCATTTCTTTCAAATGAGGGAACAGAGGTCAGAGAGTTGATGTGATGTTTATAAGGCCAGATAGCTAGTTAACGGCAGTTGGGACTAGAACTCAGATCTCTGAATCTTTCTAGCACCCCATACTACATGCACACACAGACATACGTGCACAAACACAATTTCTGATCTTAGTATCACCTCTGATACATGATAGTATGATAACAGAAATTATAGAGATTGGGAGACATGAACACAACGCATAGCTATGCTGCATTGTGACTTTTATATCAACCTGGGTAATAAAGGGAACATACATGGGTGTGTGTACATTGCATATAAATAGCACTTAATAAATATTTATTTAATTACATGGACCAAGATATTTAAATATATGTTCCCATATTCTAATATTCTTTTCTCCCTCTGCTATTATTATTGTCATTTCTCATGGTCAAAATTCACAAAGAGTGATAATGAAACCTATGTACAGTCAGATGCCAGAGATATGATTAAGATACATATGGTAGGGTAACAATTCCAAGGTTGGAAAACATAACTTTCAGCCATGTACTTCAAAACCAAGCCTGAGCATACATTTTAGTTCCAGAGCACCACCTTCCTTGTGTTCAGTTTTCCTTAAGTAATGGGGGTTTGCTGTACAAATTCAGGTGGAAATACAAAAGGCAGGGATCTAAACACTGCATGAAGCCTAAAATGTCCTTCCAAACATCAAATAAGCTCTAACTTAGGATAGTGGTTAAGAGCAGGGTTCTGGAATCAGACAAATCTGGGTTAGAATCCTGGTTCCATCACTTACTAAAGGAGTGACTTTGTGAGCTTCCTTAACTTTGCTCTGTCTCAATTTTCCTATTTGTGAAATGGAGATAATAGGTAGTTGAACCTACTTCATAGGTAGTTGCAAGGTTTAGGTACAATAATGCATTTGAATTTCTTATCATGTCTGGAATATAGTGAGGGATCAATAAAAGTAGGTCTTTATTATGATTGTTCTTATTGTTGTAGCTGCTGTTGTTATTAGCCACCAGCAGGTTATTCTACTATATCCTCAACAGGCATTCTTCCAAATCTCATCTCTACTACTATGTTGAATGTGCAGCTCTCTGTTTTGGCTTCTATTCCTTGAAATTACCAACTAACTGACTGGTTTTTTTGTTTGTTTGTTTGTTTTAAACTTTTCAAGTGAGAGTATCCAATTGAATTAGCCTATCACCACTGGTGTAAGGCAGAATTCTTATACCAGGCCATTTCATACCTGCTGGCCCATCTAGCAATTGACTAGTCTCAGGTCAGGTGTTCAGCAATCACCAGTCACTCTGGGATAGCTTACATGTAGGAAATCCTTCAGAAGGGGAATGTAGGCTCAGCAGGCATTCTGACACTTCCTAAAAGATGATGGCATAGTTCTTACCTACCACCTTGCCTGACTAGTATAAGGAACATAGGAAAAAAAAAAAGCCAAATTTTAATATTTTGATTAATAACAAATGTTATCTTTAAATGAGTAAAATATGTTATTTGTTTATGTAGTAGTATTATTAGTGAACTTAGGCAGCAGAGAGAAAGAAAGTTGGAAATAACAGACCAAAAGTCACTCAGGGCAAAATCATTATTTGTGACACGTTAGTAGTGTCTGTCCAAGTTTCTGACAAACAGTAGTTACCTAAAGAACAGAATGTGGAGTTGGCCTTCCAGAATCCTATTGATTCTACCTTCCTGTGAATTATAGGTAGTTATGCAGCTGCTTAGAGAGATTTCTTCCCATGACAGTCTGACCTCATGTGCTCTTAAGATAATTTTGTGCTGAGTGTTGCCACTATACTATTTGTATTAATTATCTCAGGCTCAAATAACATAATAAAATAATATTACATTATTTTATATCAAATTATATTATATCAAATAATAATAAAATTGTATCTCAAGTAATACAAATACTATTTGTATTATTATCTCCTTTCTAAAGGTAGAAAAGGAAATAATAACACAGAGAGAATAGCCGTTTTCGAAATGAATCAATTTTATGACAGGACGGATGAGTATTTTTCTTATATCATCCATAGCTAAGTTCTAAAGCACAACTAGAAAAAATGTGGCAGCTGCTAGTTATGCGTCCATCAGGGATAAGGTTCTGATGTGCTTGGCATCTGCCTGCATAGTGACTGTTAGAGACTTATTTTTATACTTCTAGGTCCAGAATGAGCTATGACTGTAGTGGAAAGCTTCTTGGTTTGGGAACCAGGAGATTCAAGTCCTGGTTCAGTCACTACTGGCTTTGTGTTCTTGAGGAAGCCACCTAATTCACCAGCCTTAGTTTTTTCATCTCTACAGTAAGCAGATTGATAAGATGATTTTCAGCCCCCTCACAGTTCTAGCCCTGCATAATCGAGACTCACAAGCTCCTTTACTTTTTATATTGGTCCATTCAATGCTTTACTTCCAGATCATGCCATTTTAATTTTATGCCTCTGTCTTTTGTACCATATATTTGCTTTACACATCCATCCATTGATTGATTGATTCTCTCATTCCACCTTTATCAAACACATATAGTCTTTCTGGCAACAATGATACAAAATTTACTGACATGATTAATACTTTCAAGGTCCTAAAAACTGAGTACAGAATACAACAGTCTACCTACCTGCCTGCCTCTCCAGCCTTATCTTATACCACTCTCTTTGTCCTTCTCTAATGATTTGGTTTTTTTGTTTTGTTTTGTTTTGATATGGAGTCTTGTTCTGTCAGCCAGGTTGGAGTGAAGTGGTGTGATCTCGGTTCACTACAATCTCTGCCTCCCAGGTTCAAGCAAGTCTCCTGCCTTAGCCTCCTGAGCAGCTGGGATCACAGGCATGCCCCACCACACCCAGCTAATTTTTGTATTTTTAGTAGAGATGAGGTTTCACCTTGTTAGCCAGGATGGTTTTGAGTTCTTGACCTCAAGTGATCCTCCTGCCTCTGCCTCCCAAACTGCTGGGATTACAGACGTGAGTCACTGTGCCCAGCCTCTAATCAATTTTTTAAAGGTCCTTGTCATGCTTTCTCCTCCCTCAGGTTCTTGCATGTTCTCCATCTCTTCCACTTTCCTGTCCTCAAACTCCCATGCCTGAAAATACCTACTAATCCTTCTGTCTCAGTTGAATGTTCTTCCTCCTTTGGGAAATAAACTCCCTAGAACAGGCTTTCTGTCATGTATTCTCATTATACTCTATATTCTTTTGACCTGATATTCACTGACACTATAGTAATAACTTGATTCAACTATTGCATATGTCCAGAAAGAAAATTTTGCTTCTGGACAACATGAATGTCCATGGATCCCCAAGGATTCTGCAGAATTTGAATTTTCTTTCCCATCTATCTGTTCATACAGAGTATGAACGTCTGAGAGTCCATCTCTGATGGGCATAAGGGGTATCTCCTTTATGGTTTTCCTGCTTCTTTCTTATTTCACTCCTTGTTTGTTTTGCCTGCCCCAGACTGTAGCTTTTCCTGCAGTTATTCCATTTACTGTTTCCCTGAGGAGTTGGAGGGGCAGTATCGTGTTCTCAGGTCTCTACATCTTTGAAGATTTTTTTAGCCCTTCAGGTACTCTAGAGTGAAAAGTCTCTTAACACTGAAAAACCTTTCTCTGCCTAACCCATTATAACTTTAATGTGTTATTGTGATAATACACATTTTGTTTTGTTGCTCCCATTTATCAAATATCTCTTCCCATGAAGATAATTGGAAGTGAAGTATAGAAATTTGTCATATTTTGCTTAATTAGTCTTCTTTGTTTCTGCTAGACTGTTAGTTTTTATCATAGCAGAGTCTACTCTGTCTTATTCACTGCCGTATCTCAGTATCAGGCACGCAGTCAATACTTAAGAAATATTTGTTGAAGAAATGAGTGAATGAATAAAAGGTCGGAAAGATGAAACAACCAATTTACTGTTACCATATAATATGAGGCATTCTATACCATAGATATATTATTATATCTGTATTTGGATATATTATAGCAAAGAAGATAATGTAGGTGTTATAGTTTTATAAATCATAAAACACTATTTAGCTACTTTGGTAAGATACTGGTAAGCTCTATACAGTACTGAAATGTTTTTCAAAGTGTGGTCCCTGTACCAGCAACACCAGGATTGCATGGGAATTTGTTAGAAAAGTAAATTTTAGACCCTACCCTAGACTACTGAATCAGAAATTCTGGTGATACAGTCCAGTAATCTGTTTTTTAACAAGCTCTTTGGGTGACTTTGGTGCATGATAAAATTTGACAGCCACTGCTTATGTAAGATAAAAAATGGAGTGTAACTTAGCCTTTAACTTTGCAAAATTTACATGTAGGGAAATAAAACATATATACCAATGACACAGGGTCATAAGAATCAAAAGATAAATGCAAAGTGCAAAGGCAATAATGGGGAGGAAAGGAGAAATAACTTTTGGTGAAAGAGGCTTCAGGGAGAAAGAATCTTTGAGCTGGAACTGCTGAGTCATGGTCCATAAAACATCCTAGATGACAAGAAAAACAAGATGAACAAACAAAATCCATGTTAACCCGGAGCAAAACAAAGAAAATCTAATAATTACTCCAGACATAAAGAGTCAGTTTGTAATAGTTAACACTACAGACTTTGGAGTGAGACATACGTAGTTCCTCACAGCTCTGCCAGTTATAAATTAAGCAAACTGGGCAAATTTCTCAACCTCTCTCTTCCTGAGTTTCTTCCTATGTAAAGGGGTGAAATAATTGTACCTATCTCATAGGATTATTGAGAATAGTAAATGAGATAATGTACATACAATGCTCAACTTGCTATGGTATGTTTGATAAATGGCATTTATTACTAACACAAAAATAGACTATTGAAGTTGAAAATTGGGTGAGGGGTTTGCATCTAGACAACCACAAAGAATTTACATCTTCTATGACCTAGATGTAATTATCTTTGTTTTTTGGAAATAATTTTTAATGTTTATTTTTAGGGCATTAAATTTTTTTTTTGAAATAATCTCAAATGTGAAAGTATAGTACAGCACTTAAAAAAAATCTTTTGACCCATTTGAGTGTTAAGTGACCAACTTGTTCCATTTCTTACTACTACATTAGTGTGTCTCCTGGGAACAAGGGCAATCTGTTATATAACTGCAATATTACCATCAAAATCGGATGGTAATATTGCGAATATTAGTATTAATGGGAAATTAACAGATGTCTCAGTTAGAAGTGCTTTATAGCAAAGAATTTAGTTCAGAATCACATGTCATCTTTAGTTGTCATGTCTTTCTAATTTCCTTAATTCTGTGGCAGACCCTCAGCTTTTACTTTTTTCTTTTTTGTGTGACTGACATTTCTGAAATAGGAATATTACAGAAGCGAGTCTGTGATCTTTTCATTGCGTCCTATCAGGTGGCATATAATTAGATTTGCTACATTTGCTTATGATGTTCACTTTGAGCACACGATTGAAGTTGTGTTTTCCAGGCTTCCCCACTGTGAATTTATTTTCCCTTTTGTGTATATTTGTACTCAGACAAATTTACATCTATATTAGTATCTGTATTTATCTATCTATATTGAAAACCATGAGTTCACACTGATTACTCCAGTTCCAGTCTAATACTATATAATTCATTGTAGTTTTCTCTACTGCCATATTTTCACTCTCTTTTCTGATAGATTCAAATTATCCTTATTTTATTTACTTATCTGACCAATCCTTCTGTATGTAACCAGTCTCCCATTGTTTCTGCCACACTAGCACAGATAACCTCCTCACCAAACTCATGCTCTCGCAACCCTTGCTAGGTCACTGCTCTGCATGGGAGATCTTGTCACTCTACTTAGCTATGACAAAGCACTTCAGCCCCTTCCCACCACATGGGTGCCCTCCTCATACTACTCAGGTTTTAACTCTATGCTCAAACATTATGTAGCCTATTTGGCCTTTCTTAACTTGTTTAATTCCAACAGCCCATATTAGCCTACCCGTCTTCAAGGACTCTTTCCTCACTCTGTCAGGTTCTGTAACTCAGCTGTGGTCTGCCTCCATACATGGATACCTTTCTCATCTAGATTAGGCCCTGGGCCAATCTGACACCCTGCTCTGGATGACTATAGCTCTGTTCTCCAAACTCCTTCACCACCAGAGTAGACCTTGCTGTACTTCACCCAGTGGCTTTGGGATTGAATCGTTCAGGAAGGGAATGAAAGGGAAAGGGAAAGGGAAAGGAAAAGAATGAATGGAATGAAAAGAGAAAGAAGAAAATATGAGAAGAAGCTCATAGATGTATTTTTCAATAAAGCAAGAAGAAACGTTACTATTTTCCAAAGATTGTTAATGGAACTATCAGCATAGTTTTCCTTGTCTGGAAGCAGGCAGAATGGCCTGCTGGTTTGACTATGAGTCCTGTGTGGCTTTCCAGTGGTCTCAAAATTATCGCAAAACATTAGGCAGTCTGAGAGAGAACTAGAAAGCTTCATGTCATACTTGAGGACTGCAGTGGATCGGATAGTTCTTGTAACATAAAAACTATTCGTCTACAAGCTGGCTTTCCGCTATTACTTTAGAACAAAAGGCAGTATACTTTATTTAGCCAATATAAAAGTGTGCTAATGATACCTTAGGTATATTGGGTAGCATATTTTCTAATCTGTACTTTTGTATTTGGGCATAACATTTTCTCTTAAGCTAACTCTTTTAGTATTGGGGAAGTTGGGGAAAAAGAAAGGCGACATATTAAATGACTCTTGGTTTTATTTTTCTACAATTTTATTTAAGCAGTATATTCTCATAAGAGTTTCTAGCACAGTAGACCATAAAATTTAAAATAATATAATTGGTATGATTCTGTCTGTACTATAGAGATATGTATATGATAATTAACTTTATATAATTAATATTATTTGTACACTAAAATAAATTATAATATGATTGTGTCATTTTATATAATACATAATACAATCACATCATAATTATAATAAAATTTTATTACACATTTTATAGGAGTATATTTTCAATAATTTCTACAATCTAAAATTGATTTTCAGATAATTGGAACACCAGTGTTTACAAGCATGTTCTTTTTGAGATTAGCCATCAGCTGTCACTTCCTGGACGAATTCCAAGTGAAATGATTACAGACTTTCATTTAAATTCATCCTTTTGGTGCAGTGGAATGTGATACGTTTTTCAAGTGATAGTTGATATTAGATTTATTAATCTGCCAAAAAAATACCCTTCATTTCATGGTATACATAAGAGGAGACTAAGCTTTTGGTATTTATGAGTAGAATTCTATACGGTCTTATGATTCAGAGCTGTATGTCCAAAAGAAGGGAAAAAGAAGAAAGAACAAAGTGAAAAAAAAAATCAAAACAAAACAATCTTGCCATTTTGGCAAGTTGTAATAAAAGTCCTTGTATATCTGATTTGAGGAGATGAGAGGGATGTTGTATTTTACATGTCAGAGACAGATTTTTATTTTCCTACTTAACATATGTCTCTATGGATAATGTCTCCCTGTAGACTGAATGCTATTCTGTCCTCATATGAGTTGTTTAATTGGACTGATTATAAAATTACATAAAATCACCATTAAACAGAATATTAAGTAAATCTATACTTATATGCCTGATGCCAAAGATTCCCCCAAAGTCTATTATTTCATAGCTGTTTTGCCATCTTTTTCTCTTCTGCTTCTTATTTTCTGTTAAAGTTAGTTCTTAGCCTCTGGAAAAATTTGTTACAATATTATCGCATAACTAATATTTATTGAATACCCTGTGTTCACAGCATGTAAAAAGCAAATCTGAGAGGCCAATAGAGTCAATTTGTAGCAACCTCTTTAATATTTGTCTCCTAGCTTAACTATACTGAAAGTCTATAGCTACTTCTATGCATAAGCATTCTTGTCTCCCTTGGCATTCGTCAGCTGGAAAGATATGATCCCTGGAGTCCAAACTCTCATTCTGTTTGAGATTTTGCTGATGGAAAGAAACCAAATAGCTTCAGCTAAGCACTGCGCTGTTGGGATTAGTTAAAATATCCTTGGTAACAGGTCTTGGAAAGTTTTTGAGAATTCCTTAGGTTTGATTTTCTTTCCATCTGGTGATCTGAAGAATTTTCTAAATGATATTCTAGTCATGCATTTGATAATAAAATATGCTTGTTTTAGCACTGATATTATTTAATTAACCCCTAACATTCTATTATGTATACTGGTGCAGCATGTTGCAGTAAAGGGTGTAGGCTTCAGTGTCAAATGTGAATTCTAATATTAGCCTTGCCATTGTCCAGCCTGGTGACCTTGAATCAGTCTCAGTTTCTCCATCGCTAACATAGGTGTAATCATACATGTCTCATAAGATGATCGAAAGAAGTTAGTAAAATGAATGACATTTACAAAGTGCAACTAAACACATGGTGTTTATGCATGGCTGGTAAATGACAAATGCTATTTCTTTCTTCTCTCCCGTCTTCAGTGAGCAATACCAATACTTAATCACAGATTGGAAGATATTGGGAATTTTTTAGTAGGGAGGTAGGCATGAAAGAATATATAACTTAAAACTGGGCTCGGCTGGGCGCGGTGGCTCATGCCTGTAATCCCAGCACTTTGGGAAGCCGAGCTTGGTGGATCACGAGGTCAGCAGTTTGAGACCAACCTGGCTAACACGGTGAAACCTCATCTCTACTAAAAATACAAAAAATAAGCTGGGCATGGTGGCAGGGTCCTGTAGTCCCAGCTACTCGGGAGGTTGAGGCAGGAGAATGGCATGAACCTGGGAGGCGGAGTTTGCAGTGAGCTGAGATTGCGCCACTGCACTCCAGCCTGGGTGACAGAGTGACTCTGTCTCAAACACACGCACATACATACACACACACAACTGGGCTCATACGAGATTACATATAGTTACTTATCTTCCGAAGATTTGTAGAATTTACATGGTAAATCTTTGTGAGGTAAAAAGAATTGACAACATTCCTACATCTTGAATAATTGATGTGAAATTGAAAGTTAATTATCTCCTAGATATAGAGTAAGACACACCTGCTGGTGGTTTGGGAGTGTAAGTGCTATAAGTGTAAGATAAAAGGTAGCTGATTTGCATTAACAATATCTTGAGTTTATTTAGTGCCTGCTTTTCAAGCAACTTGAAGTAGTACATTTATTCATCAAGGAGGTATTTTGAATTAAAATTCATTTTAGAGGTCATATTTTTAAAGACATTATTTGAGCCACAAAAATACTGTGTTGCTGCATGCACATCTTATTGCATTTCTGTTACAATTTCCATTTGAATCAGCTTTTTAAAAACTTGTAAATAACAATTTCTGCTTCCTTGTCAAGTATTAATTCTGCTTTATTGATTCAAGTGTCTGCACTCTTGACTGTTATGGAAGAAATGACTCCTGGCTGAGCGTATTCTTTTTTCAGGTATACAACATTTAATGAGACTGCCTGTGTACACAGTATTGTTGGAAGATGATACGTTAATCAAAGAATATTATAGCTACCATTTACTATGTTTTATACAACTATTCAACAACGTGGAGTACTTACATATGTAAATTTTGTAGGTGAAGAAGGTGAGGTTTAGAAAAGTTAAGTAACTTGCATAAGGTCACACATTTAGTAAGCAGCAGAGCCAGGGCCATTCTGTTTGACTTCAGAGCTTGTGCTTTTATCTCCAAATAATTATACTACCTCACATATGCCCCATTGATCTGATCTTCTTCCTCTTCCATGACATTCTGCACTGTATATTTTGTTCCTCTTTGAGTCTCTTTTCTGTAGTTTTTTTTTTTTTTTTTTTTTTTTTTTTTTTTTTTTTTAACTAATGTTACTGGATGTTTCTCAGTTCCATACTTATCACTAACACCTCCTAGTCACCTTACCATTTTTCAAAACGATGTATTTCAATGTAATTTCAAATCTACAGAAAAGTTATAATAATAGTACAGGAACCACTGTATAGTCACTTTATCCAGATTCACCAATTGTTTACATTTCACTCTATCATTTTCTATATATGCATGTCTCTATATATCTCTATACACACATATACACATATATACATAAGTATGCATATCAGTTTATTTAAATTTTTGTAGATACAAGTTCTCACTATGTTGACCAGGCTGGTCTTAAACTCCTGGCTTCAAGTAGTCCTCCCACTTCAGCGTCCCAAAGTGTTGGAATTACAGGCATTAGCCACCATGCTCAGCTTTGCATGTGTCTTATTAATGAAGTGCCTGATGCCGTTCACTCATTTGAGAATAGTTGGGGGCATTAGGCACATTGATCACTAAATACTTATATATTTTCTAAAACCAAGAATATTCTCTTACATAAATAGTGCAGTTATCAAAATCAGGAAATTTAGCATTGGTACAATATTATTATCTAATGAGCAGTCCATATTCATTTCAGCAGTTTTCTCTATAATGTCTTTTATAGTTGTATTTCCTCAGTCCAAGATCTACGTTACATTACACATAACATTTAATTGTCATGCCTCTTTAGTATCCTTTAATCTGCAATAGTTCATAAGCCTTTCTTTTCTTACCTTGACATTTTTGAAGATTTCAAACCAAGTATTTAGTAGAATGTCTTATAATCAGCATGTGTCTTATGTTTCCTTATGATTAGATTCAACTTATGCATTTTGGGCAGAAATATTACAGAAATGATGCTTGTTCTTCTTTGTGTATAATAACAGGAGGCTCCCCGTGCCAGTTTGTACTATTTAAAAAAATAATTGTATAAGTATATCTTTGTTTTTTGCAGAGATGAGGTCTCACTATGTTGCCCAGGTTGGTCTCAAACTCTTGGGCTCAACTGTTGCTCCTACTTCCTGCGTTCACCTCCCAAAGAGATTACATGTGTAAGCCACCATGCCTGACCCATTTTGTTCTAATTGGTGGGGAGATACTATGAGGCTATATAATGCCACATTCTTGTCCTATTTTTTACTACTGGTTGCAGCATCCCTCAATGATTTTATAATTCCATCATTTCTTCTATATTAGTTGGAATTCTATAAGGAAGAGCTTTCCCTTCTCCCCCATTTAATCACTAATTTATCTATATCAGGATAGACTAATGGATTATTATTTTATTAAAAAAATTATATCTCCTGACTATTAATTGATTTTTAAGGCTCAAATTATTTCAGATTTAGTCATTAAGAGCCCCTTCAAGCTGGCTTACATGTCCTTTTGATATGATATGATCGTGTGATTTTGGAGCACTTCCTTCCTTTCTAGTACAAAAAGATGTGCTAGATTCATAATTTCCTTGGTCTCATCCTGTGAGCCCTTTCTCCAAAAAGTCCTGATTCTTTTTAATAGAGGAAAGTACTTTGAAACCAAGATTTCCTTCATAACCTCTCTGCCCCACCTCCGCTCCCTCCTTCCCTTCCCCTTCTTCTCTTCCCTTCCCCTCTCTTCTCTTTCTTTTCCTTCCCTCCCTCCCTTTCTTCCCTCCCTCTCTCCCTTCCCTTCCCTTCCCTTCCCTTCCCTTCCCTTCCCTTCCCTTCCCTCCTTCCTTCCTTCTTTCCTCCTTCCTTCGGTTGTGCTTTGTTTAGGCACAGAAGAAGCCCAATCATATCAGAACAATGTGGAATTTGCATGACCCTTTGGGTATGAGCATTTGCTCATTCTCTGGTCTTATGTGTTCAGCATCTGTTGAGTTCCATTTTGCATTAGTCCTTGTACTCCGGGCTTTGCACTCATTCTTGTTTTGTCTCTTTTATTCCCTTACTTGGTACTTGCTTTCACTCGGTCTAGGCTATGAAATTTATATTTTTATTTCATCTACATTCAACTTTAGTCCCTTCCTCATATTCAACTTTATTCCTCTAGTTCCAGGTAATATTCTTAAAGAAACTTTTCTTGGTGCAAAGCCTAAGATAGGACATTTACCACACTGATAAAGGCTTTATTGAAAATTCCACTTCTGTGCTTCAACGTCTAGTAGTTTTGGACTCGTATGGATTGGGAGAATGATAACTTTTTACTTTGCAGAAGAAAAAGTATGGGCTATGGATACAGGATAAGGAAATTCGATATGAACATTTATCTGACTCCCTAAGCAGAACCAAGTGTTCAGAAAAACCTAATGGAACACCAAGACTGTAACATCGTTAAGTATAGTAAGATCACCTGTGCTAAACTGTCCAGCTGAATTCAAAGCAGGTATGTGGTAAGAGAACAAGGTATGTTGGAAGAAGCATAAGGCATATGTCTTAAAGCACATCTTACCATCTCTTTGTTGCAACTGTAAGAAGAGAATCCTGACCAGGCACAGTGGCTTAACGCCTGTAATCCCAACACTTTGGGATACTGAGGCAGGTGGATCACCTGAGGTCAGGAGTTCAAAACCAGCCTGCCCAACGTGGTGAAACCCCATCTCTACTAAAAATACACAGATTAACTGGGCATGGTGTTGGGCACCTGTAATTCCAGCTACTTGGGAGGCTGAGTCAGGAGAATTGCTTGAACCTAGGAGGAGGAGGTTGCAGTGAGCTGAGATTGCACTGCTGCATTCCAACCTGGGCAATAGAGCAAGACTCTGTCTGGAAAAGAAAAAAAAAAAAAAGAAGAAGAAGAAAAGGAGAGAATCCTCAGGTGATTTTGGTAAATTTTTGGGATTAAACAGCTTTGGTGAGCTATAGCCATATATGCCAATCACTAAAAACCAAATGAATCAACAGTAACAACCTCCACAGAGGTTTCTGCTTAGTTGGCAGAGTACAGAGTTGACTGCAGTTGTTCCCATAATACTATGCCTGGCAGCATGAAGGCTGGGATAGGAAGAAGTGCAAAAAGCCTTTCCCCAGTCACTTTTATTCTAGCCCATAATAGATGAAAAGTATGTAAAGATGTTACACATTCAGCATTCTAGTTACTTTTTTATTTTATTGTGGTTAAGTAGATAATTGCAGAGCAACTCATGAGTCACATAAGAAAAGAGTCTCATGATTTAAGAATCATATTTTCTTAAGTCATGTAAAAAATCCTTTTTTCCATTACTTATATTTAAAGTTTGCCTAGTGAATTTTGGTTATTTTAAGAAAAGCAAACTTCCCTTCAAGGGAAAAATATTTACCATTTCCAAGGACCTTACAAATCTCATCAAATTCTTGAAGGTATATCTCAAAGAGGAGTTTTAAGTGTCTTTTGAGGAAATAGTAGCATCATTGAAATAGGTATATCATGTTAGGTGTTTCTTCTTGGAAGAAGATGAAATATTTTGAATATATGTTGAGTTTTTAAGGGTGTGCTTGAAAAGACAGTCCTATTTATTATGAATTTCCTTCAACATGCTGTTTGACAATTGAAGACCTAACTGTGTCAGAATCATTATTACCAAGACCAGATCTCATTTTTAAGGAGTGTGGGTTAAAAAAGAGAGATAGGACTGAATAGGGGCTATCTCAGCTATCACCTAGAAGTCAATTCTTTTGTTTTAATGGATCCTAAAGGCAGAAGATTGAAATACAGTTTCTTCCAGCTAAGTTCTAATGAATTCAATCTAAATCAGTTTAGTCAGTAATATCCCCACTAAGTACTTATTGTTTATGAATCAATAGGCAGAGTTTTTCTCTTGCCATCTTCCTTCTATTATGGGGATCTTTCACCCTATTCCCCCCTTTAATCCCTCTTTTCACTCTGAAGAAGAGGATTGCAGTGACTCAAAAGGGCTATTTGAATTGAGAGCATGAAATTCTTATCCCTGAGATGCTGTTTCTGAAGTCCAATGTTGCTAGTGGATCAGAAGCCATGGACATCACCTGGGTGCTTATTAGAAACGCAGAAATTCAGGCTCCATGTCCCCAGGTAATTTTTGTGTGCATTAGAGTTTGTAACACTTTCCTATAAATTTGACAATAATTTATAGACTATTCTTTAACAATTTTGACGTCAAAATAGACACGTCTTCAAGAATTTGAGGAATTTATTTTGTATATCCTCAGAGGTGACAAATATTTTTATATTTGAGTAGGGAATGTGCAAAATAAAAAGTGCTAGGTGCTGTGATTAAATCAAGGAGTCAAGTCACATAAAAATGTAATCTAAACAATATGCAGGGTTTAGCAGTCCTGAGTGAGAAGGGATTTGACTTCATTTAATGATTTTTTTTCTGTTTGAGCCTTAAAAAAAGGGAATACAAACAAATGAAAATTACCAAGAATTCATTATGTGCTTACTGAATTTAAGGATAATGCTAGATACTAGATAATATATGACTGGATAGGATGTTGTCTTCATTCCTGAGGGCCTTGCTTAGCACTTAAAAATTACTTAGTGAATTGAAATGTTGAAGACAGGTGGGTGAACAACTATTTCTACTATAAAGCAGAAAGAGAAATAACTATTGAGCAGATTCAAGCAATATGTTGTTAGAACAGGAAGAAAGCAGCAGTATTTTACTTTGCAGAAGAGAAAGTATGGGATTTGGATACAGAATAAGGAAAGTGGTTATGAGCATTTATCTAGCTCCCTAAGCAGAACCAAGTGTTCAGAAAAGCCTAATGTAATTTCCAACATCATTAAGTATAACAAGATCAATGGTGCTATACTGTCTAGATGAATTCAAAGCAGGTATGTGGTAAGGGAACAAGGCATGTTGGAAGAAGCATAGACATATATCTTAACACATTTTACCATCTCTTTGTTGAAGCTGTAAGAAGAGAATCCCCCACAAATTTCCAAACATATTTTCTTTTTGATGACAGTTGCTTGGGTGTTCTTACTACCTACTCAATTGAACCCAGTTTTAGTAAAAATAATTTCTTGATGATGACATTTCATATTTAGATCTCTGACTTCAAATATTTTTTTTACAAAGACTGAACTGGAACTGGGCATTGAAGGAGAAGGAGGATTTCTAAGTGTGGGAAAGGGGATCTGGGCCTAGAGAAGAGTGTGAGCAAGAGATGTTGAGGGCCTGAACTCTGGCAGTGGGAATGGTGGTGGTGGTGGTGAGGAAAGAGGGTATAAAAGAGAGATGCTTGGAAAGTGACAAGGGGATATATGTCAATTATTAAAAAATAATGCTTGTTAACCCAAAGTGAAATTTGGCATTGATCATTGAATTATCATCAAATTTAAGTCATCTTTGACTTAATCATGGTTATTTTCTTCCTCTCTAGTAGTTGCTTCAGGCATGGAGAATAAGCAGACAAAACAGTGAAATAGACTTTGAACACTTCGTCACATTTAGGGGTATAAATTAATGAAGATTTACAAGTTTAATATTAAAAATATTGTCCCCAGGGTTTTTCTAAATGTGATCAAATCACTGTTTGTTATGTTTCAAAGTACAGCTTATTGATATAAATGCATAGCACGAGTATGATAAATATCCTTTCTTTTCTGAATAATTTGTACACGTAGTGTTTCAAATTTTGGTGACTTGCAAGTACTGCTCATGAAACTGTTTATATCCTTTAAAATGATGCAGAGAAAAAGAATCTTGAAATTTGACTATCTACAAAAATTGTTTTATTCATTACAAGTCATTCTTTTAAGAGACTGTAGCTGCAGAAATGTTTACAGAAATTCTTTTTTTTCTTTTCCCTTTGTTTTTAGTTTTTATTTTTTTGAAAGAGAGACTTGTTCTGTTACCAGGACTGGAGTGCAGTGGCATGAACACAATTCACTGCAGCCGTGACCTCCTGGGTTCAAGCAATTCTCCTGCCTCAACCTCCTGAGTAGCTGGGACCACAGGCACACACCACCATGCCCAGCTAATTCTTTTCTCTTCATTAATACATGAGGCAAGATGATGTAGACATATTTTGTTTTCTGGATTTTATATTTTTATATTACTTATTCCTCTGATTTTTGTCAACCGAATTAGTAATCTACCAGCCCGTATGTTATTTTAAAAATCTGGGAAGGATGTATATCTGTATAGCTTTTACCTTCTGTTCTTACACATTTTTCAGACACGACCGCACAGTTACTTTATTGCTAGTGGCAGAATAAAGTTGTAGCTGTACATAAAATTTAAGGATTACTAACTTTTCTCTGTAAATCTTAATATTTATGAAACACAAAATTTTTCTTTATTATTTATGAAAATGTAATATTTAATTCATACAAAATAATATATGCAATTTATCTATAATATACACAGCATAATAACAAAAGAAACATTTCTGAAATCGCTACTGACATCTAGAAATAGATCATTGCCATTAACTTGCAACTACTCATATGTACTTTCCTTATCCCACTTCCTTGCCCACCCTGTCTACTGAAGTAACTACATCTTTTCATGTCTTCCCTTGCTTTTGTCTATTTGTTTTGTTATATGTATATGCATGGATGCTTAAAAATATATGGTTCAGTTTTGTAGATTTTTCAACTTTTCATATTTTTCATTTTTCATATTTCAACTTTTCATATTTTTCAATTTTTTCATATTGAAACTTTATTCACTCAACATTATTTTTCTAAGATATATAGTTTTGTGATATTATCATTCATTCATTTTCACTGCTCCATAAATTCCATCTTGAGAACATATCACAATTTATCTATTTCACTTTTGATGGACATTGGAATGTTTCTGATGTTTGCTACTATAATCTATGCTGCTATGAACATTTTAGTTTGTTTTTGGTGCATATGTGCCAAAGTTTATCTAGGATGTGTACTGGGTAGTAGAAATACTGACTTATAGGATAAACAAATGTTAAACTATTTTCTGAAGTGGCTATAGCAATTTGCACTTGCTAGGAATAAATAAGTTACCATGAATTAACGTCTTTTTCTAGTCCTTGTACTGTGAGACTTAATTATTCTTGACAATATTTTTGATGTAAATGGCATTTGATTATGATCTCAGTTTGTATTTATTATCACCAATGAGGTCGAGGATGTTCCCTAGGCTTGTCTGTGACATGTGTTTATTTTACTGTGAAATGCCTGATCATAATTTTACCAATTATTTTCTTTTAGTTTGCTTGTCTTTTTCTTCTCGATTTGTATTTCTTTTCATATCTGGATACTGTTCCTTTGTCTGTATGCTGCAAAATTATCTTCTTTCAATTTGTACCTTGTCTTTTGGCTTTCTTTATTGATACATATATACATCTTAAGCATAACTGATACATAATAAACTGCATCTATATAAACTGCATAATTTAATAGGTTTGGACATATATATGCACTATAAGCACAATAAAGATAGTAGCATACACATCACTCTTACAAGTTTCCTCTTACCCTTTTGTAATCCTTCCTACTCATCCCTTTATTTTATATTTGGCGTTATAATCCAATACTAGGTAATTTTTTATTTTGCTCAAATCACTCCAGCTTTGGCCAGCTTTGGCAGCTCTTTCATGTGGTTCTTTTGTTTCTTTGATATTTCCCCATTGTAGCAGAGTTGTTTCTTTGGTGACTGTTTCTTTATTTGCTGGGGCTATAAGATGGTCCATACTCATCTTATGTCTCCTACATAGGAGTCCTAGGATCAACCATTTCTCCAAAGAACTCTGGTTTCTTTTGTTGGAAAACAGTGTTGCAAACCAAGATCTAAACTCTGAGTGTGCTTGTTGCTACTGGGATGTCCCTGCTTCTAGGTCCTCTCAGGAGACAGAGCAAGGCATTATATATGACAGAGCTGGGAAATGTCCGGATACATATTCATTTCTATTTCTAAATGTATTTTTATCTATCTCTCTATCCTGTAGCTCTTGAAAACTTTGAGTTCATATAGATACCCTCAATGTTAATCTAATATGACAGTGTTCATTACTCTTTACCAATGCTGCACCGAGGCCAAAATCAGGGTGCTAGTTTTGTTTATTATTACTGTGCCATCATTGCTTCTAGGCCCTCTCAGCAGATGGAGCAAGGAAATATAACTGATTTGTGTATATACATGTCTGTAAATATTCTTATATGTATTCATCTATATCTACATTAAGCTAAACATGTCTCCAACTGTCATCTAATATCATATGAATCATTTTAACCTTACTTGCCTGTAACTTTCTATAAAACAGTAAGAAACTTGGCTCCCATCATCTACCGTCCATTCGCTTAATTGTTCAATTTTAGTATACATGTATTGTGTTTTCAGAATTGTTCATCCGTACCCAACAGGACACAAGTTTACCAACTAGAGTATGATGCTTTTGTATAGTTTCTTTGATTTTGGTTTTATAGTCTGTTCATTTTCAAAGTTACTTAAGTTAGTACTTTTTTTTTCCTGTTGACTTCATGGAGGTTATTTTATACCTTTGTAACACAGTTACATTCCTTTGTAACAGTCTGCATTTCATCTTGGGATCCTCTGACTTCCTACATGATTTTTTAAAAATTTGCCTACATTAAGGTTTACTTTTTGTGCTATTGAGTTCTTTGGGTTTTGACACATGGTTCATGTTGTGTGTCCAACACTATAGTATCATTAGAGAATATTTTCATCATCCTCCGCTTTATGTATTCAAACCTCCTTCTCTTGCTCAGAACCTCTGGCAAACATTGGTTTTTTTAAAGTGTCTCTTTAGTTTTACTTTTTCCAGAGGCTATAGGTGGAATCATATAGCATGTACCCTTTCCAAACTGACTTCTTTCACTTAGCAATATGCATTTAAAATTCATCTATGTTTTTGTTTGGCTTCATAGCTCATTCCTTATTACTGAATAACATTCTATTGTATGGATTTACTACAGTTTATTCACTTTTTGAAGGATTTGTTCTAGTTTTTGTAATTATGAATGAAGCTGCTATAAGCATTCTAAATGCAAGTAAAAAGATATTTTTCAAGATTTCTTCTGTTTTACTTTGGGATATATTTATGCAGTTCTTTTAATCAGCAAAATTTGTGTATGCCAATATATGGACATACATGCAGAAGCTATTTATGAAGTCGTGCATGACATTTTGATGCTTTCTTTACATTTTCTTTACAGATATCCAAGAATTTTATGAGGTGACATTGCTAAATTCTCAAAAAAGTTGTGAGCAGAAGATAGAAGAAGCCAATCAAGTTTTACAGAAATGGGAGAAGACATCCCTTCTTGCTCCGTGCCATGACAGACTTCAAAAATCTTCAGAGGTATGCTGTTGAAACTTCCAAAAGAACTGAATAATACTAGGACTTAGTCCAGTAAAGAAGTAATGGTAGTAATAGTGATTATTATCAACAAATGACAACAACAATAATAGAAATGTAGTTATACCATACTGTATACAATTTTCATATATGAAAATTCAGTTTTTCCAAAGCATAAAATAGGGCATGGGAGTGACCTGATTCTTTATATTGTTTGAGTGGGTTATGTTAGCAATATTGTCATAGTTAGAGTTGACTCAAGTCTAAGGCATTCTGGAGTTTCAGAACATGGTTCCCTGTGCTGTGGGGGAAGGAGATGGATAGTAGAATAGGGAAGTACAGTCTACGATTCTGATTTCCATAGCAAGGGCACATATCCCGGGGCAAGAATAAAATAATCAATTGAGGTGTAGGAACAGAATATTAGAATTCCAAATTTCCATTTCTTTTAATCACATTCTTTAAAATTTTCTGTATTTGAGTAACTTATATATTAGTAGTAATGCATTTAAAAAATAAATATAAAGCAATTAGAGTTGTATGATCAACTTGTTTTTACAGATAGAATTATGGAATCAAACAGTTTGGACACTACTGTTACAATCAACATTTACCAAAGGCTAAGGCAAGTTGAGGCATTTCTCAGGTTCATAGCTAAGCACTAACAGGGACAAGTCAATGGATACTTTTAAGTGGCAGTCAATACTTTGAAGGGAGGTAATAGTACATACCCACACACACGATTTGTCAAGATTGGAGTCATGTAGCCAACCCCATGATTTGGAAGCTACATAGAATCCTAGTGCCAATCAACAGCATGTTGATTGCTGAGTTTGTATTGTTAATATTGAGGCCTCTCATATACTTTCTGTCCTGTTCAGAGCTGATGTATAAACTGGGAAGGACAGAGCCTAATTATCACCCTAGTTACTTAAAAAAAAAAAAAAGTTAATCATGACAATAATTTGTTAAATAATAGATATCAACTTTGTGAAATTGTACTTAAAAGCATAAAAATAAACATCATCCTAATTTTAGCACCTAAGAGTAATTATTTTGACTTTTTTAGTCCTTTTTTGTACAAATATATGTACATGAAATTGGGACAATAGCATGTAGGGCATTTTATGTCTTTTACATTGAATGTTACACTAATAGTATTTATCCATATCATAACATTGAACAGTTTTGGAGAATATTTTAATGGCTATGAATATTCCATGATTTGGAACTTATTTAAGCAGATCTTCATTCAAATTTAGGCTATCTTCAATTTCCTGCTTTGAATAATGCTGTAATGGATGTGCATGTGTATAAGCCAATGCTGGTTTTTTTTTTTTTTTCTTAACTGTTTCATTAAGATTGATTTTGTAAATGAAACTATTGAATACAAGGGTATGGACATTTTTAAGGTTCTGGATACAAATTATCAAGCTGTTTTGAAGAACAATGCTATCAGCCATCTTTCAAAAGGCCAATCTGCCTATATCTTTAGTACTGTCATTTTATTATTTAAAATATGTTGTCAAATTAATAGATAAAATGTCTTACTTAATGCTTTATATTGCAATTATGTGTTCACTATTCAGACTCAACTTTTTTTATGATTATTGGTTATCTATATTTTTTTCATGATCCAGTCAAGCTCTTTGTCTATTTTTCTAAGCAGTACTAGAATTCTTACTGATTTGCAAGAGCAGTTTATTTATGAAACATACCACCCTGTTGTCATAATTGTTATTTTTTCTGGTTTGTTTATTATTATTAACTTTGCTTATAGTACTTTTTAACCTTCAAAATAGTTTCAATTTTTATGTGATAAAATTATCACTTTTAAAAACATTATTTCTTCTTTGCTTTATCTTTCTTCGTTCTAGGACTAGTTAACTATTTCCCTGTATTTTTTTCTAGGCTTTCATTGCCTTGGTATTTTCAATTTTCTTTTTTTAAAAAAGTAATTAATTAATTAATTGATTTTTAATTTTATTTTAAATTCAGTGGTACATGTGCATGTTTGTTATATAGGTAAACTCATGTCACCGGGGTTTGTTGTAAGATTATTTCATCACCCATGTGCTAAGTACCCAATAGTTATTTTTTCTGATCCTCTCCCTCTTCCCACCCTCCACCCTCTAGTAGGTGCCAGTGTCTGTTGTTCTCCTGTTTGTGACCATGTATTCTCATCATTTTGCTCCCACTTATAAGTCAGAACATGCAGTATTTGTTTTTTTTGTTCCTGTGTTAGTTTGCTAAGGATTATGACCTCCAGCTTCATCTATGTTCCTGCAAAGGGCATGATCTCATTCTTTTTTATGGCGGTGTAGTATTCCATGATGTATATGTACCACATTTTCTTAATCCAGGCTACCACTGACAGACATTCAGGTTGATTCCATGTCTTTGCTATTGTGAATAGTGCTGCAATGAACATACGGGGGTGCATATGTCATTATGAAAGACCATACATTTTCAAAAACATTATTTTATTCAACTTCTAGATGCATGGTCCCATATATATTGCACAGAAGCATAAATGATAAATATATACTTTTTATTCTAAATACAGTTGTTTTTAAAACAATTTTTCTATTTTTGTGGAATCCCCTTTCACTGACTTCCTGCTTATACTGTATCAGCTCTATCCTCCCTGCATGCAAGGTAACTGATGTTAGCAACTTGTGCATTTTTTGGGTTTTTTCTTTAATTTTTTATTTTAAATTATTATGGATACATAATAGTTATACATATTTATGGGGTGCATGCGATGTTTTGATACAAACATATAATGTGTGATGGTTAAATCAGGGTAATTGGGTTGTCTGTTACCTCAAGCATTTATCATTTCTTCGTGTTAGGAACATTCTAGTTCCACTTTTTAAATTATTTTGAAATATACAATACATTATTAATTATAGCTGCCCTATTGTGCTACTGAGCACTAGATCTGTTTCTGTCTATCTAACTGTATTTTTGTGCCCATTATCCATCTCTTCTTTATTCTCCCCTCCACCACTACCTTCGTAGACTCTTGTACCCATCATTCAACTTTCCATCTGCATGTGTACATTTTATTTGTTTAGCTTCCACATATAAGTGATATTTGTCTTTCTGTGCCTGGCTTATATCACTTAACATAATGTCCTCCAATTCCATCCATGTTGTTGCAAATGACAGGATTTTATTTTTGGTTGAGTAAATTCCTATTGTGTGTATGTGCCATATTTTCTTTATCCATTCATCTGTTGATGGACACTTTGGTTGATTCTATATCTTGGCTATTGTGAATGGTGCTGCAATAAACAATGGAGTACAGATACTTTTTCAATATACTGAATTTCTGTATTTTAGATATATACCCAGCAGTGGAATTGCTGAATCATACGGAAGTTTTAAGTTTAGTTTTTTGAGGAACCTCCATACCATTCTCTAATGTGGTTGTACTAATTTGCATTTCTGCCAACAGTGTACAAGGGTTCCCCATTCTCCACATCCTCACCAGCATCCATTATAAAAGCTGTTGTAACTGCAGTGAGATCAAAGAGGAGGACAGATAAGGGATAGCCTTAGAGGCTATCGGAAAGATTTTACTATGAGAGAAATAGAAACCATTGGAAAGTTTTGAGCATGTAAATGAGTTGATCCGAGCTTCCCAAAAGGCATACAGAATATCCTGTTTTTAGAAATTAGAAATATTTTACTTTTTCCTGGATCTGTTGAACTCACTATTAGTTTCCACAGGCTTCGTTATTACAGCTACATATTTAGTGTGTATTAAGGTTGCTAGCAAGAAAAATGGGATCATTATTTTGAATCTCACGGAGTCCCTACAGTGTGCCTCTCAATGATTGCTTTTCCCCTTGAAACAAAATCAGATAGGCTTCTGAAGCAAAACTTTGATGTGGTTTTAATAGTATGTAAGTTTAAAAGACCTGGAGGTAAAAGTTTTAGACTTTTCTTGTCTGGAAAGAAAGTGACATCAATTTGTTTGCATTCAGCTTGGGAAGATCTTAAATACAAGTTTCACCTACTATTTTTTGAAATTTCATCTCCAGTGCCTGGTGGAAAGAGATCTGTCTTCTTACTTCCTCAGCATATGTGTGATAGAATTCTAGCTGCTCAACTTAAACTCTGATTTATATGAAGTTTCTGGAAAATGTAAATCAGCACCCTGATCCTTTACATCCCATAGCATTTTAACCTGTAATATATTGTTGATATCATAAGATGACAGGAACAGAGTCATAATATGGCTATTCTGTGTTGGATTGGTGATGTTTTGAAACAAGATGGAAATCTTTATTTAGGAATATAAAATAAATGGCCTGTTTAAAAACATTTTAAAAGAAGCATCTATTCCGAGGTTTGATTTTTTTGTTTGTTTCTTAGGTGTTTTGCTGAACTATAAGTAATTCATCTCTCTATTCTACAATATTCTATACTGAGGTGCATATCACCCTTCTCCTGTCTGCCAACACTGTAATAACTGATTTTTAGCTCCCAATTATGGTGAGTTTTCTGCTTAATTTGTGGGCTTTTTTGGTGGAAAAAAAAATGGACACAGCATCCTCCTCACTTCTGCTTTAAGTATATGTGTGTGTATTTTCTCCATAGAACTTGAACTGCTGGGCTGAAATCTGCAGTTCTAACTTGAAGACAGAAAGAAAGTAAGTTTATATTACTAACAGTGTTACAGTAACAGCACTGGGCCAGGAAGGAGGCTGCTTGGCATAGCAGAACAATCAACAGTAATCTGAAAGCCTTTTGTTTGAATTTTGCTTTTGCCAGTTGCTGGTTACATGGCCATCATCAAATTATTTAACCTATATGATTTTTTTATCTGTAAAATGTCAAAGTAATAATAGTGTCTACCCCATAAGGTTATTGTGAAGAATAAATAAGCTATCAGCCATGTAAAGTGCTGAGTACAATTCCTGGACCTAGGAATATAAGTGCTCCATAAAGAGCACTTATATTGATAATGATCTTACGGAAAGTCCTATTACATCTCTGAGTCTCACTATCTTCATCAGTAAATGGAGATAAAAACTATATGCCAGGGAGAATCAAATAAAAGGATATATATATATATATCCTTTGGCTGGTGGAGGAGAGATGGCTAGGGAGGAGGAGGTGAGGGGTCCACCTGGGCTCCTGAAGCAACTCCCAAGAAATCAATTATATATGCTTTGAAAAAGGAATTTTATAAAACAGCATTATATTAAAATTCATATTAGAAATAGGACTTTTCTCCCTGTTTTGTCACTTCTCCATGGGAATTCAGATCAAATAACCAATGAGAAAGCATTTTGCAAAGCAAAAAGCACTATGTGAATATAAGAAAATCTCACCATCATTACTATACAATGCATAAATATCTTCTCATTTAAACCTATTATTGTTACTTAAAATTCCTTCCATGGATATTTTGGTGAAGCTTCAGAAGACAAAGGGAGTTAAGGCAGTCCCTGTTAAACTGTACGTGCTATTGTAACACAATATTGCTCTCAATATGCTCTTGAACAAGCCTATGAGGCTCTTGACATTCAAATAAAAACAATTTTTTGTTGTTGCTGTTTGCTTGTTTATTTTTTGTTTTGGTTTGTTTTTCTGAGAGAGTGGGTAGAAAAGAGTAATAACTTCGTATGGATTTGTGTTGGTATTTGGAGGTCCTGGGTAATGCTGGGAGGAAAGTAAACATTGATAAAAAGGAGTTGGAAGAGGGGTAGAGTAGAGAGAAAAGGCACAGTTAAGGAAAGGGAACCTTAAAGGAAAGTGAATGTTCTCATACATAAGCTTTAGCTACTAGTTAACTTTTTATTATAGCAACCTGGCAAGCAGCATAGAAATTAGCCCTTGAAAGGAATGATAAAACTGTTTTCCCTTCTGTTTCCTTTCTCTCTCCTCTTTTCCTTTCCTCTCTTCTTCCTCTCTCCTTCCCTCCCCTTTCCTTACACTGATTGAGCATCTGCTATGTATATTCATCTTTGTGTAGCTTCTTTAAGCTGCCACCTACCTTTGTACACATTGGTTGCTATGTAAAGTGAAACTCAGGAACATGTTTTTTCTTCATAACTTCAGCTCTGCCTAGCTATCTTTAACCTATCCTTTTTACTTGATCCCTTACGATTCCAATATTCTAGTTCTTGACCTGGATATTAACTATTTTCTTCTTTATTGAACTTGGTGTTCTTTCATAACATATATTTTGGATATCAGTTATAAAGATGAGGAAAACCAAAGTTTTTTATTTGATCTTATACTATGGTGGAAATAACAGTCTCTCACATATATAGGGCATTTTATAGTTAAAAATATAACTTATCTAACTTGATTCTCATAATGGGTTAGTGAGGCAGGTAGAGTTGCTGTTGCTATCCACATTAGAAGCGGGGAAGCTGCAGATAAGTAATTTGTCCAGGGTCGTATTGTTAGAAAATGGATAGAATCAGGAATTTGATTTCAAAACAAGAATTTTTTCATTACACTATAGTCGAAAAAGGATGATTTTTACTGGAATACTAGAGATGGTTTCGTAGCTAGGTAGGTTTAGAAATGGGCTTTGTGTAATGTACAAGACCTGGGTTGAAGGTTTTGCAGGTGGAGAAAACTATGTGAGCAAAGGCTTAGAAGAGTAATAAAACCTGATACTTATAAATAAAATCCAGGCTAGGCTCCATTTTATTTTTTTGAGGGGCGGCGGTGGGACAGAGTTTCGCTTTTGTTGCCCGGGCTGGAATGCAGTGGCATGATCTCGGCTCACCGCAACCTCTGCCTCTGGGTTCAAGCAATTCTCCCGCCTCAGCCTCCCGAGTAACTGAGATTACAGGCATGCACCACCACGCCCAGCTAATTTTATATTTTTAGTAGAGACGGGGTTTTACCATGTTGGTTAGGCTGGTCTTGAACCTCAGGTGATCTGCCCAAACACTTTTAATATATTATCTCTTAATCGCTATAGCAACCCAAGATGGTAGACATTTTATTGATTGATTCCTCACTTCATTTTAAATAAGATTTAAAGTGGTAGGTAGGTATTACTTGTAATTTGCAGAAGAGGAAAGTAAGCCTCAGAGAGGTTAAATGTCTTCATCAAAGACACAGTAAAATGTGCTATAGTGGGGATTAGTAAACATGTGCCTGACATCGCATCACCTTTCTTAGGAGAAAGTGGGAAAGGTTTTATTAATTGTGAATATTTAGGATTAGTAGGTGGGGAACTGAGAGTAGTAAGACTGATTAGGTTATTCTAGCTGTCTGCTTTAGAGCCTTAATTGCAATACTATAGCATTTAGACGCTTTTCTTCAGGTAGTTGTGAGCCGTAGAAGGATTTTATGCAAAGAAATGGCATTATCAGCTATGCTGGGACAGATTAAACTGGCAGCATGATGCCTGATAGATCACAGACAAGAGAAACCGGTGACAGGGAGACCAATTAGGTGGCTGTCACACCAGAAACTGTTCATTTGGGTGCCTGGAGACTATGTATTACCCTCCTCGAAGATCATGAATAGATTTTTTCTTGACAAAGCATCATTTCTCATGGGTACTAACTTGATTTATAAAGAAGAAAACCAAGTTAAATTTAGAAAATACATTCAAACGAACTTGTAAAAGAAACAAAAATCCTACTTGCAAAATTAATCACCTAGGAAGCCTGTGAGTAACTCACAGAGCTTGTAGTTACTTTGCTGAGGCTGAAGTTAACTCAGTATTTGTCTATGAATAGTTTAAAGTAAGATTTTTCTTTGGAGTACTCTAGCTAACTTTCCAATAATATGATCTAAAATAGTGAGAGTACTTTGGTTTTCTACCTAGTATTTTTCAAATATAATGAAATTAGATTATATTCATACTTACCAGAAATAATAGACCTTGAATAAATATTACTTAGATGATACAAAGATACTTAACTCTAAAATGTCACTAATATTCATAACTTCTTGAAATATCTCTATGTTTGACCTTCCTTCCCATTCACAATGGCATTGATCTAATTCAGGCTTTCATAGAATCTTTCTGGATTTAGAAACAAGCTTTAACTGGTCTTCATAGTCAGGATTTTCCTCTTGTAGCTCAACTTCCCCAGGCTAAGAGTTTTAAAATTATCTATTGATCCTCATTTTTTACAGATTATTGTGCCATCTCCTTAGCCTAATCTTTACTGTCTGGACTGAACTTACATTAAGCCTTACTTAAGCCTTGTTCTTGTTAGTTCCTGTGTCTGGAATATTTTTCCCTTTGTTTTCATCTGGAAATTTTCTACTTAATCTTTTTAAAGATCTACCTGTCTATCAATCACCAATTTTCTAATGACCTCAACTAGAAAAAATTCTTCTGTTTCCTGTACTGCCCAAGGCCTCTGTTACAGTGTTTGACATATTGCATTTCAATTACTTGCTCAAGCGTTTCACTTGTTAGATCATACCTTAGTATCAAGTATTATATTTATTTACACAGCTGTAATATGGTTCAGAGCTTTTTAGGCAGTATATATTCAATAAATGCTTATGAAGTAGATGATTGACTGTATTTTTCTTGATGCCAGAGAATGATATGTTGTTTTGTTAAGTATATGTATATTATGCTAGCAACATGAATTAAAATTTCATGGTTGACCCAGTGAAAAGATGCTTAGTCCTAGGTAAGGTTCTGAAGATAGTTTTAAAATCTCAGGAATGAGTCGTGGCGGTACAGCTCACCCTATCCTTCAAATTACTTATTTTATGGCACAACATGGGACAATTATGGGCTAAAATGATGTCATACAGTTCCATACTCTTCCCTGCAGATTGCATTACTATCAGAGTTAGAGATGTCAGTTTCTCCAAAACTGAGTCATTATGGAGACCGAAGAGAATGGTTAGATTGCAATGACTATCATCTTTCCTATTTCAGGTTTGAGTTGGGTTGATTGCTTGCCCATTTTAATAATTTGACCTCTTTTAAACATTCATTCTTGTAATAGTGAAATTCTGCAATCCTATTTCTTAGTAAACAGGCAGACTATCCTGGCAAAAAACGATAGAGGAAGTGCCACATTCCTAAAGTTTTTTTTTTTTTTTTTTTTTTTCTCCCACAGAGAAAGGAGCCTGTGTTATATGGAGGTCAATCCAACTTTGAAAAAATTATGGTGTGAGAGTGAGATTTGTTCAGGAGGTAGAACTGTCAATAAATTGATAATCAGAATGTAATAGTAAAGAAAAAGTTTGAAAATATCCATACTATACTAGCTTGACACATTGTTGCCTAGATAGCACTGCGGTGGGTCTAAGGACATCTACCTGCCTTAGACCCTGTCCATGGAGAGCTTTATATGGAGTCTTCAAAATGGCTTGTTATCATCCTTAAAACAGTATACTGTCTTTACCTGGAATCAGTAAGCATTTTTTTTTTTCCTTGGGGAGCTTCGTATTTTCTATTGTGTTATAGTTATTTTAAGCATGAGAGAACTCCCCTACAATACTGTGGAGTCAGGACCTGTGTGCACTGTATATATGGTTTTTATCTTCTCAGGACTAAGCTAGATCCTTACATGTATTAGTTTCTCAGTAAATGTTCCTTGAATAAATAAATGAATTATATTACTGTCTAAAGGAAGCATAGTTTTCAAATTATATAAAAGTATGGATTTTTTTTTTCTATAAAGGGCAGGATATTTAAAATAGAGAGTGTTCCTGAAAATCCAGATATATGATTATCCAACTCAAAAAACACTGTCCAAGAACTGAATCAGATAATAGTTTCAGAGTATTTTTGAGATGAGACAGTGCACTATTAGTTAAGCATTTTATGAAATGTTCACATATACTAGTATTCTCAGTTAGAATTTCATTATTATTTTAGTAAATATGACAGATTTGTATGTATGCAGCTGTCATTGAAAGTAAATAATATAAGATCATGGTCTAGTATATGAATAATCCTTTGTCATTTAAGAGAAAGTTCTTTTATTTTGAAATCTGTTGTGGTCATCTTCCACATGATGAAAAATAAATTCATGATATCATACTAGCAGAAAAACCCAAGTTGTCTTGTACAGTCTACAAGAGTAAGTGAATCAAAAAACCCAAAGCAATTAACACCTCTAGTCATTGGCTAAACTAATTCCTTAAAGATAGTTCTGTTGGGCCAAGGGAAAGCTTCCCCTTTGCCCTCTGAAGTTTCACTGAAAATCATGGACAAAAAGCATATTAACAGGAGAAAAGGCATACAAATATATGTGATAATAGTTTCATGTTATATAGGAGCCTTTAGAATGAAAGATAGGGTATCTTCCTGAAGACACAGGGAAAGCTATTCATTTTTATGCTTAAGTTCAACTAAGTATGAACAGTCATGTAGAAATATGATTGGACAGAAAGGGTATGATCCAATGCTAATAAACTGAGAAGGGAAATCTAGCAAGGCCTGTCTGTTTAGATTACTCTTGGCCTCTCTGTGCAGCATTCTTTTTTTGGGGGTATGGGGCAAGAGCCTTTCTGGAATGGGAGTCTATGACTTATAATCAAACAGATAATTTATTTATAAACGGTGGTGTTTTAAGTAATATTTTAAGGTTTTATGGCTGACTTTGGAAGAAAAGGGTTCTTGTTTCTGTGACCCACCTTGGGGAAGAGACTTGGGGTGGGCTTGGGGTAGAATGAATGGTCAGAGACAGGAGAGTAGAAGTTCAGAGAGAACCACTTGTGAAGCCTTCATTTTTATATATCATTTTCTGAGACCCTACAGTGTGTAATATAAAATATATTTTATGATTCTTCTTTATAGTACTATAATGGTTAGTCTTATTTGTAAACTTGGCTATGCTATAGTTTTTTATTCAAAAGCTAGTTATTTATTCAAATACTAAGTTGGATATTGTTGTGAAAGTATGTTGTAGATAAGTATGACATCTACATTCAGTTGACTGTAAGTAAAGGAGACTTTTTTTTTTTTTGAGAATAGTTTATTTGCTGATGTGAATTAACATTCCCTTGCAATATTATGATAACAATGGCCTACCTTAGTTTCCTTGCACTTCTCCACCTAATCTTAATTTTTTAATTATATTTTAAGTTCTAGGGTACATATGTATAATGTGCAGGTTTGTTACATATGTGTACATGTGCCATGTTGGTGTGCTGTACCCATTAACTTGTCATTTACATTAGGTATATCTCCTAATGCTATCCCTCCCCCCTCCCCCCACCCCACGACAGGCCCCAGTGTGTGATGTTCCCCACCCTGTGTCCAAGTGTTCTCATTGTTCAATTCCCACTTGTGAGTAAGAACATGCAGTGTTTGGTTTTCTGTCCTTGAGATAGTTTGCTCAGAATGATGGTTTCCAGTTTCATCCATGTGCCTACAAAGGACATGAACTCATCCTTTTTTATGGCTGCATAGTATTCCATGGTATATATGTGCTACATTTTCTTAATCCAGTTTATCATTGATGGACATTTGGGTTGGTTCCAAGTCTTTGCTATTGTGAGTAGTGCCACAATAAACATACATGTGCATGTGTCTTTATAGCAGCATGATTTATAATCCTTTGGGTATATACCCAGTAATGGGATGGTTGGGTCAAATGGTATTTCTGGTTCTAGATCCTTGAAGGATCCCCACACTCTCTTCCACAATGGTTGAATTAGTTTACAGTGCCACCAACAGTGTAAAAGTGTTCTTATTTCTCCACATCCTCTCCAGCATCTGTTGTTCCTGATTTTGTAATGATCACCATTCTAACTGGTGTCAGATGGTATCTCACTGTGGTTTTGATTTGCATTTCTCTGATGGCCAGTGATGATGAGCATTTTTTCATGTGTCTGTTGACTGCATAAATGTCTTCTTTGGAGAAGTGTCTGTTCATATCCTTTGCCACTTTTTGATGGGGTTGTTTGATTTTTTTCTCATAAATTTGTTTAAGATCTTTGTAGATTCTGTATATTAGCCCTTTGTCAGATGGGTAGATTGTAAAAATTTTCTCCCATTCTGTAGGTTGCCTGTTCACTGATGGTAGTTTCTTTTGCTGTGCAGAAGCTCTTTAGTTTAATTAGATCCCATTTGTCAATTTTGACATTTGTTGCTGTTGCTTTTGGTGTTTTAGTCATGAAGTCTTTGCCCATGCCTATGTCCTGAATGGTATTGCCTGGTTTTCTTCCATGGTTATTATGGTTTTAGGTCTAACATTTAAGTCTTTAGTTCATCTTGAATTGATTTTTGTATAAGGTGTAAGGAAGGGATCCAGTTTCAGCTTTCTACATACTGCCAGCCAGTTTTCCCAGCACCATTTATTAAATAGGGCATCGTTTCCCCATTTCTTTTGTCAGATTTTTCAAAGATCAGATGGTTGTATATGTGTGGTATTATTTCTGAGGGCTCTGTTCTGTTTCATTGGTCTATATCTCTGTTTTGTTGCCAGTACCATGATGTTTTGGCTACTCTAGCCTTGTAGTGTAGTTGGAAGCCAGGTAGCGTGATGCCTCCAGCTTTGTTCTTTTGCCTTAGGATTGCCTTGGTAATGCGGGCTCTTTTTTGGTTCCATATGAACTTTAAAGTAGTTTTTTCCAGTTCTGTGAAGAAAGTCATTGGTAGCTTGATGGGGATGGCATTGAATCTATAAATTAATTTGGGCAGTATTGCCATTTTCATGATATTGATTTTTCCTATCCATGAGCAAGGAATGTTCTTCCATTTGTTTGTGTCCTCTTTTATTTCGTTGAGTAGTGGTTTGTAGTTCTAAGTAAAGGAGACTCTTAATAATGTGGGTGGACCTATAAAATCAGTTGAAGGCCTTAAGAGCAAAACCATTCTGGAGAAGGAATTCTGCCTCAGGGCTTCAACACCATTTCTGCCTGAGTTTTCAGACTTCTGGTCTATCCTACAGATTTCAGACTTATCAGTCTCCACAAGTGCAAGAGTCAATTTCTTACAATCAATCAATCAATCTAAGTGTGTTAGTCTATTTTAATACTGCTGAAAAAGACATATCTGAGACTGGGCAATTTACAAAAGAAAGAGGTTTAATGGACTCACTGTTCCACATGGCTTGCAAACCCTCACAATTATGGCAGAAAGAAGACACATCACACATGGTGGGAGACAAGAGAAGACAGCTTGTGCAGGGAAACTCCCCTTTATAAAACCATCAAGTCTTGTGAGACCTATTCAGTATCATGAGAATAGCATGAGAAAGACCTGCCCCCATTGATTCAATTACCTCTCACCAGGTCCCTCCCACAACACATGGGAATTATGGGAGCTACAATTCAAGATGAGATTTGGATGGGAACATAGCCCAACCATATCATTCATACCTGGCCCCTCCCAAATCTCATGTCTTCACATTTCAAAACCAATCATGCCTTCTCAACCGTCCCCCAAAGTCTTAACTCATTTCAGCATTAACTCAAAAGTACACAGTCCAAAGTCTCATCTGAGACAAGGCAAGTCCCTTTGGCCTATGAGCCTGTAAAATAAAAAGCAAGTGAGTTACTTCCTAGATACAATGGGGGTACAGGCATTGGGTAAATACAGCTATTCCAAATGGGAGAAATTCGCCCAAAGAAAGGGGCTGAAGGCCGCATGCAAGTCTGAAAGCCAGCAGGGCAGTCAAATCCTAAAGCTCCAAATTGATCTTCTTTGACTCCATGTTTCACATCCAGGTCATGCTGATGCAAGAGGTGGGTCCCCATGATTTGGGGCAGCTCAGCCCCTGTGGCTATGCAAGGTATAGCCTCCCTCCTGGCTGCTTTCATATGCTGGTGTTGAGTGTCTGTGACTTTTCCAGGTGCACAGTGCAAGCTGTGGGTGAATCCACCATTCTGGGGTCTGGAGGATGGTGGCACACTCCTCACAGCTCCACTAGGCAGCACCCCAGTGGGAACTGTTTGGGGGTACCCACCCCCCATTTCCCTTCTGTACTTCCCTAATAAAGGTTCTCCATGAGTGCCCCACCCCTGCAGCAAACTTTTGCCTGGACATCCAGGTGTTTCCACACATCCTTTGAAATCTAGGCAGAGGTTCCCAAACCTCAATTCTTGACCTCTGTGTACCCACAGGCTCAATACCACATGGAAGCAGCCAAGGCTTGGGGATTCCACTCTCTAAAGCCATGGCCCAAGCTATACCTTGGCCCCTTTTAGTCATGACTGGAGCAGCTGAGACACAAGACACCCCAGACTGCACACAGCAGACAGAACCTGGGCCTGGCCCACAAAACCATCTTTTCTTCCTTGGTTTCTGGGCCTATCATGGGATGGGCTGCTGCAAAGGTCTCTGACATGCCCTGGATACATTTTCCCCATTGTCTTGGTGATTAACATTCAGCTCTTCGTTATTTATGCAAATTTCTGCTGCCAGCTTGAATTTCTCCTTAGAAAATGGGGTTTTCTTTTCTAACAGATTGTCAGGCTGTAAATTTTCCAAACTTTCATGCTCTGCTTCCCTTATAATACTGTATACCTTTAACAACACCTAAGTCACCTCTTGAATGCTTTGCTGCTTAGAGATTTATTCCACCAGATGCCCTAAACCGTCTGTCTCAAGTTCAAAGTTCCACAAGTTTCTAGGGCAGAGGAAAATGCTGTCAGTCTCTTTGCTAAACCATAACAAGAGTCACCTTCACTCCAGTTCCCAACAAGTTCCTCATTTCCATTTGAGAACACCTCAACCTGGATTTCATTGTTCATATCATCATCAGCATTTTGGTCAAAGGCATTCAACAAGTCTCTAGGGAGTTTCAAACTTTCCCACATTTTCCTGTCTTCTTCTGAGCCCTCCAAACTGTTCCAACCTCTGCCTGTTACCCAGTTCCAAAGTCACTTCCACATTTTCTGGTATCTTTTCAGCAGCATCCCACTTTCATTACCAAAGTACTGTATTAGCTTGTTTTCATGCTGCTGATAAAGACATACCAGAGACTGAGCAATTGACAAAAGAAAGAGGTTTAATGGACTCACAATTCCAAGTGGCTGGAGAGGCATCACAATCCTGGTGGAAAGTAGAAGGCATGTCTCACATGGCAGCAGACAAGAGAAGAGAACTTATGGAGGGAAACTCCCCTTTATAAAACCATCATATCTCATGAGACTTATTCACTGTCATGAGAATAGCATGGGAAAGACCTGCTCCCATATTTCAATTACCTCCCACCAGGTCCCTGCCACAACATGTGGAAATTATGGGAGCTACAATTCAAGATGAGATTTGGGTGGGGACACAGCCAAATGGTATTACTATGTGTTCATGTATCTATTCGCTCATCCATTCTACTGGTTCTGTTTCTCTGGAGAACTCTAACACAGGTACTAACACATTTTAATAATACCTAACACTTATCTGGCACTTATATTCTAGGCAGTGCTTTACATATATTAAGTGTTTTAGATATATTCACTCATTTAATTCTTATAACACTCATACAAGATGGGTATTATGATTACTATTATTTTAAATATGAATAATCTAAGATGCAGGAAATTTAAATAATTTCTCAACATTATACAACCAGTAAGTGATATATACTTTTCAAAATGATAGATTATGTTCCTGGACAAAAATCACAAAACAGAACAAGAGCAGACCTTCATTTAATTCTTTTTCATCTCTCTTTGTGTGGACTTGGATTTGGAATTGGTACCACTATGCTTCCTACTGGCCTAACATTAACACTCTTGTGAGCAGTTAACATTTGGTAAGCATATTAACTGTATGCCAAGCTTCTTACATATACTGTCTCATTATTCTCTCAAGAACCTTATGAACTTGGTACTATTATTTACCATATTTTATAATACAGTAGAAGATTAAGAACTCAAACTCAGTTATCTCTGACTCTACAATCTTTAGTGTTAATTTTTCTGCCCCTTGGGGAATCATGGAATCCTAAGAAGTTTGAGAAATCTTCTTGTTTAAGTAGTTCAAGGACTTATCTAATGAAGATATGTTATGTAGCATTCAATCTGATATTCATCTAATCTAATCTGGAATCTCTTCACCAGTGCAAAGGCCTGAGCAGGCCAGCCAAATGTTTTCTGATGGGCCAAGATCCAAGCCAGACACACTTTCGGAGGCATCCGAAGCAGAGGAAGTGGATGAGGTAGATCCAATCTGCAGTCTATAAGGGGGAAGTTGAAAATCAGGAGGCTGAGTAACAAGATGCAAATAATAATTCCAATAAAGAAAATGTGGACTCGTAAAGGAAAACATCTGAGTAAGAACTAGATTGAAGCAGACACTTGCCTGGGATATTTTAGCAAGGTAGTAGCTATATGGTTAGAATGTTAGGCTACTTTAAAAGTATAGAGTTGAGATATGGAGCTTACTATTTCTATTATGACACATTCTAGTACTTAGAAAATTCTCTCACAGATGAAATAGAGGCATATACTTCCTTAAAATTTTATCCATTAGTTGTAATTTTGAAACCACAGGGCAAATATACTTTCTTTTCTATCATTTTAAAACCAGCAATCATTCCCTAATTCTTCCCCCAACCTTTTTTACTAAGTATTTATCTGTTATAGGCATCACAGAGAGCTTTTTGAGAGGCATTAGCCATCCTAATTGTGTATTATAAATATTAAGTAAGAAAATAGGATGACAAATGGTGAAGTATTTATCCTTGTAATGGTGCTAATTGACATAAAGTCATTGGAATGGAATTTTCTGAAAAAGGGATGATAACAATTTATCCATGTTTATTTACATACTAGAGCTTTACCCATGTGAACCCTGAAAATTTGAGACAGGTCTCGCTTAATTTAGAAATTTTATTTTGCCCATGTTGAGGACATGTGCCTGTGACACAGCCTCAAGAAGTCCTGAGGGCATGTAGCCAAGGTGGTCAGGGCATGGCTTAGTTTTATACATTTTAGGGAGACACGAGACATCAATTAATATATGTAAGAAGTACATTGGTTCAGTCTGGAAAGGCAGGACAGTGTGAAGAAAAGGCAGGAAGACTCAAAGTGGGGAGGGGACTTCCAGGTCACAGATAGGTGAGAGACTAATGGTTGCATTCTTTTGAGTTTCTGATTAGCCTTTCCAAAGAAGGCAATCAGATATGCATCTGTCTCAGTGAGCAGAGGGATGACTTTAAATAGAATGGAGGAGGTAGATTTTCCCTGAGCAGTTCCTAGCTTGAAGGGGCCCAAGATATTTTCCTTTCACATGCATGAGGAACATGTCAGTAAAATCAAAAAAGGAGCTGTCTGAGAAGTCAGAGTCCATTCTACACTCTTTGAAATTTGTCAGGTTAAACAAAATAATACAAATAAAGTGCTTAGTGCATTGGTTGTTAGTAAACCTTCAATAAATGAAAGTAATTAAATACAGGGAGCAGTTGCTGTTGTCAAACATATTCATGATCCTGAGAAATGAAATCTGACAGCCTGATAGCAAAGGAAAGCAGGAACACACACACACACACACACACACACACACACGGCATCACAGTTATCTGAGATCATTGTGTGGGGTAAACTATCTGAAACAATTATTTTGTTATAGAATAGAGAGATAATGTTCAAAGTAGCTTAAATTATTTTAAATATGATTTCCTTAAGAGAAAAGAATTATGTGTATTTTAGAAAGGCTTCCCTACAAAATGAAAATAAAAATTTTCTTTTAAAGGGTTTAAGTCTAAGCTACCTGGAAAACTTGTGTTTTTTTTTAATTTATTTTTTTAAATTATTTATTTATTTTATTATTATTTTTTTAAGTAGCTAGTTTCATATGGTTTCAGATAGACAGGTGTTTGTCTAGTTTGAGTTGGTTTTGGTGTTACTGTGTCAGATTATTTGACAACATTAATTCAACATAAACTGGCACCTTGTATCAGGATCTCTTTTGGTTGTTGTCGGGAGTATAGAGATAAGTGAGATTAGATCTCTGCCCTCAAGGAGGTAATGATCTAAAAGAAAGACAGGCATACATCCATGTAGCTTAATAGCAAATGTGTCGAAGTCAGTTTGGGTTGCCATAACAGAATGCCATAGATTGGGTGATTTAAACAACAAAGATTTATTTCTCACAGTTGTAGGGGCTGGAAGTCTGAAATCAGGGTGCTAGCATGTCTGAATTCCTGTTAAAAGCCCTCTTTCTGGTTTATAGATAGCCGTGTTATTGTACCTTCACATAGCAGAGAACAGAGAGGGAGAAAGTAAGTCTTCTCATGTCTTTTTCTAAGGATACTTATCCCATTCATGATTACTCTACCCTCATGACCCAATTACCTTTCAAAGGCCTACCTCCTAAATAACATCACATTGGGAATTGGAATCTGAACATATGAATTTTGAAGGGACACAAGCATCCAGTCCTTAGCAAAATCCTAAAGTAGAGATGGATGCAAAATTTTGTGGGAGCATAGAGGAAGTCCACTGAATTTGAATTATGTAACTGCTGCCAAAGTATATCCTGAGAAAACTGTTATTACCCAGAATGGAAAGTTTATACTCTCTATAACTTGTGGTGCAACACTAAAAATTTTGGTTTCTAACATTTTTGGGGGACTGTGGTAAAATGACTCCTTGTGAAGCAAATGTTTCTTCATCAGAATTGAGGCTTCTGAGTAAAAGAAAGCAAAGTGGGCATAAAAAATATTTAATAAATTATTTCTTCATTCTTTCAACACATTTTCATTGATTGCCCAGAGGCCTACTTTATGCCACACTTAAGGAATACAAAGATGAATGAGACTCCATTGTGTTGATGCAGAATGTTTTCTTTTTCTTTTCTCTTTCTTTTCTTTCTTTCTCTTTCTTTCTTTCTTTCTTTCTTTCTTTCTTTCTTTCTTTCTTTCTTTCTTTCTTTCTTTCTTTCTTTCTTTCTTTCTTTCTCTTTCTTTCTTTCTTTCTTTCTTTCTTTCTTTCTTTCTTTCTTTCTTTCTTTCTTTCTTTCTTTCTATTATACTTTAAGTTCTGGGATACATGTGCAGAACGTGCAGGATTGTTACATAGGTATACATGTGCCATGCTGATTTGCTACACCCATCAACCCATTATCTACATTAGGTATTTCTCCTCATACTATCCCTCCCCTAGCACCCCATCCCCCAACAGACCCCACTGTGTGATGTTCCTCTCCCTGTGTCTATGTGTTCTCATTGTTCAACTCCCACTTATGAGTGAGAACATGAAGTATTTGGTTTTCTGGTCTTGTGTTAGTTTGATGAGAATGTTGATTTCCAGCTTCATCCATGTCCTTGCAAAGGACATGAACTCATCATTTTTTATGGCTGCATAGTATTCCATGGTGTATATGTACCCCATTTTCTTTATTCATTCTATCATTGATGGGCTTTTGAGTTGGCTCCAAGTCTTTGCTATTGTGAACAGTGCTGCAATAAACATATGTGTGTATGTGTCTTTATAGGACAATGATTTATAATCCTTTGGGTATATATCCAGTAATGGGATTGCTGGGTCAAATGGTATTTCTAGTTCTAGATCCTTGAGGAATTGCCACACTATCTTCCACAGTGGTTGAACTAATTTACACTCCCACCAACAGTGTAAAAGCATTCTTATTTCTCCACATCTTCTCCAGCATCTGTTGTTTCCTGACTTTTTAATGATTGCCATTCTAACTGGTGTGAGATAGTATCTAATTTTGGTTTTGATTTGCATTTCTCTAATGACCAGTGATGATGGATTTTTTTCATATGTTGGCTGCATAAATGTCTTCTTTTGAGAAGTGTCTGTTCATATCCTTTGCCCACTTTTTGATGGGGTTGTTTGATTTTTTCTTGTAAATTTGTTTAAGTTCTTTGTAGATTCTGGATATTAGCCCTTTGTCAGATGGGTAGATTGCAAAATTTTTCTCCCATTCTGTAGGTTGCCTATTCACTCTGACGATAGTTTCTTTTGCTGTGCAGAGCTCTTTAGTTTAATTCAATCCCATTTGTCAATTTAGACTTTTGTTGCCGTAGCTTTTGGTGTTTTAGTCATGAAGTCTTTGCCCATGCCTCCGTCCTGAATGGTATTGCCTAGGTTTTCTTCTAGGGATTTATGGTTTTAGGTCTTATGTTTAAGTCTTTAATGTATCTTGAGTTAATTTTTGTATAAGGTATAAGGAAGGGGTCCAGTTTCAGTTTTCTGCATATGGCTAGCCGGTTTTCCCAGCACCATTTATTAAATAGGGAATCCCTTCCCCCATTGCTTGTTTTTTGTCAGGTTTATCAAAAATCAGATGGTTGTAGATGTGTGGTGTTATTTCTGAGGCCTGTGTTCTGTTCCATTGGTTTATATATCTGTTTTGGTAGCAGTACCATGTTGTTGTGGTTACTGTAGCCTTGTAGTATAGTTGGAAGTCAGGGAGCATTATCCTCCAGCTTTGTTCCTTTTGTTTAGGATTGTCTTGGCAATGAGGGCTCTTTTTGGTTCCATACAAAATTTAAAGTTGTTTTTTCCAATTCTGTGAAGAAAGTGAATGGTAGCTTGATGGGGATAGCATTGAATCTATAAATTACTTTGTGCAGTATGGCAATTTTCACGATGTCAATTCTTCCTATCCATGAGCATGGAATGTTTTTCCATTTGTTTGTGTCCTCTCTTATTTCCTTGAGCAGTGGTTTGTAGTTGTCCTTGAAGAGGTCCTTCACATCCCTTGTAAGTTGTATTCCTAGATATTTTATTCTCTTTGTAGCAATTGTGAATGGAAATTCACTCATAATTTGGCTGTCTATTATTGGTATATAGGAATGCTTTTGATTTTTGCACATTGATTTTGTATCCTGAGACTTTGCTAAAGTTGCTTATCAGCTTAAGGAGATTTTGGGCTGAGAGAGAATGGGGTTTTCTATATATACAATCATGTCATCTACAAACAGGACAATCTGACTTCCTCTCTTCCTATCTGACTATCCTTTATTTCTTTCTCTTGTCTGATATGCAGGATTTTTTCTTGATCCCTTTTTGGATCTCATGACAGGGTGCCCCATTTACTCAGCCCGCCCCACTCAACCCCTTGTGGTAGGGAGCACATAAGCAAACAACTATGGGAACTGGCTGGCTGCTTTGGCACTGGCAAGAGGAACTCCGCTTACTTGGACCCACCATGATCCACCTCACATGGGAGAGATCACATAGGCAAGAGAGTGCAGGAACTTGCCAGACACTTTGGCCCTTACAGGAGCAAATTCCATGCAGGCCCTGTGGCAGTGTCCAGGTTGGGGGGCCCATGACCCCAAGGCCTCAGAGGGCATGTTACAATGATCTCTTAGCTGCACTGTGTACAGACAGCCGTGTGTTATCAGCTCAGTGGCCTTTTGCCTTGTTGCGTGGAGTGGCTGCCCTCTGTCAGTGAGGGCAAAGGGCCAGTGTAACAGCCTTTTTGTGTACCCACATTTGGTGGTTCCTAAATTCTTTTCTGGTATCCAAGAGAATGAGGTAATGTGGTCGAATCAAAGGATGGTGAATGGGGAGAATTTAATTGAGCAACGAGAGAAGCTTTCAGCAGAGAGGGAAGCTGGAATGGGAATGGGAAGGGCAGGTCACTGTTTCCTGAAGTCAGATTGCCTCTCTGCCTCTCTTCTCCAATGTCAAGTTGCCTCTCTCTGACGTCCAGCCACTTCTTCTCTCTACTGACTAAGTCTGGGGTCTTTATAGGCACAGGATGGTGGGTGCAGCAAGCCATTGGTAGTTTTGGAAAAGACAACATTTGATTGGTAAAAAGACATTAATCAGAAAGAACCAATCAAGAGAGTAGGCTAACAGGAATAGAAGTTTTCACTTTGGGCTGCAGGTTTCAGGCTATATTTGGCTTAAAGGTGGGGTTTCCACTGGGGATCCACCCCTGTCTGCCTAGAGTTTCTCTGCCTCCTGCCTCTATCAGTATGTAGTGGGGGCCAGAGTGCTGCCATGGAAGGAACATAGGCCTTGGAGCCAAATGGGCTAAAGTAGGAATTCTGTTTCCCCTATTTACTGCAATGTGGTTTTGAACCTGCCCCGCTTAAACTGTACATAAAGATAAAAAAATTTGCCTTTATGATTGTTTTGAAGATGGAACTGATATATGTGAAACATTTAATTTGTTTTGGTTTTGACACATCGTGTGTGTTAAATAAATGGAAGTTATGTATATGACAGTGTCTGTTTTTAAGAAGCTCCTAGTTCAGTGGGGTCATGCAGATATTCAGTCTATACTGTAATATGATGTCATAATATAGATAGTGCATTAGTCCATATGATAGGAAAGAAAGGGCTTCTCAGAGAAGGCATCTTAAGAAAAATATTGAGGAATGTAATAGGAGCAAATAGAGTAGGGACAGTTTATAGCTGAAGGAGTAACATTTGCAAATACATGACATTTAAAAGACAGCATGTCTTGTTTTTACTAGGAGCTACAAGTAGCTCTGCATGGCTAGAATGTAAGTGGAGGATGGTAGAAGGTAAGACTGGATCATAGACAGGATCAGATTAATAACCTTATGTAATCTCTAAGGATTTAGATAGTATGAACTCCAAGATTTTAAGAACAAATTCAAACAGAAGTTCAATGTCAATAACTGTTGATTGTTGGAAAACTACATCCTTGAGACCTGAAAGAAATGTTTCTTGTGAAAAACCCCTGGAGGCAAATACTGATTTTGAGAGAGAAAGATGCTTAGTACCCTGTAGTTTGAGAAGACTACACTCCTGGGGTGGCTGGGAGGTTCCATGTGGATACATGGCCCTCATTAATAGCCCTTATTATGGGTTTGTTGACTAGCAGTACAGCAAAACTGAGTATTAATCACTTTCAATCAAAAGTGTATCTAATGATGGCTGGCAACCTAAACACCTGTCCTGTTGATTAGGACTTCATCCCCATCTTAGTTCTTGAAATATTATTGTTTTGATGGTGAGAAGAAGGAAGATTAGATAAACCTAAGGGGGAAAATGCCAAAGTAAAGGAAAGTATTTCACCAAAAGACTTAGAACATCAGGCTTAAGTTGGCCATTTGTACCTCTTTTCCCCTGAGACTTGTCCCTGGTTTCTGCTTTGTTTCTAAGGGCCAAGCTGGGAGAAAGAGGATATTCTCAGAAAGGTGGAGGATATAGGTTTTTCTTACTGCACTGGATACATGAGAAACGAAACTCCAAAACGTGATTCCTCTGTGGAGTCCTAATAAGATAAACATGCAATAACAAAGAAGAGGTGGCAGGTGGGGGAGAACAATTGTCTGCAAGACAGCTAACCACAAACCCGTTGGCACAACATCCTGTTCCCAAATACCTTGCTCTACACATAACCCTAGCAGCACAACCTTATCTACACATAGCCCTCCAGCACAACCCTATAAAATTTCCCTTCAGCCCCTGCCTCTTTGCAGACAGCACCTTCTCTGCTGTGTGATGCCTGTTGCTTCCTTGGAATGTACTTTCTCTCTAATAAACTTGCTTTCTTTAACTCGCTATTGTTTCAGTAACTGTTACCACCTATGACGTCAGCTTCAGCCAGAGGCACCTATGACATTTTGGTGACCCGTATGGGGACCTCTCCCCTATTCTCCCCCTTTCCTGTTTTCCAACTCCAGTCTCTCACTGGACAGCGTTCAAGCCTGGAGACAACTGATGGTCCTCAGCCATGGCTATTCCCCAGGGATCAGAAGGTCCCAGGGGAAAGACGTCTGAACACTGCCACTCAATAGGGTGAGAGTTTAGAGTTTACTTTTCTTTCCAGTCTTCCAGCAGACAATATCTAGTATCCCTCTGGCAAATGATGGCAACTGACCAGGGCCATTACCTGGTGTAGCCCGAAGGTTAAGGGGTGATTACCTTTATCTTGTCTCTTGCTAAATCATGGAGGGTTTGGGGAGTTCCTTCAGACTCTCAATAAACTTGTTTGTGGAAGTACGGGTGGTTTCTTCCGACTTCCAATAAACTTGTTTAGTCCTAAACAGGTCCTATTAAGAACTCTTTCATTATGTTTCATGCTTCAAGGCCCAAGAAAGGCCTGGGCAAAACTCTTGGTGGGCTTTTGTTACATTCTAGTCTTTGTATAAGGGCACTGGCTCTATCAGCTTTTCTTTTTTTTTTTTTTTTTTTTTTTTTTTTGAGGCAGAGTCTTGCTCTGTTGCCCAGGCTGGAGTGCAGTGGCACGACCTCGGCTCACTGCAAGCTCCGCCTCCTGGGTTCATGACATTCTCCTGCCTCAGCCTCCCAAGTAGCTGGGACTACAGGTGTCCATCACCACGCCCAGCTAATTTTTTGTATTTTTAGTAGAGACGGGGTTTCACTGTGTTAACCAGGATGGTCTCGATCTCCTGACCTCATGATCTGCCCGCCTCAGCCTCTCAAAGTTCTGGGATTGCAGGCATAGGCCACCGTGCCTGGCCTCTATTAGCTTGTAATATTTAAATTAACCACTCAGTCAGTGCTGAAACAGTTGTTATGGAGGCCTACATTAGTGAGACCTGGCCTGACACATGGCCACTTAAAAAACTTCCAGATCAGAGATCCTGGCCTCCAGGTGGGACCCTTGTCCCCAACACTGTTCTGCAGCTTGACCTCTTCTGTTGCAGCTCTTCTAAATGGTCTGAAATTCCTTATATCCAGGCTTTCATGACTTTCTCTCAGGATCACGATCTCTGCCAAACCTGTTAAATGTGCCTAGCCGAATTCTCTGGCCTCAGTGACTCTCCTGATATTTTTGATGAACTTTTTTTACTCTCTCCCATTCACCCCAACGGGCTGGACAGGTTGAGGCCATACCTTCTTCCCCTGAGAAACCACCTTCACTTCCAACTACACCTACTCCATCTGCTCCTTCTCCCTCACCTTCCCCCCGATATCCCAACCTTGATGTCATTTTTAAGGGCCTCCTTCTCAGGGACCCTTCTCCTCGTCACACACTAGGTCAGGGGACACTTACGATCCCATTTAGGCCCTTGCATCTTCAAGTTGTCAAATTTGTGTCTTCCAGAATTCAGTAGTTTCACTTTCAAATGCTGCTGTGAAGGGGATATTCGTCTCTTCCCAATGATGCCTGCTACCTTTATGAATCTCCCCTGGATTCTGCTAGACACCAGTTTTACCTTGATATGCTCCCCCTCTCTGATGAGTCCCTTCCTCTAGCAAGATCCAATATCCTAATTCCCACAATCCAGGACAATGGCCCATGGGGTTGGCTGACAGACTCTCAACAACCATAGGTAGGGTCAATTCTATGACCCAGGCCAGCAGGAAGTAGTTGGAAGATGAGACCTCCACCCTAGTGCTTAAGACTTGTCATTGTTCTATGGCAAGGTGTGGTGGTGGGGGTGATGTGGAGTCCTCATAAGTAAGGAACAATGAGGAAGGGGCCTCAGGTAGGGGAGAACAATTGTTCCAAGAGATGGCTAACCACAAATAAACCACTAGCACAACATGCTGTTCCCAAATATCTCACTCAGCATGTAGCCCCAGCAGCATAATATTATCTGCATATAGCCCCTCCAGCATGACCCTATAAAACTTCCCTCCAGCCCCTGCCATTTTGCAGACAGCCCCTTCTCTGCTGTGCTACCTGTTATTTCCTTGCAACATACTTTCTTTCTTACAAACTTGCTTTCTTTAACTCACTACTGTTTCAGTAAATTCTTTTACCACCTGCTACAGCGGGCCCCAGCAGATGCACCTGTGACATCCTCCAAAAGGGAAAAGCTCAAGAGAGACTTTAGATTAAAAAAAAGAATCTACCATTTGTTTCCAACAGCTTTTAACCTCCTAGTTCCCCACACCTACCATGGCCCATGTGAGGTGGTGTGGGACTGTGTCTACCATGAAGAGATTGCTGCATCCCATCTCTGGTTCCTTCCCACCTGGAGATCAATGTAGTAAAAAAAAGCGATGATTCTGCTCTTCTCAGTGCTGGTCACATGTTGTACTCATTTTTGGAAACTTTAATAGGAATGTAGACAAAAGTGAGGGCATTCAAAAGCGAGTGATCAGAATGGCCAAGAGAGACACAACCAAGCCTATCTCCTGCATAGAAGTGTGTGTGTTGAAGGCAAAAATTGTATTTTATTTATCTCTGTTTATTTTTATCTGGCAGAGTACCTGGCACATTGTAGGATTTTAATAGATGTTATTTAATGAATGAATGAGTTAGTGAATAAAAACATATGAAGGAATTTGCAGTTTAAGTTATTAGGGATGTATAACCAAAAGTGACCATGGAGCCTTGAAACTTTCATTCATGTGGAAGAAGATCCTCAAAGTTTAGAACAAAAGTGTTGAAGTTACAGGAAGATTGACATAGGCCCAATGGAAGGAATAATTGTCTAACAATCAGTTTCATTATGTTGTAGTCATGTATATTCTATCAAAAAATTTCTATTAAAAGTCAAGAAGTAGCACTCTATTGACAGTTGTCCTAATTATAGAATGTAAGGTAATAGAGATATTTTGTGCCTGAGTGCTTATACTGTTCCAGGCTTATTAAGGGCCTCACATTAATTCTCTTGTTTAATCTTCACAAGGCTCCATGAGGTGGATTTTATCATTATCTGCCTTTTTACAAATATGCAATTTGAGGCAGAATAACTTAACAAAAGTCACATCTTTGGTGGTAGAGACAGGATTCAAAACCAAAAATTTTTATTCTGGGTTCTTCTCTCAGATAATGGCAGCAGAAAAAACAGAGAATCTGTCCTGGGTACCTTAGCCCAATGCTTACCAATGTATTACTTCATTTACTCATTCATTTATTACTTTAAAAAACATATTTGATGGCCTACCTGTACAAGATATTGTGTTAGGTACAGGAAATGTGTAAGTGAATACCACATGATTTCTACATCAGTAAACTCATCTTCACCATAACTCTGAATTGCCTTAAATATGCCTGAAAAAAATAATGAGGTGGAAGCTAATGTGGATTTATTAAATAATTTGTAATTTCTGGCCAGGGATTGGGATTGTCAATGAGAAATAAGACAGAGTATGTGGAGAGACAGGTTCAGATGGGAAGCTTCATAGGAGTCCAGGTGATGGGATGGACCAGATTCAAGCAAGCAGAAGAGCTGGGACCTAAGGAGGCTTAGGCCTTCAAAGCACCCCAAAACAAGCAGAAGTATTATATGAAATCTACATTAAGGTCTAGGGGAACCAAGGAAGGTTACTTGGGAGGGTCAGCTGGATTGTCCATTGCTGACATGGTGGAAGTCGTCTTAAAGTAAGGGGACACAGTATATTAGTTTGTTATTGCATTGCTATAAAGAACTGCCTGAGACTGGGTAATTTATAAAGAAAGGGGTATAATTGGCTCACATTTCTGCAGGCTATATAGGCTTCTGCTTCTGGGGAGACCTCAGGAAACTTACAATCATGGTGGAAGGCAAAGAGGAGGCAGACACATCTTCAAATGATGGAGCAGGAGAGAGGAGAGAGCGAAGGGAGAGCTGCTACACACTTTCAAACACCCAGAGTTTTGAGAGCTCAGTCGGGAGACAGCACTAGGGGGATGGTGCTAAACCATGAGAAACCACCCCCATAATCCAATCACCTCCCACTAGGCCCCACCTCCAACACTGGGGATTACAATTCAACATGAGATTTGGGTGGGGACATAAGCCAAGCCGCATTACACAGTAAGGGAATTAGTCGTAAAGTAAGGGGTGACAGAACCTCAAAGGAGGCAGATGAAGTATATGGTCCTTACTCTCTATGAAGCTCAGTTTTTAAAATCTGTGACATAAGGATTATAATAATTTCAGAAGATAATCATGAAGATTAAATGAGATTAAATGTAGGTAAAACACAACACTTTGCCTGAACAAAGTAGGTTCTCAGTAAGTGTTATTTCCCTCTCCAATATCCAGCTTTCAGAGGGCAGAGCTTGAGCCTCCCCTTTCCTATCCTGATTCTTCCTAATCGTAAAGAGTTTCTGTCCTATTGTTAACTAAGCTTTGTTATGGGTTCCATAATAATCATACCTTTGAATGGAACAAAACTGCATATTGTAGAAGAGTTTTTGGGAGAAAGGCCCATTGACCTTTTCTCTTAGAGAACCTTGTTTAGAAGTTACCTGGTATATGCTTACAAACATTAAAAATATATAGTAGATGCTCATTTAGCATAAAAGTCAATTCTGTAAAGATGTATTGAAATGCATTATGCTAAACCAAGATCCTTAAGGGTTTGTATTCTCATAGGAAAGTCGCGTATCCCAGGTAGTAATTTCATATTTCAGTTGCTTGGATTTTGTTCTTTAAGCAGAATACTAAATAGCTTGAGTTGAATATTTTCCTAAAAACCGATTTGAGATAGTATTTCAATCATTTCTTGATTTACTCGTTTTTATCACTTAAATATTACGCATATAATAGAAAATACCACAAGATTATACTTCTCAATTCCAGTTTTAGAGGGATAAGAAATAGTGGAGAAGACTATATTGAATAGGCCAGTCAAAATAATTGTATTTGCTTTTGCTTTTTTTTTTTTTGAGACAGTCTCGCTCTGTCGCCCAGGCTGGAGTGCAGTGGTGTAATCTCGGCTCACTGCAAGCTCCACCTCCTGGGTTCACGCCATTCTCCTGCCTCAGCCTCCTGGGTAGCTGGGACTACAGGTGCCTGCCACCATGCCTGGCTAATTTTTTGTATTATTATTTTTTTTTAAAGAGACGGGGTTTCAACGTGTTGGCCAGGATGGTCTCAATCTCCTGACCTCGTGATCCACCTGCTTCGGCCTTCCAAAGTGCTGGGATTACAGGCATGAGCCACCGAGCCTGGCCTGTATTTGATATTTCTACAGCAGGAAAAGATTTGGGTATTTTCAAAAAATGCGTTTATTACGGAAGAAAGTTATAGAAGGCCACAAATTACATATTACTCTAAATTTGGTCATTGACTTGAGGCATATTGCTTAAAAGGAAGAGGAAGCCCCTAAGCTAATGTGACCTTAAACAGTTTGTAAGACAACCACAGTATCAGTTCCTGAGTCCTTAAAGTAAAAGTATATATAAGAGCCCTTCTTCTATAGAGCCAGATTCCGGCTACTTAAAACTCATTTGGATACTGACTTCATAATATATTATCTTATGGCCTTTGGTAAATTTTGTAACCTCTCAAACCTTATATTTTCTCATTTGTAAAACTCTTCAAAGGATGAAATGATATTATATATGAATACAGTTTATAAACTTGAATTCTCTTTTTTGTTGTTTCAATCTTATGGAGAAGTTGTTTCCTGGGAAAGTAAATTCAACCAAAGCTTTGAAAGATTCATTGTATTATATAAGATGACATCAGTTCATTTACAATCTTATTGTACAAATAGATTTAGGTGAATATTGCTTACATATTTCAATGATCATTTATTGCACTGGCATGATCAGAATAGTGGGCTTCTTCATCTGTCTCATCTTTACCTTTATCAAAAGATTTTACTACATTGTTATTTAAAAAATCTAATCACTTTGTTGTCAATGGCAAAAGTCTGATGAATTGTAAATAACAGTTTTCACAGACATACCTGCACTGTGTTTATCTAGTTTCAGAAATTCTCTATGTGTAAAAATTCAACATGGACTCTCAAATGTCTGGTATTTTGCTTCTTATAAATAGCTAGATTATGTTTTCTTTCCATACACTTTTGTATAGAACAATGTACTTCTAAGTTCAACTCATTCCACAGCATTCTGAACAGATTTCATTTGACAAAGAAATATTACCCCTCAGAGGTTTGATATGTATATTTGCATGCCAATACACGGAATGTGATTTGCCTTAAGGCTACTTTCACTGCTGTGATGATTTTTGCCTTTTCAGAACTAAGTAAATGTGTCTAGGTGGCCCACTTTTTGTATCACTAGATATAGTGAAATTTTTCATTCCCCGTCAATACAGCACGCATCAATCTTATCAGCTAAGACAATGTTCTTCTCTGTCTTTTTCTTTCTTTCATTTTCTAAATTTAGCTCACATGTACACTGTTTCCATTTTTTCAGCCTGAGTAATTCATTGTCATGCATTTTTAAAAACTATTTAATTACCTGAAGACTTTTGAGTTAGCTTGCTATAAGCATTCAGGTAATTATACATCATTCTATATTAGGTAGCTTTTCTAAATACAATATTTTCTGATTAATGATCTCGAACTGTTGCAAATAATAGTATTGAAAGTATTGATAACAATGATACACTAGACTTTTGTGTAAAGCCTTTTTTTTTTTAATGGCCAAAGTATATAAAGCATCTTTCTAATTGAAATGGGAGAGTTCTCTGACCCTCCACTCACAGAACATGTGACGGGGGTGTGGCTTCTCTGTTTGGTTGCCATGCCTGCTCAAACCCCCTTACATGAGGGGGAGCATGCAGATAGGCAGGTGCAGGAGCTGAGGTGAGCATTTTTGGGCTCCAGCCCCATGGTAGTTTCTAGGGGTGGGTGCCTGCGACTCCCGGAGCCCAAGTGGGCATGTGTTACAGTGTGCTTTTTTATCTTTGCCATCTGCAGATGGCTTAAGTGTTAACCAGCTCAGTGCCCTCATGGTATCTGGGTCCTTATCCATCATCAAGAAAGAATCAGGTCACACATGGACTTGAAGGATGAATGCGAAGGTTTTATTGAGTGGTGGAGGTGGCTCTCAGTGGGATGGATGGGGAGCTGGAAAGCAGATGGGGTGGGAAGTTGATCTTCACCTGGAGTTTGGCTGTCCAGTGGCTGATCTCCTCTCACATCGTCCCTAGCCGAACTCCTTTTGATGTTCAGATTTTCCTTCTCTTCACTTCTTCTCTGCTGTTCTTCTGCTCTTCTGTTCATCTGCTTGTCCGCTCATGGAACCTGGGGTTTGGGGTTTATATGGGTACAGGATGGGGGCATGGCTGGCCAAAAGGCAATATCTGGGCACAAAAACAGGATTGCTTGTTCCCATTTAGGGCCATGGGTTTCCAGGCTTGGAGGTGGGGCCTTTGCTGGGGGACTGCCCTCTTCTACCCAGTGTTTTCTTGTCTCCTGTCCGTATCATTATCTAATATCTTTTAGCTGAAGATGCTGAAAATTTTCCTGAAGCTTCTTGCCCCTAACTCTGAATTATTATTAACAGCGTTTACAGGACAACTTGGTTAGATTTCCAGATTACGTGCTTATATGCAATATATTCTCTTCTTCTTTTACCATTCACTCTTCCTCATTTTTTCTTTATTTTATTCTCTCTTTGTAATTCTTTATTTATGTCTGCTTTCCTTCCTTCTTCCAGCAGTGAACTAATATAATTTTAAATTTGTCTTCCAATGCGAAGACTGAACATATAATTAGAAGTCATTTTCAAATGTAGAAGCATAAGACATATGTCTGCATTTTTAAGTATTTGATATTACTTTTCAGATGTACTTAAGATTCTATTAATTTAGATTGCCTTATCAGCAGCATAGAATAGTGAAAGATGTAACCAAATAATTGGGTGGCAGAATTGAAGTGCCTCTAAATGAATAATAACTCTTTTTTTTTTACTTATTTATTTATTTATATATTTATTATTATTATACTTTAAGTTCTAGGGTACATGTGCATAACGTGCAGGTTTGTTACATATGTATATTTGTGCCATGTTGGTGTGCTGCACCCATCAACTCGTCAGCACCCATCAACTCGTCATTTACATCAGGTATAACTCCCAATGCAATCCCTCCCCACTCTCCCCTCCCTATGATAGACCCTGGTGTGTGATGTTCCCCTTCCTGAGTCCAAGTGATCTCATTGTTCAGTTCCCACCTATGAGTGAGAACTTTCGGTGTTTGGTTTTCTGTTCTTGTGATAGTTTGCTAGAATGATGGTTTCCAGCTGCATCCATGTCCTTACAAAGGACACAAACTCATCCTTTTTTATGGCTGCATAGTATTGCATGGTGTATATGTGCCACATTTTCTTAATCCAGTCTGTCACTGATGGACATTTGGGTCGATTCCAAGTCTTTGCTATTGTGAATAGTGCCGCAATAAACATACGTGTGCATGTGTCTTTATAGCAGCATGATTTATAATCCTTTGGGTATATACCCAGTAATGGGATGGCTGGGTCATATGGTACTTCTGGTTCTAGATCCTGGAGAAATTGCCATACTGTTTTCCATAATGGTTGAACTAGTTTGCAATCCCACCAACAGTGTAAAAGTGCTCCTATTTCTCCACATCCTCTCCAGCACCTGTTGTTTCCTGACTTTTGAATGATCGCCATTCTAACTGGTGTGAGATGGTATCTCATTGTGGTTTTGATTTGCATTTCTCTGATGGCCAGTGATGATGAGCATTTTTTCATGTGTCTGTTGGCTGTATGAATGTCTTCTTTTGAGAAATGTCTGTTCATATCCTTTGCCCACTTTTGGATGGGGTTGTTTGTTTTTTTCTTGTAAATTTGTTTGAGTTCTTTGTAGGTTCTGGATATTAGCCCTTTGTCAGATAAGTAGATTGCAAAAATTTTCTCCCATTCTGTAGGTTGCCTGTTCACTCTGATGGTGGTTTCTTTTGCTGTACAGAAGCTCTTTAGTTTAATTAGATCCCATTTGTCAATTTTGGCTTTTGCTGCTGTTGCCTTTGGTGTTTTAGACATGAAGTCTTTGCCCATGCCTATGTCCTGAATGGTACTACCTAGGTTTTCTTCAAGGGTTTTTATGGTATTAGGTCTAACATTTAAGTCTCTAATCCATCTTGAATTAATTTTCATATAAGGAGTAAGGAAAGGATCCAGTTTCAGCTTTCTACTTATGGCTAGCCAATTTTCCCAGCACCATTTATTAAATAGGGAATCCTTTCCCCATTTCTTGTTTCTCTCAGGTTTGTCAAAGATCAGATGGCTGTAGATGTGTGGTATTATTTCTGAGGACTCTGTTCTGTTCCATTGGTCTGTATCTCTGTTTTGGTGCCAGTACCATGTTGTTTTGGTTACTGTAGCCTTGTAGTATAGTTTGAAGTCAGGTAGCGTGATGCCTCCAGCTTTGTTCTTTTGACTTAGGATTGTCTTGGAGATGCGGGCTCTTTTTCGGTTCCATATGAACTTTAAAGCAATTTTTTTCCAATTCTGTGAAGAAACTCATTGGTAGCTTGATGGGGATGGCATTGAATCTATAAATAACCTTGGGCAGTATGGCCATTTTCACGATATTGATGCTTTCTATCCATGAGCATGGTATGTTCTTCCATTTGTTTGTGTCCTCTTTTATTTTACTGAGCAGTGGTTTGTAGTTCTCCTTGAAGAGGTCCTTTACATCCCTTGTAAGTTGGATTCCTAGGTATTTTATTCTCTTTGAAGCAATTGTGAATGGAAGTTCATTCATGATTTGGCTCTCTGTTTGTCTGTTACTGGTGTATAAGAATGCTTGTGATTTTTCACATTAATTTTGTATCCTGAGACTTTGCTGGAGTTTCGTATCAGCTGAAGGAGATTTTGGGCTGAGACAATGGGGTTTTCTAAATATACAATCATGTCATCTGCAAAGAGGAACAATTTGACTTCTTCTTTTCCTAACTGAATACCCTTGATTTCTTTCTCTTGCCTGATTGCCCTAGCCAGAACTTCCAACACTATGTTGAATAGGAGTGGTGAGAGGGGGCATCCCTGTCTTGTGCCAGTTTTCAAAGGGAATTTTTCCAGTTTTTGCCCATTCAGTATGATATTGGCTGTAGGTTTGTCATAAATAGCTCTTATGATTTTGAGGTACGTTCCATCAATACCGAATTTATTGAGCGTTTTTAGCATGAAGGGCTGTTGAATTTTGTCAAAAGCCTTTTCTGCATCTATTGAGATAATCATGTGGTTCTTGTCTTTGGTTCTGTTTATATGCTGGATTATGTTTATTGATTTGCGAATGTTGAACCAGCCTTGCATCCCAGGGATGAAGCCCACTTGATCATGGTGGATAAGCTTTTTGATGTGCTGCTGAATCCGGTTTGCCAGTATTTTATTGAGGATTATTGCGTGGATGTTCATTAGGGATATTGGTCTAAAATTCTCTTTTTTTGTTGTGTCTCTGCCAGGCTTTGGTATCAGGATGATGTTGGCCTCATAAAATGAGTTAGGGAGGATTCCCTCTTTTTCTATTGATTGGAATAGTTTCAGAAGGAATGGTACCAGCTCCTCCTTGTACCTCTGGTAGAATTCAGCTGTGAATCCATCTGGTCCTGGACTTTTTTTGGTTGGTAGGCTATTAATTATTGCCTCAATTTCAGAGCCTGCTATTGGTCTATTCAGGGATTCAGCTTCTTCCTGGTTTAGTCTTGGAAGAGTGTAAGTGTCCAGGAAATTATCCATTTCTTCTAGATTTTCTAGTTTATTTGCGTAGAGGTGTTTATAGTATTCTCTGATGGTAGTTTGTATTTCTATGGGGTCGGTGGTGATATCCCCTTTATCATTTTTTATTGCGTCTATTTGATTCTTCTCTCTTTTCTTCTTTATTAGTCTTGCTAGCGGTCTGTCAATTTTGTTGATCTTTTTAAAAAACCAACTCCTGGATTCATTGATTTTTTGGAGGGTTTTTTGTGTCTCTATCTCCTTCAGTTCTGCTCTGATCTTAGTTATTTCTTGCCTTCTGCTAGGTTTCGAATGTGTTTGCTCTTGCTTCTCTAGTTCTTTTAATTGTGATGTTAGAGTGTCAATTTTAGATCTTTCCTGCTTTCTCTTGTGGGCATTTAGTGCTATAAATTTCCCCTCACACTGCTTTAAATGTGTCCCAGAGATTCTGGTATGTTGTATCTTTCTCATTGGTTTCAAAGAACATCTTTATTTCTGCCTTCACTTCGTTATGTACCCAGTAGTCATTCAGGAGCAGGTTGTTCAGTTTCCATGTAGTTGACTGGTTTTGATTGAGTTTCTTAGTCCTGAGTTCTAGTTTGATTGCACTGTGGTCTGAGAGACAGTTTGTTATAATTTCTGTTCTTGTACATTTGCTGAGGAGTGCCTTACTTCCAATTATGTGGTCAATTTTGGAATAAGTGTGATGTGGTGCTGAGAAGAATGTATATTCTGTTGATTTGGGGTGGAGAGTTCTATAGATGTCTATTAGGTTGCTTGCTGCAGAGATGAGTTCAATTCCTGGATATCCTTGTTAACTTTCTGTCTCGTTGATCTGTCTAATGTTGACAATGGAGTGTTGAAGTCTCCTATTATTATTGTATGGGAGACTAAGTCTCTTTGTAAGTCTCTAAGGACTTGCTTTATGAATCTGGGTGCTCCTGTATTGGGTGCATATATATTTAGGATAGTTATCTCTTCCTGTTGAATTGATCCCTTTACCATTATGTAATGGCCTTCTTTGTCTCTTTTGATCTTTGATGGTTTAAAGTCTGTTTTATCAGAGACTAGTATTACAACCCCTGTTTTTTTTTGTTCTCCATTTGCTTGGTAGATCTTCCTGCATCCCTTTATTTTGAGCCTATGTATGTCTCTGCATGTGAGATGGGTCTCCTGAATACAGCAGACTGATGGGTCTTGACTCTTTATTCAGTTTGCCAGTCTGTGTCTTTTAATTGGAGCATTTAGTCCATTTACATTTAAGGTTAATATTGTTATGTGTGAACTTGATCCTGCTATTATGATATTAACTGGTTATTTTGCTCGTTAGTTGATGCAGTTTCTTCCTAGCCTCGATGGTCTTTACATTTTGGCATGTTTTTGCAATGGCCGGTACCGGTTGTTCCTTTCCATGTTTAGTGCTTCCTTCAGGGTCTCTTGTAAGGCAGGCCTGGTGGTGACAAAATCTCTAAGCATTTGCTTATCTGTAAAGGATTTTATTTCTCCTTCAGTTAAGAAACTTAGTTTGGCTGGATATGAAATTCTGGGTTGAAAATTCTTTTCTTTAAGAATGTTGAATATTGGCCCCAACTCTCTTCTGGCTTGTAGAGTTTCTGCCGAGAGATCTGCTGTTAGTCTGATGGGCTTCCCTTTGTGGGTAACCTGACCTTTCTCTCTGGCTGCCCTTAAGATTTTTTCCTTCATTTCAACTTTAGTGAAACTGGCAATTATGTGTCTTGGAGTTGCTCTTCTCGAGGAGAATCTTTGTGGCATTCTCTGTATTTCCTGGATTTGAATGTTGGCCTGCCCTACTAGGTTGGGGAAGTTCTCCTGGAGGATATCCTGAAGAGTGTTTTCCAACTTGGTTCCATTTTCCCCCTCACTTTCAGGCACCCCAATCAGACGTAGATTTGGTCTTTTTACATAATCCCATACTTCTTGCAGGCTTTGTTCATTTCTTTTTCTTCTTTTTTCTTTTGGTTTCTCTTCTCACTTCATTTCATTCATTTGATCCTCGATCACTGATACTCTTTCTTCCAGTTGATCAAGTCGGTTACTGAAGCTTGTGCATTTGCCACGTATTTCTCGTGTTATGGTTTTCATCTCTTTCATTTCGTTTATGACCTTCTCTGCATTAATTACTCTAGCTATCAATTCTTCCACTTTTTTTTCAAGTTTTTTAGTTTCTTTGCGCTGGGTATGTAATTCCTCCTTTAACTCTGAGAAGTTTGATGGACTGAAGCCTTCTTCTCTCATCTCGTCAAAGTCATTCTCCGTCCAGCTTTGATCCATTGCTGGCGATGAGCTGCGCTCCTTTGTTGGGGGAGATGCGCTCTTATTTTTTGAATTTCCAGCTTTTCTGCCCTGCCCTGCTTTTTCCCCATCTTTGTGGTTTTATCTGCTTCTGGTCTTTGATGATGGTGACGTACTGATGGGGTTTTGGTGTGGGTGTCATTCCTGTTTGATAGTTTTCCTTCTAACAGTCAGGACCCTTAGCTGTAGGTCTGTTGGAGATTGCTTGAGGTCCACACCAGACCCTGTTTGCCTGGGTATCAGCAGCAGAGGCTGCAGAAGATAGAATATTGCTGAACAGTGAATGTACCTGTCTGATTCTTGCTATGGAAGCGTCCTCTCAGGGGTGTACTCCACCATGTGAGGTGTGGGGTGTCAGACTGCCCCTAGTGGGGGATGTCTCCCAGTTAGGCTACTCAGGGGTCAGTGACCCACTTGAGCAGGCAGTCTGTCCCCTCTCAGATCTCAACCTCCGTGTTGGGAGATCCACTGCTCTCTTCAAAGCTGTCAGACAGAGTCGTTTGTGTCTGCAGAGGTTTCTGCTGCTTTTGTTGTTGTTTAGCTGTGCCCTGTCCCCCGAGGTGGAGTCTATAGAGACAGGCAGGGTCCCTTGAGCTGCTGTGAGCTCCACCCAGTTCGAGCTTCCCAGCGGCTTTGTTTACCTACTTAAGCCTCAGCAATGGCAGGCGCCCCTCCCCCAGCCTCGCTGCTGCCTTGTGGTTAGATCTCAGACTGCTGTGCTAGCAATGAGGGAGGCTCTGTGGGCGTGGGACCCTCCCTGCCAGGTGTGGGATATAATCTCCTGGTGTGCCTGTTTGCTTAAAGCACAGTATTGGGGTGGGAGTTACCCGATTTTCCAGGTGTTGTGTGTCTCAGTTCTCTTGGCTAGGAAAAGGGATTCCCTTCCCCCTTGCACTTCCCAGGTGAGGGATGCCTTGCCCTGCTTTAGCTCTCACTGGTTGGGCTGCAGCAGCTGACCAGCACTGATTGTCCGGCACTCCCTAGTGAGATGAACCCAGTACCTCAGTTGAAAATGCAGAAATCACTGGTCTTCTGTGTTGCTTGCGCTGGGAGTTGGAGACTGGAGCTGTTCCTATTCGGCCATCTTCGATGTTCCATGAATAATAACTCTTTACTTTTTCACTGACTTCTTTGAAAATTAAATATTTTAACTTTAGGTGAAATTAATTTAGATGTTTAAGCGTTTTTATGAGTATACGGCATTTTAAAATGCAGTTTATATACATAATTATCTGTGTATTTATGAATGTGTGGATATGAATATCCATGTGTATGTTTGTGTATGTAATGTCCTTTGTATATAAGATTTAACTATGGTAAATATCAAGGTAAAGTTAAAACACTGCTAAAAATTGTAAACTTAAGTTGTTTATTAGCAATGTGATATCAATGGAGTTAAATAGGAATCCTTTTAATTATAAGCCCTCTAAAGGATATGTTAGCAATTTAACTTTAAATACAGATGTAGGAAATGTGCTTGAGATGTTAAATGATTAGAGTGGATGACTTATAGAGCAAAAAGTTAGTTAGTATAAGTTTAGTTTATTTTGATTCAATTTTATAAAATTATTTGATTCCTTAACCAAATGGTATATAAACAATTATATATATATATATATGTATGTGTGTGTGTGTATATATATATGTGTGTGTGTATATATATATATTTTTTTAGACAGAGTCTCGCTCTGTCACCCAGGCTGAAGTGCAGTGGCACCATCTTGGCTCACTGCAAGCTCTGCCTCCTGGGTTCATGCCATTTTCCTGCCTCAGCCTCCTGAGTAGCTGGGACTATAGGCACCCGCCACCATGCCTGGCTAATTTTTTGTACTTTTGTAGAGACGGGGTTTCATCATGTTAGCCAGGATGGGCTTGATCTCCTGATCTCATGACCCTCCTACTCAGCCTCCCAAAATGCTGGGATTACAGGCATGAGCCACCACACCCGGCCTAATTCTTATAAATACAAATGCTAATTGATTTTTAGAGGAATGAATTTCCTCAGTTGTAAACTATACCAGGATTTCTGTGAAATCATGTAGTCAAGATCTAGAGTTAAATATTTTCTAACCATCCAACTATCATTTCATGACTTTTTTCCTATTTTTCTTTTATAATTATTTTCTTGATAACAAAGCAATAAATACATGCTTAATAAATATAGAAGGTATAGAAAACATAAATGTACCTGAATTAAAAACAGAATAAAAAAGCATACCATTAATAATGCTACTACTGGCCGGGCATGGTGGCTTACACCTGTAATCCCAGCACTTTGGGAGGCCAAGGAGGGCAGATCATGAGGTCAGGAGATCGAGACCATCCTGGCTAACATGGTGAAACCCTGTCTCTACTAAAAATACAAAAAATTAGCTGGGCGTGGTGGTGGGCACCTGTAGTCCCAGCTACTCGGGAGGCTGAGGCAGGAGAATGGCGTGAACCCAGGAGGCGGAGCTTGCAGTCAGCCGAGGTTGGGCCACTGCACTCCAGCCTGGGTGAATGAGTGAGCCTCTGTCTCAAAAAATAAAATAAAATAAAACAAAAATAATACTATTACACAAAGGTAAGACTGGGCTCTTCAGACAAGTCTCTCCAATATTTTTCTAGGTAAATGTGTGTATTTTTGTTTGCAACATTATGTTGTATATATACTGTTTTGTAACCTGTTTTAAATTTTGTAGTAGATTATAGATGTTTTCCATTTTGAGAAATATTCTTTCCTACATGTTTAATGAATTATGATGTTCATGGTAATATGTACCTTAGTTTGCTTGACAATTTCCTTTTTTTACATTTAATTTATTTGTAGTATTGATAGGCACAGGAGGTAGTGAAATTCTTGGCAGAAAAGGGCCGGTCCCCAGTGAGGGCCCCACCCTCAAGCCAAAAATCCTGTAACTGTGGTCCAGAGTGAGAAGTTACATCTCTGTTTTTGTGCTCGAATATTGCCTTTTCTAAAACCACCCAGGCCTGTCCTGCCCCCGATCCTGTGCCCATAAAAACCCCAGGCTCAGCTGGCAGAGAGGAGGAGGAGCTGGATGTTGGAGAGAAGTGGCTTGGCTTCAGAGGGACAGATTGATGGTATAGCTTCAGAGAGGAGTCCAACCTGTGATGGCTGGACTTCAGGGGAAGATTACCTTCCCGCTCTGTCTCCTTTTCAGCTCCCCTTTGGCATTTTTTCCCTTCTGGCTGAGAGCCACTTTCATTGGCAATAAAATCTCCCACATTTATTATCTTCAATTCATTTGTATGACTTCATTCCTCCTGGATGCCAGAAAAGAACTCGGGTGCCATGAGTGTGGTTGCAAAATGCTGTCACACTGACCCTCCACTGAGCTGTTAACACTTAAGCTGTCCATGGATGGCAGAGCTAAAAGAGTACTGTAACCCTTCCTCTGGGGCTTCAGAGGTCTCAGGCACCCTCCCCTAGATACTGCTGCAGGGCCGGTATGGAGTTCGCTCTTGCTGGTGCCCAAAAGCACTCACCCCGGCTCCTGCACCTTATGTTCACCCTCCCTCCAGTGAGGAGTGGAGCAGTGAGTGAGTGGAGTTCACCTCGCCCAGCGCTAAAGTGACTGGCTAGTTCCAGCATCTGTGCACTCCAGTTTCTACCCACAAAGGGGTCAGGGAAATATCCTGCTTCAGTATTTCACTTTATCAGTAGTACTGTCATAAATTGTCTTATACATAAATTTTGTTTTGCTACATATGTGATTTTTCCTTAGGATAAATTCCTGGGAGTAGAATTTTTGGGTCAACCTGTCCATTTAATTTTTACTTCCATATCTATGCAGATAGTACCACTTCTCCCAGATCCTTGTGTAGAGAATGTGTAGAAATCTGTATATGCTAGGCCATTAGAGCAAATATAAATTCATTCACAACAAGAGAAACTAAATACATCCTCAGAGATAGGAAATAATTATGAGCATATGATAATAAATATGTAATATAAGATAATTTCTGGACTATTTTTCAGGGATTTTAACAATAAGTTTAGAAATTTTTTAAAAAATTGAGAACTTACAGACTCCTGAGATTACATCCAGTAGTCTTACTTTTAGAAATACTAGTTTAATTAGTTTTAGTTGCTAGAAGGACAGATTCAATAGATATCCAAGTTATTCAAACTCTTCTTGGTATTTGTTTATACCTTTAAAATACATATATTTTGCTCTTTTTGCCAGTGTATTTTATTCCTTTCCCCACAGCCTTTCCTCATGCTTTCAATTCCCTACAATTCTGTATATATAAATATGTAAAATATGTATATATTTACAATGTTTATATTTATTAGGTAAGTATTAAACACTGACTTCACTTGTGCAAATTCACATATAAGAACATATATCAACATGATATTGCCAGAACCGTTCCTAACATTTTTTTTTTTTTTTTTTTTTTTTTGAGACGGAGTCTCACTCTGTTGCCCAGGCTGGAGTGCAGTGATGTGATCTTGGCTTACTGCAACCTCTGCCTCCTGGGTTCAAGCAATTCTCCTGCCTCAGTCTCCTGAGTAGCTGGGACTACAGGCATGTGCCACCACATCTGGCTAATTTTTTGTATTTTTAGAAGAGACGGGGTTTCACTGTGTTAGCTAGGATGGTCTCGATCTCCTGATCTCGTGATTTGCCTGCCTTGGCCTCCTAACCATTCCTAACTTTTAAAACAAATCTGTCCCTCTTATACATTTCATGATGGGCTGTTAAAAGCTGCTCTGCGCATTCACCAAAGACCCGTTTCTATCTTACTCAGTTGATTCAGTGGTTCCTACTCTGATATCCCAGAGTCCCAAACTTTAGTTATTCTATCCAGTTGTGAATACTTCCTTAGGTTTGATGCACAGTTGGGTTACTTTCCCCAGCTTAGTTATAAGCTCATATTTCAGTTTATGCTTTTTATTCATTGTCTCTCTTTGGCATGTTTTCTCTTCCCTTGGCCTGAGGAAACTCCTTCATTAATGGGCTTTTTGCCCTTGCTATTTTGTAATATGAGTGCACAATTGGAAAAAATAAATAACTATTACAGCAGATCCAGGTTTTATAATTGTCTCTTCAATGTAAATAATATAAAATCACCAATACAAAATTAGGTTAAAAAGTGAATATTTATTCATAATTCAAAAATAAATTTAATAAGTTACACATTTTAAAAAGTAAAAAAACCTGCAAATATCACAAAATCATAAAATATATGATATTATAATTAATTATGGCCTAATATATTTTTGTAGTATTTCCCTTGATTTTTTGGCTATGTACTTATTAATGGCCTCTTAGCCCAAAAATTTGTGGTACTTTCTATAGAGAGAACAGAAGGATAATTAGATCTTTCCTCTGGTATAGTTGATCAAAATTTATTTTTTATTAGTATTGTTTTAAAAAGTTTCTTTAAGCCTCACCAATTGTTATTTATTATTTGATGTTAGTGAAATTTTAGAGTGTTTTAAGATTATCAAGTTTGAAAAAAATCTATCAAGTTTTTCAAATATGCTTTATTAGAGACATACTTACAGTTTATTGTAATTGTGACAGATCTGTGCTATATAAACACAGCAAATCTGAAAGAGTTTATTTTCATTTGATTCTCAAAAAGAAAAGTAGATGGGATTATATCTATATCTATTTCTATCTATATCTATATCTATCTAGCTATCTATATATATAACTGTATGTGCTATATTATTATGCGTAATTCCCACAGATGAGAACTTCCATTTTGACTAGATGTTAATGAAAACAATATTCAGCTTACAATATTACATGCTTGATGATTGGAAGAATATTCCACAGACTAGTTTTTAATTCCATAGTCAGACCTTATTTCTTCTCCACTTTCCACAGACTTCCTGTTCCAGGCATCACAGTACATGCTCATGTCATAATGCCACCCCTGACTCCCCCATAGTGGGTGATGGGAGTGTACCTGGAAACGATTTTTATACTGAGAATGCTAACAACCTAACTGTTGATAGAAGTGACTATGGATTTCATAAATAAATCCTACAAAGATTAAACTAAATGTATTCCCAACTCACCCTTTGCTAGGTCTCCAAAGTGTCTTTGACCACTCCAATGACACCCTGTACAAGGAAAATATAATGGAGGAGGAATCAGAATAAAAATACACAACAATCTTAAACATTTGTAGTTAAAATATATATATTTTTTCAAGTCTTACAAAAAATATGACCATTTGAAGACATTTTCAGGGCTCCTTATAGGGCTTGGAGGGAGCTTGTCCAAGGAAGAGCTTCTGAACCTTAAAGTTCATTAGGTTCACGAATTGTGCCTTTGATTATTGCTCTTCTCACACTGAATTATAGTTAGCAGTTAATGTTTCTTTTTTACTAAATTATATGCTCCATAATCTGTTCATCTTTGTATCTTCAAGGACCTCAAAGAGAAATGTGAATGTAGCAGAAGCTACATATAATTATGAGGAAAATATTGGATGAATAATAGTCTTCTTGCAAGAAAAACATAAGACCCTCTCCCACTAAAAAATTGAGTAGTAAATTTATACTGTGTTATCCCAAGACAAGTTCATGAATAATTTTTAAAAGGATTAACTTCTTTTATTAAAAAAAGTGGATTTATGTAAATTTTGAGGCAAGCATACTACTATGATAATATGCTAAAAAGAATGAAAATATATATTGTATTAATTGTACATTAACTTAGTGCAGTGAGTGACATATAGCAAATAGACAATAAATGTTTGACAAATGGGTAAATAAACTGATAGCTATCTCATGTGGTTCAGTGAGATAGTGACAAAGTACTTTGAAAGCAAAATGTGCTACACAGATATAATAGATGATGACTATGCAACTGGTCTACATTTCTAGGATGGAATGACAGGGAGTACATTGGCAATAATATAGTGGTTTTCATCTGAGATCAAAGAACTGAAATAAATAAGATCTTAAGTTTCTTTAGGGTGGCAAGTTGCAGAGAATGATGAATGTTGTCAAGACAATTGAATTTGGAAGGGGACCAAAGCAATGACTGTAAAATGAGGCTTTGAGTTGCTGAGATATTAAAATAGAAGGATCAACAGAAGTATCTAATATAATATATAGTCCTGTGATTTAGGAAAATGATGAGCTAGTCTATATATTAATGCTCATGCTTAGGATAGCAAGCTAAGCCTTCAATCTCTTTGTTGAAGTCAGAAAATCAGACTATTCAAGAGATGGAAAAGATTCCTGAGCTATCGCTTGTCTCCTGAATAAGTATAGCCTCTGGGTATAGGTAAGACCTTGGAAAATTTGGAAAGCCCCTCTGTTGCCTATAGACTGGCAACAAGAAAATTGAATAATTTTTTTTATTCAATTACTGACAACAAGAAAATTGAATAAATGAACATATAGTGATGAATGCTAAGGAAAAAATGAGGGAAGAAAGGGCTGCAGGAAGTATCGGGGTTTGGAACTTGTAATTTTGAATAAAATGGCCAAGAAGGACTCACTGAGAAGATGACATCTGAATAAAGACCTAAAGTATATTCCTATGGTCTATGAATAAATCCTGCTTCGAGTTTCCCTGCTAACTCCACTGACCCCAGACCAGGAGGAGGTAGACAAATGCAGCAGCAGTAGAGTTACCATTTAATCACATAATATTATAAAAAAACCAAATAACTTTATTTCTTTTTCTTTACTACCTCCTCTTCTAAGAGTTTTCTGATGTCACTGATAGCAAAAAGGGTACCCTTATATTATATCCCAGATAAGTGTTGCACACAATTATTTAAGAAAATTGTATGATCAACGTAAAACTCCTATTATAAATGGAGCTAGAAGAAAACATAGAATTGATTTGTAACATTAAATATTATCAGCATATAATGTGTGCTTTGCTCATTTAGTGACTGACTCATGTTAAAGATGAAAGTGAAAATGTCATTCCAGCTTATATATGTTCAGAAGAGGTTCTGGAATGCTGTTCTAGTGGGTTCCTCAGCAAAAACAGCAATGCTCTTAACATACTAAAGGCCTAGTTACTATGTAATACTGATTGGATACCTATGTTAGTGATTGTTATCTTGCATTACTTCTATCTTCAGACTGGATATAGACTTATGTTCATGCTATTATACAACTACACAAATACAGGTATATAACTATATGACTACAATTATACAACTACAGAACAATTATGCAGTTATTATGCAAGTATATGACTACTAATAAATACTAACAACTATTCTCATGAAGACATATAGATTTTAGTTACTGAGAATTAATCTTCATTGTACTTAAAGCTCCACATATTCCTTATTTTATCTAGTGGTTGGATTATGTATATATTTACTTGTGTGTGTGGTTGGAGGGAAGGGGTGAGGGGAAGGGACATGGAAAGGGAGCATGTGAGAGAGAGTAATAAACATGGTAAAATGTTAACATTTTGGAAATTTATATTAAGCATATGGCACTTTATTTTACTTCAGTTTTTATGGATAGACAAATAGTTTCAATATGGATTTCAAGGTTCATATTTCTTCAGAAATGAATGACTCTGCTGACCTGTCTTCTAACATTCATTGGGGCTGGCCAGTTAGTCTGATGCATGTTTCTTTGTGAATAAACCTTGAATTCTATATTCATTTTGTTCTTTATTTTTTGGGCACTTATTTAGAGCTTTGTTCCTTACTTGATACTTATTTTTTGAGTTCTTCAATATTTCTTGATACTTTTATAGGCATTTGAAATATAACCATGAGCAAAATAAATAAAGATACCTGAATTTTATAATTCACATTCTCATAAGGTAAGATCATGGTGAGATAGACAATAAAACTAATAAATAAATCACATAAATGTGTTAGAAGATAAGTGCTATGGAGTTAAGGGTGATTAGGATTGGAGTGGGAGTGCGTTGCAGTTTCAAAAACAATAGAATAAGAATCACAGAGAATATGACAATTGAGCAAAATCTTAAAAGAGGTGAAGGAATTATCTATGTGGATTTTTACAGAAACAAAATCTCTAGAAGAGAGAACAACTAATCTAAAAGTCCAATAGAATGTTCCTTATGCATTTTAGGAAAAGCATGGAGGACATTGAGACTGGAGTAGAGTAGATGAGAAAGAGTGCATTAAGTATAGTGTAGCAGGTAAAGTCAGAGAGGGAATGGAGGGCCAAGTCATCTGTGTTTTTGTTAGTCATTTTAATGACTCTGACCTTTATTTTGAGTGAAATGGGTAAATTCACTACAAGAAGTTGAGCAGAAAATTTACATCTTTTATCATGATTTCAAAGAATTACTTTGGCTGCTATGTGGATAATAGTTCATAGGAGCCAATAATAAAAGCAACAGAGTAGGCCAAAAGCCATTGTATAATCCATGTTGGAAATGGTGTGGGTCAGACCAGGGTGGTAGTGATGGAAGTGGTGAGAAGTGTTAGGATTCTCAATATATTCTGAAGTTAAAGTCAAAATATTTCCTAATACCTTGGCTCTGGCATGCAAAAGAAAGAGAGAAATCAAGTACGTCTTCAAGGTTTCCATTGTGAGTAATAGAAGGAATGAGTGGACATTGGTTAAAGTGAAGGAGGCTGTAAGCAGAGTAAGTTTGGAGGTGGGGAAGATATAGCATTAAAGTTTTTATAGACTGAACTTGAATTTCGTATTAGATATACAACCGAAGATATAAAATGTATAGTTGAATATAAATGGCCAAATTATTAATAAGGATGATATGAAAGGCCTGAATCTAGTTTTATTTCCTTCTTGATGTCCTATTTTCATTTCTGGAGTCTTCAATCTTGTCCTTAATATCATGTTCTGAAATTTCACAATGATGAATGAATGAGTGAATTTATTAATTTACCTTTTTGACTAATGAACAGAAGTAAATTTTTGAAGCATAATTCCACCTAACTCTAAGCTCCCAAACTGGTCTGTGATTCCATGTTGCCCAGTTTTTAGGATAAATAGCAGAAATGAATGGATTGAATCCTGAGGTGTACCTTTTACTAAAGGTTCTTGTGATAAATGAGCAATTGTCCCATGATCAACATCTGAATCACCTTCAAGAGTTCTAATTATCCTAAAGCAATACAACTGTACTGTATAATTTCACAGAAATCATTGAACCATATCACTTATTTGATAGTGCTCTTACATAAATAGTTCAGCAGAGACTTCCTGGCACTTACTCATTTTATCCCTGATCATTGACATGTATAACAATTTAACTGGAACTATTTATTTCCTTAGTGCTGTATCCAAACACTTTTCATTTTAGTGTAATTAATAGATACTTATTTTTTTTTTTTGCTGTCACAAACAAAGGCATCAATAGCAATCTGATTAGGATGATCATTTCCTTCCTCTGGTCCTTGTCACAAATTCATTATACCATCCCATTATGGTTGCCCATTCATTTCACAGCTATAAGCAGTGACACATACAATTTTTTTAACCACAGATGTTGATTTCCATATTATTGCCCCAATGCATAAACACTTCCCTCGTATATCATTGGTGGATGACTATTTGACTGGAGCAGTTGCTGTTATTAAATTTTAAATGATACATGCACATCACTTTGCTTTTCCTTTCCTTGCATAAACTTTCACCACTAGCCAATGATGACTGAATATTTAACACCCAGAAGCATCAAACACACCTACTTAACTTCTAAATAATTTATAATTAAAAGTTGACATCTAAAAGAAAAGTTTAGCATTCAGGAGAAGTAATGCAGTGTGGAAACTTTGGTTGGCATCTATACTGGATTAGAGAAATAGATTCAATTTTTAATAAATCATCTAGATTCATAACTATGTAAAGCTGGATGGCACTCGACAAAATGTGTAGAGAAAGGAAACTAACATTTTAGGGACACTCAATATGTAACTGATGCTGTGCAAGGAGCTTTATTTGTATATTTTTTTGAAACTTCATAGCAACTCTAAGCAGATGATAATAGCTTTATTTTCATATAAAGACACCCAGGCTAACATGGTTAGGAAATTGACCAAGTACCAAATGAAGAAAGTGGGAGATGTAGATTTTACTCCAGTTTGTTTTCCATGTCATTTCTGTCTCTCAATTGTCTCATTTTAGAATCAAGGATAATATTTAGAGATATTTAGTGAGTTATTCAAGGTTGGGCGGGTGGTTTATGGCAGAACTAGAGTTAGAGCTCCTGGCCTCTCTAGGCTCTGCTTCTGTCTTCTGCATCTTAACTCTTTTAATATGCTCTTCATTTGTTTTTGGCACATGACTCTTTTCTCTTTGACTTTGCAATAAAACTGGTCTCAGGCATTGGTAAGGCCTACTGCTGCTTTGAACCCTTTGGACAGGAAACTGAAAACTAAAAAGCTTAAGTGACTTTCCCAAGGTAACACAGCTGGTTAATAAGCTACAGGATGCTATGAAAAAGACTAATGGTAACTTGTAGTCATAGCAAAAACTTTTTGGTGAAGTATTTCCAACTTTAAGTAGGGAATTTATTCATTCAACTTAGAATTATTTATTAAATGTCAGCTACATGCCAGATGCTATATGGGTCTGGCATGTAAAATTGAATGAAATAGAATCTCTGAATTTAAAAAGCTCAATGTCTAGTCATAGTGGAAAACATAGACAAGTAAATAAGTAATTGCATTTTTGAATCCTGCTCCTAATGAAATGCAAAATTAGCATAAGCTTCTAGTCTCCTCTCTCAAAGTCAACTGTGGGTGGAAACCTAAGTGGGAATAAAAAATTTATAGGTAACCTGTGGGTAGACAGAAAGCTGTTTGAACTATTGGTAGCAGGTGGATGCCTGCAGCCTGCATCAGGGATTGACCCATTAGACTACGAGGGGTAAAATTAAAGGAAAAAATAGTTTGAATTCTACTTTTGATTCTCCTCTGCTTTTGCCTTGGGACACTCAATGCCTGGATGGTTACCATGGGAATTGGCAGTTATACTTCAGACTTCTAGTACCCACATCCTTGGTGTGAAGCTTGAGTAGTCTTGGGAAGTGCTTAGATACCCACAGCAGGAATATAAACTCATAGACCAAGATAATGTGACTGAGGAGCATAACCACTTAAAAGGAAAAAAGGCAACAAATATAGATTACAGGTACCGTGTAGATCATGTGTGTTAGAAAGACAAGGTTTTCTGACAAACATCACAACGCAACAGGCAGAATAAAGTAAGATATTAGAATTAAAAGAAAATAAAATAAGTATAAAAAAGCCAATTATTTGGTATAATAAATATAACATTTTAATTAAAGAACATAACAGACAGGATGAATAATAGAATGAATGCAGCTGAAAAAAAATGGATTAGGTTGTTGAAAGCAAAGGGAAATTCCTCCAGGAGTAAACAGAAAAGGCTAAATACATTTATTTAAGAGAGGTAGAGAATAGAAATTGAGGTACCAACACCTGAGTAACAGGAGTTCCAGAAAAGAGAAAATTAAAACTATAGAAGTGATTTTTGAGAAAGTAACGAAGGTAAATTCCACAGAAGTAAGAATTAAGAAAGATGGCTAACCTAAGAGTAATGGGTGCAAAATACTAGACTGGAATGATAAAGATCCACACCAAGATACATAATAGAAAACATTAAAAATATAGAAAACAAAAAAAAGTGTATAAAAAGTTCCAAAGTAAAAACCAGACCACATTCAGAGGACAAAGAGCCAAAATGATAGCAGATTTGTCAATAGTAACGCTGGATGCAAGAAGATGATGGTTTAACACTTTTCAAATTTTGAAGTAAAAAGTCTTTGAATTGAGGATGAAGAATTTAAAGCACTGGCCAATAATCCATTTCTTCTCCTATTAAAGATAGTGAGGTATGGGTGGGTGGCATTCTTTTTGGGACAGAAGCAGGTGGCCTAGTTGAATATCCATATAAATGACCTGACAAACAGTCATATAAATGATATTTGCTAGAAGGAGAATCATTATATATGGAATCCTCCTTTCAGGATGTGTTTGAGTTAGGAGTGCTTATGGTAAACAAACCTATAGTTTATGGATTTATGAGACATGGCTTCTTGGAAATGTTGTATCAGTTGCAAAACTATCTAGGATATAAAACAGAGAGTTTTGTAACCCAAACCTATGTGGGGGAACTCACAAACCTTAATTATAGACTTCCATTAATCTAGCTACATAGCATGTCTAATGCAAGGAGAAAGAATTTGTAGACATATGTGGGATGTCCCAGACCTCTCTCTAATTAACTTGTGCCACTTGATTGTGGCCATTGTAGAAATTATTAGCAAAGCCTGATACTGGAAAATATCTTGGTCATGTGACTCTGATTTAACTATCTGATTCTTTGTGTAAGCACAGAGCTTTGAATTTTATATACAGCCAAATCATCCTAAAGCATAGAAAGAAATGTCCTTAATCTGATGAAGTCCATTTTACTTACATACATACCCTATTAATGTAAATAAAGAAATGTTAGAAGCATTATTTTAAAAGTAAAATTCAGAATTGAGACAGAAATGATAACAATCTCAAGTTCTGTTTGGCAATATATGGGAAGCCCTAGCCAATGTTGTAAAACAAGAAAAAGGAAATTAAAAGTCAAAGGATTGGAAAAGAAGAAGTAAAAGCAACATTTTTGGTAGATGATATGACTGTCTACTATTAATCCCTCCCATACCGTATAAACAAATTAATAGAAATAATAGAGTTTAACAGGAAGCTGGATATAAAATCATTAAGGAAAAATCAATTTCGTGTCTAAACATTGTTAACAAGTGAATAGAAAACATAATTTAAAAAGCTGCCATCTATTATAGCATCAAAAAATCAAGTATGTAGTAATAAATCTACCAAAACTGTGGAAGAATGTATGCAAAAGTATAAAACTTTATTAAAAAATTAATAAGATCTAAATAAGTGAAATCATGTTCCTAGATATTTAATATAAAAATGCCAAATTTCTCTCCAAATATATCTATATTTAAGATGACATTAATAAAAAATTTAACAGTTTTCTTTTGAAACTTGATAACCTTATTTAAGATTTTTATGGAAGTATAGATATTAAGAATAACTAAGGAAAAAGAGTAAAGAAGTATGACTTACCACTGGGCATTAGGAATTATTATTAAGTTATAGTAATTAAGACATAGTAATAAGACACATTATAGTAATAAGACACCATGCTACTGGCCCTGGTATTGATAAATTGACCAAGAATGAAAGGTAACTTAAAAACAGACTTATGTGTGTGAAATGTTGATATACAAAAGTCATGTTATGACAGACAAATGAAGAAGGGAAGAGCTATTCAATAAACTGACCACACATACAGAAAAATAAAGGTGGATCCTCAGCTTCCATCAAACACAAAGACCAATTCCAGATGGATAAAAGACTTAAATGTCAGAAGCAAGCCTTTAAAATCTTAATATAAAATATATTTGAGTATTACTCTAACATTGGATGTAGAGAATGATTTTTTTTAATATAAAAAGAGCTAACCATAAGGAAAATGTGATAAATTTGACTTTAAAACATAAGAACTTTTGTTTATCAAGTTATTTTAAGAAAGTGAAAAACCAAGTTACAAACAATTAGATGTCTACAGTAAGCATTATAAACATAAGATTTCTTTAATAAATATATAATGAACAACATATATAAAGTCAACATCAATATATAATGAACATATAATGAGCATATATAATGAACAACATCAATGAATGTCAAGTAAACCAAAGGAAAAATGATCAGGCTTTTCACAGATGAGGAAACATAAGTGGCCAATAAATATATAAAGATATGTTCAATTTCATTAATAATCAGAAAAAGCAAATTAAGACTAAGATGAATGTCACTTTATAGTCTTTTAGATGGGAATAAAATAAAAACACTGGCAATACCAAAGAAGGAGATGTGAAATAGCAGGATTTTATATATTGTTGATGGAACTATGGGTTTAACAAGTTAACAAGTTAGTTTGGCATGGTCTTGTAAAATTGAACATTTGCATATCCTTTGCGCCAGCAATTTCTAGTCCTAGGTATATACCCTAGAGAAACTTCTTACAAATTTTGTAGAGGAAACATAGACAAGAATATTCATAGCACATCCACTGTAATAAAAACCGGGAAATAATCTAAGTGTCCATTTACAGAAAAATGGATTGTGTTATGTTCTTGCAATGGAATATTATATAGTATTCAAGTTGGTGAAACTACAGCTACAAACAAAAATAAGAATCAATCTTAGCAATGTAATACTGAGCAAAAAAGGGAGTCCCAAAAGATTATATAAATAGGATAGACTTTTAAAAAGTCAAAAACACTACATTTAAAGTTCAGCTGACCCTTCAACAACACAGGTGGCACTGCATGAGTCCACTTACATGTAAATTTAAAAAATAAATATATTAGAAAATTATTTGAGATTTGTGATAACTCTAATACAAATTAGAAATATTGATAAAATTAGGAGGGAGTCAGGTATGTCATGAATGCATAAAGTATATGTAGATACTAGTCTATTTTAACATTTACTACTGTAAAATATACACAAATCTCTTATAAAAAGCTAAAATGTATAAAAACTTACCCACACAAACATTTATAGACCATACATGGTGCCATTTGAAGTTGAGAGAAATGTAAACAAATGTAAAGTTGCAGCATTAAATCATAACTGCACAAAATTAGCTATAGTACATACTGTACTACTGTAATAACTTTTTAGCCACTTCTTGTTGCTATTGCGGTGAGCCCGACTGTTGTGAATTTCTGCTTAATAAAGGTAGTGTAATGCTCATTATCTCCATGCGAGCAGTTTATCTCTCCAGTAAATTGTGCATGTCAGCAAAAAGTGATCACTTGAGGTTCAAGGTTCTTCTGCATTTTTCTTCATATAGAGTACAATATTGTAAATCTTGAATAACACCATAGAAACCATATGGAGTACCACTAATGATGCTGGAAGTACTTCCAAGAAGCAGAGAAAAGTCATGACACTATAAAGAAAAGCTGAGTTGTTCGATATATACTATATATTGAGGTTTGCAGCTGAGGTTGCAAAGACACTGCAATATAGATGAATTCAGTGTAAAGATGATTGTAAAAAAAAAAAGGAAAAGAAAATTTGTGAAGCTGTCACTTCAGGTATACCAGCAGGCATGAAAACCTTGAACTTTTTGCAAAATACTTTTTCATATCGTATTGAAAATGCAGCTTTTATGTAGGTGCAGGATTGCTATAAGAAAGCCATACCTAAAGACTCTAACATAATTTGAGAAAAAGTAAAGTTATTAAGTTAAAAAAGAAGGAAGACGAAGCATCTAAAGCTGGAGAATTTAATGCCAACAAAGGGTGGTTTGATAATTTTAGAAAGAGATTTGGTTTTAAAAATGTTAAGATAGGTCAGACGCAGTGGCTCACGCCTGTAATCCCAGCACTTTGGGAGGCTGAGGCAGGTGGATTGCCTGAGGTCAGGAGTTTGAGACTAGCCTGGCTAACATGGGTGAAACCCCATCTCTACTAAAAATACAAAAAATAGCCAGGCGTGGTGGTGCATGCCTGCAGTCTCAGCTACTTGGGAGGCTGAGGCAGGAGAACTGCTTGAACCTGGGAGATGGAGGTTGCAGTGAGCCAAGATAGTGCCACTGCATTCCAGCCTGGGCAACAAAGCAAGACTCTGTCTCAAAAAACAAAACAAAAACAGCAACAACAAAAAGTTAAGTTAATAGGAAAATCAGCTTCTGATCAATAGGCAGCAGATGAGTTTCCAGATGGCATTAAGGAAATCATTGAGGGAAAAGGATACTTACCTAAATAGGTTTTTAATGCAGACAAAAGTGCCCTATTCTGGAAAAAAAATCCACAAAGAATATTTACTAGCAAGGGAGAGAAGTGAGCACCAGGATTTAAGACATAAAGGGATAGGCTAACTCTACTATAATATTTTGTACAAATGCATAAATCAAGTTTATAATTAGGACTGCTTTAATTTATAAAGCTGCTAACCCCTGAGCTTTGAAGGGAAAAGATGGAACACCAGCTGTCAGTCTTTTGATTGTAAAACAAGAAGGGCTGGACAATGAAACTCCTTTTTCTGGACTAGTTCCACTGGTGCTTTGTCTCTGAAGTCAGAAAGCACCTTGCCAGTAAGGGTCTGCCTTTTAAGAGCCTGTTTTGTTAGTCTGAAGGTCTGTATTTTAACATTATTGAGACAGGAGGGAGTATAATGAGGTGTGTCTGACGTCCCATCTCATCATGATCAGGAACTCAGTTTTAAAGCTTTTTGGGGGTCTCCTTGGCCACAAGTGTATGTCCATTCAGTGAGTGGAGGGATTTAGGATTTTATTTTTAGTTTATAGTAGTTAAGTTTTGGGGGAGTCAAATTATACATGGATTTTGACTGCACAAAGGTCAGAGCCCATAACCTTTATGTTTAAGGGTCAACTGTGTATATTTTTTCACAGACTCTATATGAATATAACATCATTTTATAAATATTTTAATCATTGCACTTTGTTCTCAGCTCAGGCTCTTTAAGGGTTTTTGTACAAACCCCTTCGTGAAGGCATCTCATTCATTTCCCTATTAATTAATACCAGAAAACAATTTTAATTTCTACCCTCCTTTTTGCCATTTAGCAAATAATGTGAAGCTGTAAGAGCTTTCCCTGTAAATTTATGAAAACTGGAATCTAGATTCTTTTCTGCTTTGGAAACAATAGCTGTTTTAGAGTTGGATCTAACTCTGGCACTCATTAGGTGACACTTGCTTAATCAGTGGCATATTTTCAGGTACTGGCTGGGCAGTGTAATTTCACCAGAAGTGTTCATGTGTGCAGATTGTTATGGCTCTCATGAAGCTTGATTTCTGTGGGCTCTGTGTCTCCACATATAGACATGTAGTTTGTCGGAGGTTTTTGTTAAAACATGAGTTTCTGCTGATTACTGGCAACTTTGGGGAGAAAGAGTGGATTGACTTAACTTCAACCCATTGTGTCATCATGAACATATATTCTTATGGATGAAATTCTTGGATACCTGGACCAGAAAGTTTAGACACTTTTGGGCCTATGTCTCGGTCCACTTTTTAAATAACTATGTGAACTTGGGCAAGTCATTAAAAATTTTAGAACCTCAGTTTCCTCATTTGTTATATGCACGCAGTATATGCAAATAATGATGCAAGAATCTTGAGGTTTAATTAAGAACATGCATAAAACATCTGACACATAGTTGGTGTTAAATACTAAATTATATCACCCCCGAAAATTTATATGTTGAAGCTCTAATCCCCATTACCTCAGAATATGACCGTATTTGGAGATAAGGCCTTTAAATAAGTTATTTAGTTAAAACGAGGTTGTCGGGGTGAGACCCTCATCCAATATGACTGGTATCCTTTTAAGAAGAAGATGCACCAGGGGTGCCATGCATAGAGAGAGGACCATGTGAAGAAGCAGAAAGAGGGCAGACATCTGCAAGACAAAGAGAGGGGTCTCTCAGCTCGCACCCTGATCTTGGGCCTCCAGCTTCCAGAACTGTGAGAAAATAAATTTCTGTTGTTTAAGCTACCCAGTCTGTGACGTTTTGTTACGGAAGTCCTTGCAAACTATTTGCAATATATTTGCACTTGACAAATGGCAGCTTTTTAAAAAATAGTGTTGGATTTGGAGTCAGCATGGATTTGAATTCTCTGTGCTACAGTTTCTTTGTTTTTAAAGTGGGATGAATAATCTTCTTTATAGTTTGTTGTGAAGATTAAATGAATTAATACATGTAAAGATCTTAGAATATAGATTTAAACTTTTTTTAGTAAGCCATCTCATATCTGCTTGATCCTTCCCTCATCCTGACTATAGAAGTGTTAAAATACAAGTAATCGATATATGCACAGTGTTTTTATCTTCTGAATAAGTCTCCTTTTAGTTAATGCTTCATAGTATATATTCTACACATTGCCTACAGGAGACTTCCAAAAGTATCTCTTTGATTATTTTATTCCTCAACAACTTTTACTGGATTCTCACTGACAACAAAATAATTTCTATATGATCTATTCTAGCATTCAAAAATCTAGATCTTTCCCACTTTTTCATCTGTATTTCCTACTATTCTACTTTCTACTTCAAATCTTCTTAAACAACTTATATAAATACTTGAAAGTAATCATAAATACTTATGTTAACGTACTTATATTGACTCATTGTTTCCTAAACATACTCTTTCCTGCTTTTGTTCTTTGGTCCAGACTTTTCATTCTACACATAATTCTTTCTGTTCCCATCTTCCCCCGACTCCCTTGTTAAAATTCTACTCATGCATTAGGTTTCAGTTCATCTTTGGAAGGTTTTCCTAACAATACAAACAAAAATGAATTTTGCTTGCACTTCTAAACTTTTGTTACTATAATTATTGACTCTAAAGAGTTGTTGAATGAGGAAATGCATGAATAGCTGGATTAATGTATGAATGAAAAGATGGATGGATGGATGAATGGAAAGATGGATGAAAGGACAAAGGCACACAATATCACAATATGAGCACAACTGTGTTTCCCACCAACTTAACAAAAATATCTTTACTTGATAGGTACATTGGAGAAGCACTTAAAAATTCTGACTGTTTGCTATTAAAAATTGAAACTGTAAACTTTTGAAATGAATTATTAATTGCAGCTAATGACTTAATGGTATTTTAAAATGCTCTCTTCATCTGCTTGCTGGTTGAATATACAGGCCAATATTGATTTTGAAATTAGTCCATCTGCCTTATTACATGCTCTGTTGCCTGAGTTGAAACTGAGAATTTATTTAAAATATTGTCTTCATTAAATTACTTAGATTGTTGTTAGTCTTTCCTAGTGTTTGTAAAACTGAGTGAGTATATAGTGAGTTAGATGCATATATAGTAACATGATAATTTTCCTGTCTGACAGGGACATTGGAAAGGTTAATTAGTGTCTATGGTGATTTTTGTCCCTCTTGATGAAAAGACACTATGCAAATATAGAAAACAGAATAAATAATTTCATTAAAGTAAAAGAGGCTATTTTATCAGTGGCTGTAGCTGGATTAAAAAAATTGATTTATAAGGGAGAGAACGTAAAAAATTACTTCTAACCCTGAGGCATGATTTCCAGGCCAAATATCTTAACCCAAGGTGTTATGGTGAACATGTTTTCATTCGAATGAGATCGTCACTTAGTACATAGAGTTGTGGACTTACCACTCATTGTACAGACAGAAACTATGGAGAAAATTATTTTTCTCTTTCTCTAATACCCCTGGGTGCCCCATTTAATTGTCTACTCAAAATTGATCATTAGGCACTTTCTGTTGATCAGGTGCATTACTAAACCCTTTGGTTAAACTATTTGACATAGCAGTTCCTGCCCTTAGTTTGCATGACCTGGATTTCGCTCTCAGAATTTAGTCCTCATCAACCTACACCTAGAGATAACAAACATTCTTTCTGTGCACACTGTATAATGGCCTCTTCCCAACAACACTAGGAGTAGGCAATACAGAGTGCCTTTATGTTGTGTGGTTATTTGGAAGTTTAGGAAAGGAAGAAAATTAACATTTTCTGAGCTTCTGTCATTATCCATATATACTCTGTATTTTATTAACTTGAAAAGCTCTCACTGTCCTTATATTAGACATCCCTGTTATTAGATGTACCTTCCTCTATCATAGAACATATTTTACTGTATTATAATCAGTAGTTTAAATATCTGTTTCCCCTACTAGAGGGTAAGCTCTGTGATCACAGAGGCCATGTCTCTCTGGTTCATTTCTGAATCCTCATTACCCAACACAGTGGATCACATAGTAGGAACACAATTAATATTGTTAAAGAATGAAAACTTTGCAATCCTGTTTCATCTTCTCATTAATACTTGTAACCTCTCTGCACTTTAAAATGGCCGAGCTAATATTTCTCAGGAATGTTGTGAAAATTAAAGATATTTCAAATTTAAGATGGCATATTGAAACTGCAGCACCTATTTCCCCATTCTAAATACCTAATTACAGGAGCAAAAGCTAGTGAAAACTCACACACACAGTCACAACAGCCACCACCACCAGAAAAGGAAAGGTGCAAAATCTGATGCAACAATTTTGAAAAACTAGCGGTCAAGGTAAAAAAAAAAAAAAAAAAATTAAATAAAAATTAAGGATCCAGAGTAGAATAGAGAGGCACAGCAGTTTGGCTTCTAATGGTATCTAGCCCTCCTTCCCATTATCTTGCCAACACTGTCCCCTTTATCTCTGGTAAAATCTAATTAGTACGTTGACAAAACTTTTAGAATTCTCACTAATATGACCAAACCGGGAGAGATCCCCACAAGTGAGGGGGTAGCCTTACATTTTTCTTCTTATTATTAATGGCGACTATAAATGGCTGATGGAGTAAAACAGCTAAAATGATGAAGTAAATAGTGAGGCTGACTCTTTGTGAAAAATGAGGGATCTTAGGGAAACCACATGTAATATAACATTACAGTTAGGAGAAGTCACTCCTGGGACAGGATGTTTAACAAAACCTCCGAAGAGAGAGTGATCAATTTTACTCTAAAGACGCCACATATGGTTAGTTTAGTTTTCCTCCTGCCCCCTTGTATACCTCTAAGAACAAAAAACAATATACAGACCTCAACCTGTAGCTGGGGACAGAAATAGGTGGGAAATAGCACCAAGAAATCACCCATATGTCAGAACAAAAGGAATTCCCATGTAGAAAGCCTTTTTTCCTTTTAAGGAAAACAAAAGAAAAAAAAAACCCACATGAAATCTACCAAACTATTGCAACAAAAAGAAATCACAGGTACAAAAAGTAAAAATTTTAAAATATAATTAAATATAATGCATGGAAAGAAAGGCATTAAGGCCATACAGAATCAAGATCTTCAAACTGGACTTTCTGCTTTACCTTTCCTCCATCTAGAGACTTGTCATCTGGGTCACCAAATAAAAGTACATTTGGAAATATTGCTGTCTGCAAAGTGCCATTAATTAAATTCCCCATGAACCTGTGATAGAGCTTCCTGTCTTTCCATGTGTTAAGCATATTCCTATTATGGAAAAATCAAGGTAATTTAGACAAATTATTTTGTCTAATATTGTCACATTCTGCATTCATGTATGCTTTAGAGTGAAACAGTGAGAGTGATGTCAATTCTTTTCTGAATGATGTCACAAATTTTTATCCTTTGACTATTATGAAAAGTAAATTGCTACTGTGAGAGAAAAACAAAGAAAAAATCTGTAAGAAATATTGAAGGTATTTGTACTTAGCTTGTCCAGATGACATACTCATGGAAAGGCCTTATTCTGTCTGTCTAGCATGTACTTCGAAGATGTAAGATTGTTTTTGTGGAAAGGTATATTAATACCTTTGTTTTAGTTAAAAATTAAATCAGACTTTTATTCTGAGAGAAAGCAAATATGATTTTTCTGATGGTTCGATAATAACTGCCTTTGTCAATTAGGCTATTTGTGAACATTTTCTATAACCTGAAGTAGACTAATTTCACTCCAAAATTATGATGAAAATAAAAGTTATCAAAAGATATTATATTATTCAAATGTGATGGAATAATGTATATAAGACTTACTTTTATGCCATAGGCAACTAAAAATTGAACAAAAGTCATAAAGCAACTGTTTTTGGACATTAAACAACGTCAACATAAGACCATGTTCCCTGAAACAAGTAAAGTATATAAGACAAGTTGTATTGGTATTTAGCATTTTGCTTGGTAGAAAGCAAAAATCTTAATGGGTGGAGGAAAGAAATATTAGCTCTTACAGCTGCTAAGGTGGGTGAAATTTGAAGGGTAAAATACTAGATATGAGATAACTGTGTGGAGAAGGAACTCCAATAATCTGCATAGGAAATACTACCTGGTTTTGTTGAACAATAAGATGCATGAGTGCAGGGTGAAATTTGATGAGGTTTGGCAGCAACTAAATAAATGTGAGCTACATAGAGATTCTGGAGTTTGCATAGATCTGGGTGACACTGGAATTTTTATGAGCCAGAGCAGAAGGACCATGCTGAACATGTTAGACCTAGCTGAACAGTTTGGACTGACAACCCCCAAAATTCATGTCTTTGAGGGAGGTCTACTCCAGCCTTTGACTGATTGCCTTAGACATACCCTAACGAAGTCTTTAAAGAAGGCTTGATAGGATAAAGCTAATGTGCTAGTAAATTTGCTGCCTGCCAGAATGAAACTCATCACTCTGATGATGTCAACAATGTAGCATCTACAATGGCCAGCTACTTTAAGAAATCACTAGATATGAGAAAACCATGAATAAAAAATAGTCAATAGAGATTGGTGACAGAAATGTTAGGATTAGCAAATAAAGTTGTTAAAATGCTATTATAAATATGTTTAATAACGTAAAGGAAAAGATGGTCTTAGTGATTGAATAGTTGGTGGAAAATCCCAGTCATGAAATGGGAAACCTTAAAAAAGAACCAAGTAGATATTCTAGATCTTGAAAGTGCAATACTTGAAATAAAAAGTTAACTGAATGGACTTAACAGCAGAGTAGATGCTGCAGAAGAAAATATCAGTGAACTTAAATCGGTGTAAAATATATTATCCACACTGAAGTACATAGAGAAAGACAACTTATAAAAAAAAGTCTCAATAACTTTTGGTACAACATCAAATAGTCTAATAGATGTATAATTGCAGTCCCAACAGGAGAGGTAAGAAAAAATAGGTAGTTTTTTTTTGGTGAAATAATAGTTAATCATTTCCCAAATTTTATTAAAAATATCAACCTACATGTCTTAGTCCACTTCTGCTGCTATAACAAAATAGACTTGGTAACTAATAAATAGTAGAAATCTATTTCTTACAGTTTTGGTAGCTAGGAAGTCCAAGATGAAAGTCCCAGCAGATTTGGTATCTGGTAAGGGCTTGTTCTTTACTTCCAAGATGCTGTCTCTTGCTGTATCCTCACGTGGTGAAAAAGGAGCAGGAGGTCAAAAGGGCAAAATGAGACTATCAAACTCCCTGAAACCCTCTTATAAAGGTGCTAATTCCATGTGTAAGGAATGACCTTCATGACTTAAAGGCCTCACCTTTTAATACTATCGCATTGGGGATTAAGCTGCAGTATGAATTTTGGGAGGAATAAACATCCAAACCATAGCACCACATATCCAAGAAGTTTAATGAACAAAAATCATAACCATGCTTGAATTGCTGAAAACCAAAGATAAAGAGAAATGTTAGGAATAGTCATATTAAGTCTTATTATAAACTGAGGATTGTGAAGAATACTGCTGAGTTATGTAAAACAATGCAAGTGTGAAAAAAACTACATCTTTAAAACGTTGAAAGAACAAAAGTCATCCTAGAATTTTTGTATCTGTAAAAATGTTTTCCAAAAATGAATATAAACATGCATTCATATAAAATATAAACGTGTTTATTTAAATAAATTAATACGAGATAATTCAACATCAGCATACTTGTACTAAGACATATTGAAGGAAGTTTTTCAGAATAAAAGGAAATGATACAAGATATAAACTTAGATCTACACAAAAAATAAAAATCAACAAAAATTATGAGCATGTGGGTATGTGAAAATGCTTTATTTATTGTAAAAATTTAATGTATAAAATTTAGAAAATTCAGATTAGCAAGAAGAAGAAAACATCACTTGTAATCCTACCATCAAAAGACAGCCATTGTTAACATTTAGTTAACAATCTTTGTCAATGCATTTTTTAAAAATACTTTTAAGCTCTGGGATACATGTGCAAACATGCAGGTTTGTTACACAGGTGTACACGTGCCATGGTGGTTTGCTACAAGCACCAACCCATCATCTACATTAGGTATGCAAAGTGATATAACATTAATTCAGTGTGGACAGTGATAATTTAAGTATGCATATTATAATTCCAAAAAACACTAAAAATACAAAAAAGGTATAGGAAAATAGCCAATAAAAGAGATAAAATAAAATACTATATATATTATTTAAAGCAAAAATAAATAACACAAGAAGTTGAAAAAAGATACATAGATGAATCAAATAGAAAACAAATGGCAAAATGGTATTCTGAAATCCAACTATAATAATAATTACATTAATATAAATAGGATAAGAAATGCCAATGAAAAGTCAGAGATTGTCAGATTGGCTAAAATATCAAGACCCATATATATGCCATTTATAAGAAAAAAGTTAAAGATAAATAAGCCAATAGGGCAGCCATAAAAATATAAAAGGATAAGCTATGTAAGCAACCATCAAAAAAATAAGAGAAAAGCTGAGTAGCTATATTAATATCAAACACGATAGACTTAAATGCAAAAATATAATCAGAGGTAGTGAGGTAACTTTCATAATAATATAGGGAAACTAAATTACTTCAGATATCTTGAAGCCTTGCTGAAGGAATTACCAACAAAGGTTAAAAAGATTAAACCTGAGCTTAAATGGGAAGCATTCTAAAATATGTATTTCCCTGCTTCATTGGCTTTACTAGTTCTGAAGTGTTCTCTCTTATGCTTGCTTCCATGATTTTTCTCAAGCATTTCTATCATGTGAAATACTGTTCCTCCTTTTTGAATCTCGTTTGCTATCTGGCATCCTTCCTATTTCTCTTGTAGGCAACAACTCAGGTATAAAGCAGAACTTGCTTGCTCCTCCTGGGAGCCTCATCATACTTTAGCCTTTACTAGTTAATTATTCCATAAATTTGCATTGAGCTTCTACTATGCAGTAGGTACTATTCTGGGCCCTGAAGATAAAGCTGTGAATTGAACTCCTAGGAGATAGGGTATGAGGAACAGAAAGTAAATAAACAAATAATTACGGAGTGTGCCAGGTAGTGATACATGTAAGAGAAAAAAATAAAGATATTTAAGAAATCTCATTGAGAAGTAGTAAAGGAAAGCATATCAAAGATGTAATTTATGCTGACTGGAGAAAGTAAGGTACCACTTTCAGATGCCAGGCGGAAGATTGTCCTGAGTAGAGACAACATGTGTGATGTTGCTGAATCAGGAGTGTACTTGCTGAGTACAGATAGAGAGGTTAATAATGTGGCTAGAAAGAAATAGGATAAGAGTATGGCTAGAGGATGAATGAGAGATGCACAGAGTAGTAGCAGATGAGGCCAGGTAGGTGATAGGAAACTACATCATGTAAGATCATGGATGCTTCTACGTTGACTTGGATTTTTCTCTGAATGAGATGGGAAGTCATTGGAGGGGGTTTTGAACAGAGGAGAAACATTGTTTGATATATTCTGTAGTATCACTTTGGCTGCAGTGTGAAGATTAAACTCCTTATTCCTTAAGATGACTAACAAATAATTATGGAAGGCAGATAGAAAATACTTACAGATTTATTTGCTCATTACTAGATTTATATCAGTGAGTTTTCTTTGCCCTGTTAGTGTTCCCTTGAGGTATTCAGAAAGATCTTTACCATTCAGATCTTTTTCTATTTATTTTTAAATAGTTGTATATCTGATGAGTGACTATAGAAATAACCATTGTGTATTGTTGAGGGAACAACAAACCAAAAACTATTATCAATTAAGCCTATGACAGGAATACTTACAAGACTTTTTCTTTATTAAAAGTTTTTTTCTTAATTTTAGATTACTAACTGGTCATCTTTATTTATAACTTAAATAATTTCGTTTATTTATAGCATTTATTTATACCTTAGTTTATTTTTTCTACCTTCAGGAGTTCTGGTAATAGCCTCAACTGATTGATTATCACCAGGATGACCCAGCAATCTTCCTTTAATAGAAGCTATTTTTGTTTTATTTCAGTTTCTAGTTTTGCCTTTCTTTCTGTGATAAGGCAGGCCTTGGGAATGGTTTTCACTGGCAGTCATCCCTGCTCTAATTCTCCTCCTTGATACCGTTCTGTCTTTTGCAGCAGCTTGAGAAAGAAGCCAAGATGTCTAATTGTAACATTAACTAAGAATGTTTAAACTTAACCAAAGACTTTAACTCTGATATAAAAGGTCCCTATTTTTAAACTACCACAGACAATGTCTTTGGTTAATAACTCAGCTCTAGCTTTGAACAATCTATGGGGTAAGCTCCTTCACTGAAAGAGCAGGGATAGGGTACAAGCAAGGAAGTTTTCAGAATTTCAGGTGATGAGATAGGGATTTTCAGGACTGGTGAATAACATCATTCTCTTTTTCTATTGTGTTAAATTTGAATTCATTTTAGAGGAATCACACATCATGTCTTCTGGCTGATTATTTTAACAACCCCTCCAATGTGTCTACCCCACTTTCTACATTTGTGAATTCATTGCATATGTATTCACTTTCTGTTATTGTGTCTGTATGTTTTTTATTTTCTTTTTTAAAAACAGGGTCTTGCGCTGTTGCCCAGGCTAGAGTGTAGTGGCATGATCATAGCCCACTGTAGCATCGAACTCCTGGGCTCAAGTGATCCTCCTGCCTCAGCTTCCTGAATAGCTGGTGTTTTATCCTAACATATTCAAATGTGAAACTTAGGGGAATAATGAAATTCTTCATAAGTAGATATGTTGTGAATGATTACGCACAACATCCTGGTTTGTCTTATAGCCTTCTCCCTACTTTTTACATTTATCTATCCATCCATGCATCCGTCTATGCAACCATCCATCCATCCATCCATCCATCCACTCACTCACATGTCTAATAAATGTACTCTACATATATTGTTAAATATAACAATTATATTATTATATTATTATATTTATTATAACAATTATAACACATATATTGTTAAATATAACAATTATGTCACTATGGATATACAGAGCAGTGATAGAACTCAAGGAATATTTTGGAGATCAAAATTTGGAAATTCAGTTTTGATTAAAGGAAGGAGATAAGGAAGGAATCAGAGATAATTCAGAAGTTTCTACAATAAGCATCTGGTTGGTGATGGCACTGGGGAGCTAGGTAATACAGAGAAGGAACAAGTTCCATGGTAGTAGGGATAAGCTCAATATTGGACATATTAACAAGTATCTGTATGACATTCAGACATAAATGTTTAGGAATATGGTTGGGAACTAAGAAGAGAGGTTGTCATTTGAGATGGAGAAATGGAAGTCAGAAATTTAGAGGCAGATGCCGAAGAAGCTATAGGGATGTTTGAGACTACCTCTGGAGTGGCAGCAGAATATCTGCCCCAAGTCAACATTGAAATGCTTTGGGTTGAAAAATAAACAGAGAGAAGAGAAAAGGAAAGAGGAGGCAGTGCGGTAAGGAGGAGAGAGAACTCAGAGATAGTATGGAGGGCAGAAGTCAATGGAGAGAAAGAAATAAAGTAACAACAAAGGGAAGGTACAAAAGAAATTGGGACCAGAAGCATAAGAGAAGAAAGTTAACTTTGGAAAGAAAGAGGGATAGCTACCTCTCCTTCCTTGGAGGAGAGGAGATAAACTTAGGTTAAGATTTTAATGTTTGTGTGACCTTAAAGATAGAAGTTGGAGAACGAAAGTTAGGGAAGTTAGTGCTTTATGACTTCTGTTTTCTTGACGAAGTAGGTAGCAAGGTCATCTGCGGAGAGGTGAGTGGGCTGGGACAGGATCTTGATGAGCGTGATGGAGGTTTATAATAGCCACTTTAGGGTCTAGGAGAAATAGCTGAGGAGAGACAACTGAAAGGATTGCTGGGCAGTGCAGAAAGCCTAGAAGAGGTTGGAAACCATAAATAACTTGTACTTTTTTTTTTTTTCTTACTCCATCATTCCATGACAGCCCCTGTTTCCTCTCCCGCTCGATTTATTTTCATTTATAGTCTGATCAGGAAATAATTTCCACTAAATTTAAAGCCTAATTTAGGCAAGAAGAAAAACAAAGACTTGTATTTCAAACACGTAAGATAAACCTGCTTGAAGTTTTATGTTTTAATTGAAATTAGTTGGCAGTCTTCTCTAATGAAAATACCACATGTTATTTATTGAAAACTTATAAAGAAAAATAAAAAGTAGGGTAACATTATCCGACGAGAAATTGTTGTTTATAATATTTTCCTTTCAGTACTTTCTCTAAACACAATTTTGTCTGCTTGCTTATTTTACATGATTGTGTTAATCACATATAAACTGCTCTTTTAAACTCTTTAAGATTTGACTTTGTGTCTTGCTCTTTTAAACTCTTTAAGATTTGTAATTATTTTCCTAATCATAAAAGAAATTTTGATTTATTATACATTTTTGAAAATATAAAAAAAAGATGAAAATATAAATCATTCATAACCCTATCTACCATAGATAACGACTTATTACTAAGAGTTTTGATGAGAACTTTCATGTCACACTTCAGAAAATATTTTCCAGCAACATTTCTGCTAATATTTGATTTTAGTTCTTCTTCACTAAGTTTAAACAGCCTGGACGATAACAGTGTTTTACCTGGAGAACCACTAATCAGTATAGCCAGGAGCATACAGCTCAGTCCCCTACACCTCAATGGCAAAGATAAGGCCTTAAGAACAGAATGAGGAGAGAAGGAGAAAGTATTGTCAACTTGTATTAAACAAAATATGTTTGTTTTCATGTCTTTGAAAAAGTCTAAAGTGCACTACAAGCAACATGAGACCTACTCTTATCATGAACTCAAAAATTATTCTCTTTCCCCTCCCCTGTTGCTTCTTACCCTACTCTACTAAAAAAAAAAAAAAAAAAAAAAGAAAGAATAACAAAAAAACCTGAGATGTTAGCTGGGTAGTTGGGTGTGGTGAAACACACCTGTAGAATCCTCTACTTGGGGAGGCTGAGGTGGGAGAATAGCTTGAACCTTGGAGGCAGAGATTGTGGTGACATGAGATTGTGCCATTGCTTTCTAGCCAGGCTGACAGAGTGACACCCTGTCTCAAGAAAAAAAAAAAAAAAAAAAAAAGAAAGAAAGAAAATGTATTCTGGGTATTTGGGATGTAATATATACTTCACAGGGTTTTTGGGAAAATTACATAAAATAAAAATGTGAAATAGGTGCTAGAGTCCAGAGTTTCAGACGAAAGGCTTTCAAGTCAGGCACAAATGGTCTTGAATCTTATTTTGCCACCAGATATGACCTTGGAAAAACCACTACTCTTCTTTGAGCTTCAGTTTCCTCAACTGCAAAATAAAGATCATAATTCTTATCTCAGAAGGTTGATGTGAATATTAAATGAGACAGGCCTGTGCTTTGACTTTGAAGACTGTTGTCTCAAAAATAGTTTGTTACCTTGGGAAAGAACTTTGTAAGCTTGAAATCACCTTAGAAATGTAAATTATTGGATTTAAACAAAACATTAATTGAAAAGATGTGGTAATTTTGCACAAGATGCTGAGTTATAGTGCAGACATGTAGAGGTCACAATGTTCAACAGAGAGTGTCTTTCTGTGAGGAAGACCTGTCTGTCTAATATTCTCTGATTGAATGAGTTTTTAGAAAAGAAGGTTTGACTTTTTATTAAGTAGGCCATTTTCTATCAAATTATCTCATAAGATAGCACCAAATGAGAATCTAACTGTATCCTGAAAATCTAGACAAGACTGAAGGGAAGTAGGGCATCAACTTTTTGTTTAAATAAAATAGTTTAATAGTTATTTTGCCAAGACAAATTGTGATAAATCAAGTGTCAAATATAGAGTGATATGGTAACATAGAAAGTATTTTTTAACATAAGAAGTATAACTTATCAAAAAATAAAGATTTATTTATTATAATCTAGATACCTACATTGTTTGTAGTTTCCTGATCATAAGGCAGAGAGATGAAGGACACTAAAATTACTTGAATTTTAATGTTTAGTGAGCATAGTATTTTCATTTTTGTGAAATAAAGTTATATATTTTTTCTATTTGATATAAGAAACTTGTCTCTTAGGAGCTCAAAATGTTCCCTATGTAGAAACTAGGAACATGGCATCTTGCAATGATCATTTAGTTGGTAGTGGAGAGAAGAAGAACATCCTGATCTCTGTGCTATCCTCCATTACCTCCCAGGCCCCATTTCCTACTGCTCTCCTTTTATCTTTGTAGTCATCACCCTGGCCTCCTTGCTTATCTCTAACTCCCCAGGCACACTCCTACTCTAGGGCATTTGCATTTGTTTCTACTACCTAGAACTATATTCTCCCAAATATCCACAAAGCTAACTCCTTTACCTCTTTAGATGCTTAAATAGCACCTTCTTGATGGAGCCTTCTTTAGCCACCACGTTAAACAGTGCAACGTTTCCAACCCCATTCAACTTTCCTATCTCCATTTCTTGCTTAATATGTTTCCATTGAACTTACCAAAATTTGATATCATGTGCAGAGTTTTGCATATTTCTTTATCTGTCTCCCCCTCACTGCTCACAGGTAAGCTTCACAAGGGCAGAGATTTTTGTGTGCTTTGTTTATTGTTATATCCATACCAGTAGTATGTTAAAGGTACTTTATAAATATGTGATGGATGAGAAGATGAATGAATGAATGAATGAATAAACTCTCCAAATTAAGACAAAAAGCAGTTGTAATTTCCTGTGGGAAGTTCCTGTTTCGTAAGTAAGGCAGTGACCTGGGATGTCAAATCAAATGTAATTGGGTTGGTTGCTTGAGTACTGTTCCCCAAATGCAGAATTTCAGATTCTCCTCTCTCCAGTTGAAACATAGTGTACTAAGTGAAATTGCATTTCCCTGAAATGCATGTCTACCCAAAAATCTGTGAATGTAACCTTATTTGGAAATAAGGTCTTTGCAGATGTAGTCTGGTTAAGTGAGGTCATACTAGATTAGAGTGGGCCCTAACATAACGGCTACTGTTTATAAGGAGATGGGAATTTAGATATAGACACACAAGGAGAATGCCACCTGATAACACTGTCAGAGATTAGAGTGATACATCTCCAAGGAAAAGATTGCTGGCAATCGCCAGAAGCTAGGAAATGCAAGAAAATATCCTCCTCTAGAACCTTCAGGGAGAACACAGCCATGCCGATGTCCTGATTTTGGGATTCTATTTTGACCATCATACAGTATGTTAGGCGCTGGAGTTGTGATAAATGACCTAGTTCTCTCTGTCTTCAAGGAGTTTATACCCTAGTGACAGAGACTGAAGAAGTATTAATATATGGAAAAGTATTGTAATGAAAGTGTTATAAGAGAATTAAACTCAAAGATCACAGAAGTGGAGTATATAATCTAGCCTAGAGACCAGGGGTGCCAGAAAAAGCTTTTATGAAGAGGTAACTTTTATTTCTTAAAATTTCAACTTTTATTTTAGATACAGGGGGTACATGTGCAGGTTTATTACATGGTGATATTAGGTGATGCTGAGGTTTGGGGTACAGATTCCATCACCCAGGTAATGAGGATAGTACCTGATAGGTAGTTTTTCAACCCATGCCTGCTCCTTGCCTCCCTCTCTAGTAGTCTTAAGCATCTATTGTTCTCATATTTATGTTAATATGTGCTCAATGTTTAGCTTCCACTTATAAGTAAGAACATGTGGTATTTGGTTTTTTGCTATTTGGTATTGTTGTGTTAATTTGCTTAGGACTCTGGCCTCCAAATGCATCCACGTTACTGCAAAGGACATGATTTCTTTATTTTTATGACTGTATAGTATTCCATTATATATATATATATATACACACACACACACACACACACTACATTTTCTTTATTTAATCTACCATGGATGGGCACCTTGGTTGATTTCATGTTTTTGCTATTGTAAATAGTGCATCCAGGAACATATGAGTTCATGTGTCTTTTTGGTAGAGTGATTTATTTTCTTTTAGGTATATACCTAGTTATGGGATTACTGGGCCAAATAGTAGCTCTGTTTTAAGTTCTTCGAGAAGTCTTCAGATGATTTTCCACAATGGCTGGACTAATTTACATTCTCAACAACAGTATATAAGTGTTCCCTTTTCTCCATTGTCTCATCATCATCGGTTGTTTTTTGACTTTTTAATAATAGCCATTCTGACTGGTGTGAGATCATATCTCATTGTGGTTTTGATTTGTATCTCTCTGATGATTGGTGATAATGAGCATTTTTTTCAGATGTTTTTTGGCTTCTTGTATGTCTTCTTTTCAGAAGTGTCTGTTGATATCCTTTTCTCATTGTTTAATGAAGTTATTTGCTTTCTGTTTGTTGATTTATTTAAGTTCCCTACAGATTCTGGATATTTATCCTTGCATAAGACAAATTCTGGATTTGTTCAATGCATAGTTTGTGAATATTTTCTTCCATTCTGTAGGCTGTCTACTCTGTTGACAGTTTATTTTGCTGTCCAGAAGTTCTTTAGTTTAATAAGGTCCCACTTAACTATTTTTGTTTTTGTTGCCATTCCTTGGTACTGGTACAAAAACAGACAGATAGACCAACGGAACAGGATAGAAAACTCAGAAATAAAGCCATAAACCTACAATCATATGATCTTTGACAAGGTGGACAAAAACAAGCAATGGAGAAAGGACTCCCTATTCAATAAATGGTGCTGGGATAACTGAATAGCCATATGCTGAAGACTGAAGCTTGACCCCCGCCTTTCACAATATACAAACATTAATCCAAAGGGAATAAGAGATTCAAATGTAAGCCTTTAAAAACATGTAAGACTTCAAAAATCCTAGAAGACAATCTAGAAAATACTCTTCCTGACATTGACCTTGGTAAAAATTTTTGACAAAGTCCCCAAAAGCAACTGAAGAGGTAACTTTTAAATAAACCAGATATATAGGGAAGGGAATAGCATTGCAGGCAGAGGAAAACATGTGCAAAGGGATGGAATCAGGAGAGAATGTGGTGTAATTTAGAAAATGCTTGAATTGAGTTCAGCTGTGCTTGTGATTGAGTGGTTTCAGCTGGAGTACGCTGCATAGGCATAAGCTGGGATAATTCAGGTGAGACATAGAAAGGCTCTAACTAAGACAGCATAGTAGAATCTCCTGGAAATCAACTGGTAGTTCAGAATTGCCTGGAATTTCAAAAGTTATCTTGACTCTGGTGTTTAATTGATTGGTTTTGGACAAGGATTGAAAAGGAGGGAGGCTTCCTTATAAAATGATGTATTGTATTTTAAGGTGGGAGTCATTGCAAAGACTTGCAATTCAGAATTTCATGTTTTAGCAATTGTGTATAATTGACTCTGTGTGCATGATTGAAGCTGTGTGTGTGAGAGAGACAGAATCTGGGTGATGGTAGGATCTGCGATATATTTATTTTAAAGGTGTGACCTTTAAAGGATTGAGTGGTAATAGAACACATATTGCATTAAAATCTTGAGTTTGAGTTCATATCATAGTTCTGTTCCTTTTTTTAAAAATTGTAATTTTATCTTTTGGAATCTTACTCTCCCCCTTTGTGAGTTAATATTTGCTTTACCAATATCACAATATTGTTTTGGGGATAAAATGAAATAAAATATTTAAGTCTTATGAGTTTTCAACTCTTATGAAGTACTATACAAATATTAATTATTATAAGAGATATTTTGGGTCCGGCATGGTGGCTCACGCCTGTAATCCCAGCACTTTGGGAGGCCTAGGCTGGTAGATCATGAGGTCAGGAGTTCAAAACTAGCCTGGCCAAGATAGTGAAACCCTGTCTCTGCTAAAAATACAAAAATTAGCTGGGCATGGTGGCAGGCACCTGTAATCCCAGCTATTCAGGAGGCTGAGGCAGAGAATTGCTTGGACCCGGGAGATGGAGGCTGCAGTGAGCCGAGATTAAGCCACTGCACTTCAGCCTGGGTGACAGAGTGAGACTCCATCTCCCCCTCCCCCCTCCAAAAAAGAAAAAGATATTTTAACCATAAGGGTACTTCTCAACTAGGTGACTGACCCTAAGATTCTGCGATTCACATTTATATTCAGGTACCCACCTAAATCAAATTGTTCCCATTTTTTCAAACATGCTAATGTCATGAAAAAATGATTTGGAGTTCTACAAGACTTTAAATAACTTACAGTATGGAACCTGTATAACTTTCCTAGGAATCTCCCATAACTGCCTACCAACCTGGTGCAAAATTACTGGTGAAAAGCTTTTGTCAGAGACATAAACAAATGAACAACAAACACTAAAGATAAATTAATGACATTAAATATTTCTGTAGTCTTACTATTGGATTTTAATCCTGTTGATTTTTTTAGGTCATTTACATTATTTCCATGAATAAAATGGCCTATTTTCTGCCTTTGCTATAAATAAGTAGAAACGTAAAGTCTGGAGGGGTCAAGACTAGCTATTTGTATGATCCTGTGTTAGCCCACTGACTTTCTTGTCGTTTTAAGTCTAATTGCCTGCTTTTTAAAAACTTTCTTTCCTTATCATTACTATTATTTTTGAGATCAGGTTTCCACTGTATTGCTCAGGGTGGATCTGAACTCCTGGGTTCAGAGATCCTCTCTTCTCAGCCTCTGGAGTAGCTGGGACTACAAATGCACATCATTGTGCCTGTCTGTGCTTCCTTTTTTTTTTAACTTCCAAATTATTTTTATATCAAAATGATCTGTTTAATTGTCCTTCTTCACTAGAATCTAGGATCCTTGAAGACAAGCATTGTGTATATTTTAAGTCCTTGAAACTGTAAATAAGGGATAAGAAACCTTTTCCTCTCTACCTCCTTAGGTTCATTCCCTGTCAATTAAATTGACAAAAGACATAAGAGAAAAACAAACTAAGTTAATTAATGCATACATTGTGTAATTCAAAGGGGTGGTAGGAACTTGGGTTTATGTAGCATTTTAACAAAGAATAGTAAATTTGTAGAGAAGGGACAAGACAAGGAAAAATAGGGTTTTAGGGGTAGCAAACTGTAACTATATGAGGAAACTAATGGAAGATAAGGGTTGTTTTAATAAGATTTTGTTATGTAGATTCTTCTGGAACATCTTTGGGTTAAGAGTCTAGAATTGTCTCCTATAATTAAAAATCATCTTGCCCTTCCTTGTAGAAAAGGTGAGGACAGAGTTTGCTCTTTGTCTGCTTTTTCTCAATTGCCTTCAGCTCGAAATAATCCTTAGGTCAAAGTGGAGTATTTTGAGGTGGCATACGCTGAATTCCTTCAGCACACAGAATGTGTTCTTCATATATAACTGTTAAATAAATGGAATGAAAGTATTTGAGAAAAGGAGATTTTCACAGGATTCAGCAAACGTTTATATTTTAAATTTTGTTTGATCAGTAACCATTAGCAAAAAATCAGTAAGCACCCATAATGTCATTAAAAAGACTGAACTGGTCTGTGATTTTTTTATTCAGACATAATGGACTTATAACATCAAACACCTCCTCCCACTCTGAAAATACACAAATGTTTTAGCAGGCTTATATTATGAACCTGTGTTTGCAGAAAATCATGTTTGATTTATTCATTTCTCCTAACACCATTCTTGGAATTTTTATTTCAGTTTCTTTCAAAAGCAATCACATTCTTAACTTAGTCACTGGTATGAAAATAGGTCACTGTGATAGATTCATCAGAATACAAATGCACAGGGAATTGATATTTGGGGCTAGATCTGACTTGGATAAGTTCTCATTGTGAAAGTATTATGGAGCAATTTGTCTTACCCACAAATCACTCTATTTTTGATAAAAAATTTACCATCCAGAGCACCTAGGCAAATAAATGGAAAAGTCTTAGTTACAGGGCTCTTAGAAACGGAATATTTATTACAGAGTATTTATTGTTCTTGTATGTGTATAAAAAAATCAAGTTTCCTAATTTAAGGAGATATATTTAACAAAAGTTTAAAGATACTTTTATGTGGATATCCAAAGTGCTGAGCTAAGCCTTATCACCTGAAGCTAAGAAGTGTTGGAGACCTGCATAGGATATTTTAAAATCAAGATGAAATTCAGGTGAGAGGGGAAATATAGACCACAAGAAGAGAAGTAGATACTTGTGGGAAGATACACTAGGCTCTGGGAAAAGTGTGAGCGTAGTGTTAGATGAGTAAATGCAAGTCAGGTTTGTGAATTTAATTGGCCACAGTGGAATATATATATTGGTAGTGGGCAGGGACGTGTAGGGAGAGCTGGGTAAGAGTTGCATATCAAGTTGAGGAATTTCAACCGTATTCTTTATTTAGTTGAGAAATTTTCAAATAATTTTGCAAGGTGTTATAGAGATCAGCTATCTGCTTCAGGAATGTGAGTTTTGAAATGGTGTCAAGCAATGATTTGAGTGGCTGAGACTGGAGGAAGTAAAAAGAACCAGCTAATAATCAAGACCAGAGCTGAAAAGGAGTTGAGCTATAGAGAGAATAGTAGGAGTTGAAAGGAGAGGGTAGACCCTAGAGACTGGGAAGACGAGAAATCTCCATATTCAGCTTTTATGGGGTTCACAATGGGGCATGGTAGGAGTGAGCAGCATGGGCTGAGGTAATTTTCTTGTTCTACCCTGAAGTTTAACGGAGCCCTGGAACTAACCTACTATAATGAGGAGGAGGAGATTCCAAAGGAGCAGGTAAGATGCAGAGCTTATCTTCTTTACTCTTAGGGGTCTGGGTTAGAAATATGAACTGAGGCCTATGGCAATGTGACCTGTTCCCGCTTTCTTCTCTGTTCTTCCATTGTACTATCACCTTCTGTCTAAGGTTCCTTTTAAGGGCGGACCCTGAAGTCCTCTTAATGTCTTGTAAACCAATACAATTCTAAGTCCCCTAACCACCTGAACATACCCTTCGTGTCCACCAAGGGCATTCCAAAGTTGAGACATAGAAAAGTTCTAATTAAGACAGCATACTAGAATCTCCTAGAAATCAACTGGTAGTTCAGAACTGCAGGGGGATGGGTCAGACACGCCTCACAGCTGACCAGCATTAACATCAACACAGAGACCTTAGGCTGATAGACTCTCTTAGTCTGATAAGAAACATTTACAATTTATTCTTTTTGAAGCCTGCTACCTGGAGACTTCATCTGGATGATAAAAGCTTGGTTTTCACAACCCCTTCTCATACCCCAGACATTCCTCTCTACTGATTACAGGTCTTTAGATAATTCTTTTAGCTAAGTACCAATGAGAAAATCTTTGAATTCACCTATGAACTGGAAGCGTTCCACCCCCACCCCCACTCTGCTTCCAGTTGTCCTGCCTTTCTGGACTAAACCAATGTACATCCTACATGTATTAATTGATGCCTTATGTCTCCCTAAAATGTATAAAACCAAGTTGTAGCCTGACCACTTTGGGCACATGTTCTCTGTGTCTCCTAAGGGCTATGTCAGGGGCCATTGATCACTCTTATTTGGTTCAGAATAAATCTCTTCAAATATTTTAGAGAATTTGACTCTTTTCATCGACAGCATCTACCTTAACTCTGAGAGATCCTTTGGAATCATTGTGGCAAATTCTAATGTTTATACACTTATCTATATGATATTTTTTCTTTCCTCTTTCTTCATTTTTTGCCTTTGTGGTCCTATCAAATATTACCAAATATCCAGACAGTAAAGAAATAAGGGAGTTAAATCAGATATTTATTTTCTATAATTACAGCAAAGCCTACCTACTCACATTTTGTAGCAAAGGCAGTAGCAGTTTTCACCTTACTTTATCTGGTTACTTCTTAATTTCATGCCTTAAAGACATAGACAACTGAGGTAATAGTATGAGCTAAGTCTTTTATATGATCGGATGTTCAACTTACCTCCCTGCTGCTTAATAAAAAAACATTGAGATATGAGTCATCAGTTAGCTGTGTGACCTTGGGCAGATCATTTAACTTCTCAATGCCTTAGTTGCCTAGCACTTAAAGATTGTAGTGAGGGAAAATAAGGAGATAGTAGATGTGAGAGTGCTTTGATGTTTTTGATAGCAGATACAGAAATGCTGAGCATTAGTTTTTGTTACTCTTGTAGGCCTGATTGCTACAGATTTTCAGGTTAAATTACTCAACTAGAGATTTGTTGGTTCTCCTCTCTCTAGGCTGTTCCTTATATTAATGGTTATTTTCCTGTAAGTCAGCAGTCAGTCCTCAATAATCAGCAAATCTGTTGTGATGGAAGAGAGAAATGGATCTCACACTAAGTAGAATTTCTAACTCAAAACCCGTTCATTTTTTACTATGCTTCTGCCTTCATAACTTTTTATAAAGAGAGAGGAAGACAGAGAGAGAAAAAAGAGACGGAGAAAGAAAGGGTAAAGGGAGAGGGAGAGGGACTGAGTGGAAATCAGAGGACTGTTACTAGTCACCTTCAAATCTCGATTGGGGAGGTCAACATCTGGGAAGGATGAATGACTGATCTCAAGAGCAACTGAATCCAAAGATTTACATTTTATCTGTGACTAGAGGGATCGAGGCATACTATTCTTTATTTGTAAAGTTTATATCTACATCATGAATGGATATAGGGGATATATGGTGGGATATATGGATATATGATGGATAGAGGGGGAGTGTAAGAAAATAGATAAAATGCAATGGAAATTTCGATGAGGGAGATAATTTTCACAGGTAGATAAGCAAAAACTTTTCATTTAATTAATCAGTCATTATTTTATATAGCCATTCAAGAAATATTGAGACCTTTTTCCGTGCCAGGCAATGGAGATATAGCAGTTAATATAATAGATGTTGTTCTCTCATGGAGCTTATTATCTACTAATGAGATAGCTCCCAAGTGACTAATAAATTACACTTTTGGTAAATGCTAGGAAGGAGAAGCACAGAGTGCTTCAACATATAAAAGGAGTGACCTGGCCGAGTAGTGAGGGTATGATAAGTGTTCATAGAATAGGTGATATATGCGTGGGACCATTTTTTGAGGCTTGAGCTAGAAAAGTTCCAATAATTTATCTGGTTCACAGATTGTTTTCCTAGGGCATAGAATGACAAACTTATTTACCTTTTTTACCTAGCCAATCAGTGTAATATTGAGCAGGGTACTCTTATACAACAAGGAATAGCCTTCACTTCACTTCATATACCTGAAGAAAATTTTCACAAGGGATACCTTACTTCTGAGGAGGTCTTGGCTGAGACAAGGGAGCTTACTTGTTGGGGTTGATTTACCCTTTGTATTGTTCATAGGATATTAACAATACTTTACCTTAAACATGTATAGGATTTAAATTATTAACTGTTTATGAAGTTATTTGTGCTCCATACATTTGTGAATACTTTTAATAAATCCTTGACATAGTGAGTTATAATTACTTGTTTATATATTTATCTCTTCCACTAGACCTTTGATCTACTGAGTACTTAACATAGTGCCTAAAACATACTAGACACTCATTATTTTCTTTCACAAATGAGTGAAATAATATATAGCAGTAATATTTGTCTACCAAAGATATTTGGTCTTTGCAAGCATCATTCTACATGCTGGAAATCTAGTAGTTCATAAAACAGGCCAAGTCTCTACCTTCATGAGGTAGAGATGAGCAACTAAAAATAAACAAATATTGAATGTGCTATAAGTTTTATTGTATTAATTCAGGCGCTCCAAGAAGCAAACACCTAGACAGAATTAGATGGTATGAGAATGAGATTTACAGGGGGAGATACCTGAGAAAGATTAAAGGGGAGGGAATAGGACTAGACAGGAGAGCCTTCAGGCTATTATGAAGGTCTGAAGCCTGTGGAATGGAAGGGAGAAGGAAGAAGATTTAGGAAAGAAGAATCTCAGATTGTAGCAGTTTTAAGGAAGTTTCAGCTAAGTCAATGGGTAGTTCCTGAGCCCAAGTTGCCTATTAGAGGAGTCCTGAGTCATCAGGAATAGTCTTATAGTATTATTCTTGCTGTGCTCAAATAGTGGCTGGGAACATCTTGGAGAAGGCTTGGCCTCAGAGAACGCAGAGGTGAATACAGACAGTTGGGACTGTCAGTCAGTTTGCTCCTCAAGAAAGTTCTTTTGAAAGAGATGAGTGACTTAGTTCCACCACTGCCATGGTTATAAAGGAAAAAAAAGTATAAGAAAAGTGTATGAAAAATGAGATTGACATTTTAGATAATTTGACCTGAGAAGGCTTCTTGAACATGATAACATTTGGATATAGATCTGAGTAAAATGTGGGGAAAAAACCCATATGGATATCTTTGAAAGGAGATCTGAGGCAGAAGGAAATACAATACAAAGGCTCTGAGGGAGAGGATGTTTGGTGTGCATAAGGAAGGAGAAGACAAGTGTGTTTGGAGCACAGTGAGTTGTGGGGGAGAGATGAGACATGAGGGCTTATTCATCTGTTCAACAAATATTTATTACCTGCCTCCAATATCCTAAGCACTACTCTAGGTACTTGGAATATGGAAGGGAATTAAACAGACCAAAAAAATGTCTTTACTGGGTTTACATTATAATGGGGAAGACAGATGATCAACAAGATAAATAATTAATTAGATTATGATCAATGATCGGGAGAGAATAAAGTCGGGATGCAGGATATGAAATGGTGAGTGGGCAGAAAGGATGATGAGGGCAGTTGTTATTGAAAAAGTGACTTTTTAATGAAAACCTGAAGAAAGTGAGAGCTCAAACTAGGCAGTTATGAGAAAGGAAGATATTCTATGTAAGGAGAATAAAAGGTACAAAGCCTCTGAGGGCAGGAGTCTGTTTGGTGTGACAGAGGACCAGTAACGAGGCAGTTGAAAAGGAGTCCATGATTGGAAATAGGAGATGAAATCAGAGCAGTATTGGAAGGCCAGATTATAAAGAAATTTTTGGATTATATAAATGAATTTCAGTGAAGAGACTGCTTTCTAGGCCGGGCATGGTGGGTCATGCCTGTAATCCCAGAACTTTGGGAGGCCGAGGTGGGTGGATTACTTGAGGTCAGGAGTTCGAGATCAGCCTAGCCAACATGGTGAAACCCTGTTTCTACTGAAAATGCCAAAAAAAAAAAAAAAAAAAAAAAAAAAAAGTTAGCTGGGTGTGGTAATGTGCTCCTGTAATTCCAGCTACTCAGGAGGCTAAGGCAGGATAATTGCTTGAACCTGGGAGGCAGAGGTTGAAGGCCTGGGGACAGGGCAGGGGGCAAGTCTCTGTCTCAAAAAAAAAAAAAAAAAAAAAAAAGAAACTGATTTCTTTGTGCCCATAAGTTAAGAGAAAAGCTGGAGGCATTAAATCAGCATTGTGTAAACAATTCTGCTCCCTGGTCTTTGATGCCTTCTTGTACCAGCCCTAGTACAAGAAGAATCTATACTGGGGCAGGTTGCTAAAAATCTAAGAAAAAAAAATCAACGATGTTAGCTTGGAAACAGAGAGTGGGGAAAATTGAACTTAACTAAGTATTTGTATTCAGGGCTAAGGTATTGCATTTTAGAGTTGGAAGGCTCTCAGATTTAACTAGTGTGATCTTATTTTTATTGATGAGAAACAGGGACTCTAGAATATAAATAGAGACCAAGGCCATAGAGCTAGTTAGTGGCAGATTTAGGACTAGAATCCTTGGGTTCTAAATTCCAGATCAATGCTTTTTCCCAAACCACAGTCATCTCTCAATATCAGTGCATGAACCCAGTGTACTTTCAAAGGACTTACATATTGCAGGAGGGTAGATAGGGGAGTACAGTTGAGCTTGTTTTCTTACATAAGCCTTTTTCATTGAGGACAAGAACAACTGAAGGACTCCTTCTCACCTCTCCCTAGAGAGCCCTTCTATCCCTCCCTTGTTTGCAATTGCTCATTTAGATTATAAACTGATTGAGGAGGGAGTGTGCTGATTTTGTGGTTCACCTCTTACTAGGGCCTCCCTGGTCCTCTGGTAACTGATCTTATTTGACTGATAATTGCAAATCATCATATAACGTTAATAATATTAGTCCCTAACTGAAATTCATTTAACCTGGCTCAGCAGACATTTTGTGCATGTTATAGCTCCCTGTTGGGACCACTGGGGCTGATCCAGGGAAAATGTAATCAGAATGGGCTTAAATGGAAAGAACACATAATAAGACTTGCTTGACACTGAGGTTTTGAGTGGCAAAACTGCATTCTAAAATGCTTAGTTACAATAGGAGGTCATTGTCATGATTCCAAAAATATTACATTGAAATTATGCGTTTTTTTTTCTGCATGCCTTAGCTATCTTAACAAAAGTATCTTAGTATACTCTAATATATCAAATATAAAATGTGGAAGACAGAGTGAAATTTAAAAGTTATCTTAGCCATATATGTGCTCTTGAGGACATGCTATCCTTTGTCACAGTCCTTCATTCAGTCACTTTGTCTTTTATTCTGAAACTGTATGATATGTGGAAAATATTCTGGGCTTTGGAGTCAGTCTAACTTCCATTCCTGCTTTGTTGATTACCATCTGTGTGATCTTCAGTAGGTTACTTAACTACTTTGAATATGTTTTTCAAGAATGAAATGAATATCTATTTGATATGGTTCTAACAAGAATAAAACTAGATAAATTCTATAAAATATATAATGCCTGTCCACAGTAAGCACCCCATTACTAGTAGCTATGTACTATTACTAGAGGCATACACACAGCATGCCCCTTCTGGAAACTCAGAAGAGGTAGAGAGTGCCTGGAAGGACTTCTTGGAGGAGGTTACTTTTGAAATGGGTTTTGAAGGATAAAAAGCAGTTTACCAGATGTAGAGGGCATGGAAGGGCAATCAAGCAGAAGGAATAGTTATGTTAGAGTTTAGGGATAAAAAGGAGGCTGGAGAGAGATGCGTAAGTGAAACAGTCCGTATAAAATGTGATATAATTTGGGTAGTGATAAGAAAGTTCCATTCCCACCCTATTTATAAATATCTCCTTCATCTAAGTGCCAAAATATGAATTTGTGGATATATAAGCTTTCATTCTTTTCATACTTCTTTCAAAATGCAAATATTTTCTCAGAATATAAAATTGACTCATTTACATAAAATTTGACACATGTAATGTGTCTACGTGCCAAGCATTGTGTAAAGCACTGAGAATTGCATTATGAAAGGACTTGAACTTACCTACTGGTAACTCACAAAATAATGGGAAGGTCAAGCCAGAAGTTGGTAGCTCAAATGCTACAGCTAAGGAATAAAAAATATAGGAGTAGTTTTTGAAAGATAGAGCATGAAAGATAAATAGGATTTATACTTATTTTAAATAATCATCAGTACTTTATAGAGAATTTGTTGAACATGATATGGGTAGATTGGAAATACCTGGGAGTCAGGCTGGGAGAGTATGGCTTTTGCTTCACAGTTCTGCCTTTGGCTAGCCCTCCTTTTAGAAAAAGAATGAAATTGTTTATATAGTCTAAGAAGACATCTGAGAGGGTAAACTCCATTTTCCATCCTCATTAGCACAATATATGTAGGGTTGATGTTTGACATAAAAATATGAATTATGGATGAGCAATAGGGATGAGATGTCATGATAAAAATTTAATTACTATACACTAAATTGCTGATGAGACAGCAAACTGAATATCACTGACAAGTTGTCTCAACAGTGAAATGTGTTTGATGAAATGTCCAGTCGATGATGAGATAATGAATTATACCATTAGAACTATGATAACTGTAGCTATGAAAAACAACTACCCAGAGGAAATTGAAGTTACATAAATGAATCTTTGAAGATTTTTTTTTTAATGAAAAAAAATACATGTGATGACATTGGACTTGAAATTTAAAAAAAGATATGCATTTTTTATTTTATTTTTTTTTTTAAGAAAGAGTTTTGCTCTTGTCACCGAGGCTGGAGTGCAGTGGCATGATCTCAGCTCACTGCAAGCTCCACCTCCCTGGTTCAAGCAATTCCCCTGCCTCAGCCTCCCAAGTAGATGGGATTACAGGTGCCTACCACCATGCCCAGATTAGCACTTTCTAACCAGTAAGAAGGAATAGAGTAGAATCTATTTCATTACAAATTCAGGAGATTTCCTATTTTATTTTGTTTTACTGAAGTGTAGAAATATTTGTTTACATTTATTGGGATTTAAAAAAGCAAACCTTTATTATTTATATACACTGTACTTGGTGCTTTCATATTCATTATATCAAAGAAATATCAGTAACTCAATTTTTTGCCATAAAGGAATTTGAGACTTCAAGTGGCTTCCTCAACGTTACTGGCTTTGAAGGGGCAGAGCTAGAATTCCAACCCAGGTCTATCTGGCTTCAAATTCTTAGGTTTTCTACTATGTATTAGTCTGTTCTTGCATTTCTATAAAGAAATACCTGAGACTGAGTACTTTATAAAGAAAAGAGGTATAATGGACTCATGATTCCACATGCTATACAGGAAATATGATGCTGGCACCTGGTTCTGGGAAAGTCTCAGGGAGCTTCCAATCATGGCAGAAGGCAAAGGGGGAGCCAGCACTTCATATAGTGAGAGCAGGAGGAAGACAGAGATCAGGGAGGTGCTACACACTTTTAAACAACTAGATCTCATGAGAACTCATTATCCTGAGGATAGTACAATAGGGGAAATCTGCCCCCCATGATCAAATCCCCTCCCACCAGGCCCCACCTCCAACATTGGAGATTACAATTCCACATGAGATTTGAGGGTGGGGGTCACATAGATCCAAACCACATAATACTAAAAAATGTTGTGTCTATTGATTATGTAAAGGAATACAAATATTTTGCTTTATATTTGAAAAACTTTAGAACAAAAAGATTGGATCTTGAGTAAGTCTTAGAAATCTTTTTGATACAAGGAGAAGATATAGTTGAATAGGTAACTACATCCCACTCAGATCTCTTTCTTTGCTAATACTTATTGTCTGGGTCAGTCTTTCCTAATTGGGCTGCTCATTTGAATCCCATAGGGAACTTTTATTTTTTAGATTTTTCAAAATTCATACATAATAGTACATATTTTGGGGATACATGTGCTATTTTGATACATGTGTACAATGTGTAATGATCAAATCCAGGTAACAGGGTTATCCATCATCTCAATCATTTATCTCTTCCTCGTGTTGGCAACAGTCCAATTCTCTTACTGCTATTCTGAAATACATACAAAATTAATGAGTGTTAACCATAGTTATCCCACTATATTATTGAACCCTATAACTTTTTTCTTCTATTGAACTGTATTTTTGTACCTATTTACCAGCTTCTCTTCAACCTCCTTTGGCTTATAACCTTCGCAGTCTCTGGTAACCCCATTATACCTTCTACTTCCATGAGAGCCACTTTTATTTAGCTCCCAAATATGAGTGAGAACATACGTTATTTATCTTTCTGTACCCGGTTTATTTCACTTAGCACATGACCTCCATTTCTATCCATGTTGCTGCAAATGACAGAATTTTATTTCTTTTTATGGCTGAATAATATTCCATTGTAATATATAATGTGTGTGTCTGTATATACACACGTATATATGAATTATATATAACCATTAATTCACTGATGGACGTTTAGTTTGTTTCTGTATCTTGGCTGTTTTGAATACTGCTGCAATAAACATGAGAGTGCTGATATCTCTTTGGTATACTGATTTCCTGTCTTTTGGATATATACCCAGTAGTGGGATTGCTAGATCATATGGTAGTTCTATTTTTAATTTTTTGACAAAACTTCATACTGTTTTCCACAGTGGCTGCACTATACATTCCTATCAGTAGTGCATAAGCATTCCCCTTTTATTGCATACTCATCAGCATCTATTTTTTGTCTTTTTGATAATAGTCATTTTAACTGGGATGAGATTACATGTCATTGTGGTTTTGATTACATCATTTCCATGATGATTCATAATGTGCAGCATTTTTTCGTATATGTGTTGGCCATTTGTATGTCTGCCTTTTTTTTTTTTTCTTTTTTGACACAGGCTTGCTCTGTTGCCCAGGCTGGAGTACAGTGCTGTGACCATAGGTCACTGCAGCCTTGAATTCCTGGGCTCAAGCAATCCTCCTGCCTCAGCTTCCCAAGTAGCTGGGACTACAGACACATGCCACCATGCTTGGCTAATTACAATTTTTTTTTTTTTTTTTGTGGAGACAGTGTCTGGCTTTGTTGCCCAGGATGATCTCAAACTCTTGGCTTCAAGTGATCTTCCTATCTTGGTCTCTAAAAGTGCTGGGATTACAGGCATAAGCCTGTATATCTATTTTTGAGAAATATCTATTTAGGCCTTTTACAATTATTTTCTTCCATAGTGTGGGTTGTCTCTTCCCTTTGTTGTTTGTTTCCTTTGCTGTGGAGAAGTTTATTAGCTTAATGTAATCCCATCTGTCTGTTTTTGCTTTTGCTGTCTATACTTTTAAGGTCTTGCCCAAGCAACCTTTGCCCAGATGAATGTTGTGAAGCATTTTCTCAATGTTTTCTTTTAGTATTTTATAGTTTTATGTTTTATATTTAAGACTTTACTCCATTTTGAGTTGACTTGTAGTGTAAAGTGAGAGACACGGATCTATTTTTGTTTTTCTGCATGTGGATATCCACTTTTCTCAGCACTATTTCTTGAGTAGACTGTCCCTTCTCCAATGCCTTTCAACTCTGTTGAAAATGAGTTGTGAATTTATTTCTGGATTCTCTATTCTGTTTCATTGGTCTGTGTGTCTGTTTTTATGCCAGTACCATGATGTTTTGGTTACTATAGCTTTGTAGTACAGTTTGAAGTCAGGCAATGTAATGCTTCCAGCTTTACTTTTTCCTCAGGATTGCTTTGGCTATTCAAGATCTTTTGTGTCCATATAAATTTTAGGAGGTTTTTTTTTGTTTGTTTGTTTGTTTGTTTCTGTTTATGTGAAGAATGTCGTTGATTTTTTTAAAAGGATTGCATTGAATTCATAGATTGCTTTGGGGAGTATGGATATTTTAACAGTAATTCTTCCAATTTATTAGCATGGGATATCTTTCTATTTTTTTGTGTGTTCTCTTCAATTTATTTTCATCAGTGTTTTATAATTTTCATTGAAGAGATCTTCCACTTCTTTGGTTAAATTTATTTCTAGGTATTTTAATTATTTGGTAGCTATTGTTAATGGGATTGCCTTGTTGGTTTCTTTTTCAGATTGATTGCAGTTAACATATAGAAATGCTACTGATTTTTGTATGTTGATGTTATATCTTGCAACTTTACTGAATTTATTAGTTCTAACAGTTTTGTGGTAAAGTGTTTAGGTTTTTCTAACAAGAAGATCGTGTTCTCTGCAAACAAGGATAAAACCTGATGTCTTCGTTTCCATTTTGGATGCTCTTTATTTCTTTTCCTTGTCTAATTGCTCTGGTTAGGACTTCTAGTACTATGTTGAATGAAAGTGGTGAAAGTGAGCATCTTCATCTTGTTCCATATCTTATGGAAATGCTTTCAATTTTTCCCCATTTGGTATGTTGTTAGCTGTGGGTTTGTCATATATGGACTTTATCATTTTAGAAGTATGCTCCTTCTATACCCAGTTGGTTAAAAGTTCTCATCATAAAGAGATGTTGAATTTGATCAAATGTTTTTCCAGCATCAATTGAAATGATCGTATTGCTTTTGTCCTTGATTATGTTAATGTGATGTATTATGTTGATTGATTTTTGTAGGTTGAACCATCTGTGCATCCCTGGACAAGGATGACTAATTATGGTAAATGATGTTTTTAATGTGTGGTATCCAGTTTGCTAGTATTTTATTGAGAATTTTTGCATCTATGTTTATCAGGCATATTAACCTGTAGCTTTCTTATGTGCTGTGTCCTCGTCTATTTCTGTTACTAGGGTAGTGCTGGCCTTGTACAATGAGTTTGGAAGTATTTTCAATGTTTTTGAATAGTTTGAGTAGAAGTGGTATTAGTTCTTCTTTAAATGTTTGGTAGAGTTCAGCAGTGAAGCCATCAGGTCCTCGGTATTTTTTTGATAGGAGACTTTTTATTACTGCTTTGATCTCATTATACTTATTTGTTCAGGTTTTCTATTTCTTCTTGATTCACTTGTGGTAAGTTGTATATGTCCAGAAATGTATTCACTCATTTCTTCTAGGTTTTCTGATGTGTTGGCATATAATTGTTTCTAATGATCCTTTGTATTTCCGTGGTATCAGTTGTAATGTCTCCTTTTCCATCTCTAATTTTGTTTAAATGGTTCTTCTCTCTTTTTGTCTTAGTCTAGCTACAGATTTGTTAATTTTTATCTTTAAAAGACCAGATTTTCATTTTGTTGTTTGTATTTTTTAGTATCAATTTTATTTATGTATGGTCTGATTTTTCTTTGTTTCTTGTATTAGTTTGGTGCAAAAGTAATGCATTTGTTTTGCCATTAAAAGTAATGGAATATGAAAGTAGAAAACAACATACCAAAACCTATGGGATATTTATTTAGAACTTATATTTATTATTAAAAAATTTATTATTATTAAGTTTGTTTAATAATAAATATAAGTTTGGTTCTTACTTTCTAGTTCTGTGAGGTGCATTGATAGGTTATTTGAAGTTTTTTAATTTTTTAATGTAAGTCTTTATTGTTATATATTTCCCTTAGAGTACTGCTTTCACTATATCTCATAGCTTTTGGTATGAAAGTGCTCTCAATTTCATTGTTTCAAGAATTTTTAAAATTTTTGTTTTGATTTTTTCATTGACTCATTGGTTGTTCATGAGCATGTTGTTTAATTTCCATATATTTGTAAAGTTTCTAAATTTCTTGTTGCTGATTTTCACTTTTGTTTCATCATGGTCAGAAAAGAGACTTAATATTATTTTGACCTTTTAAAATTTGTTGAGACTTGTTTTGTGGCTTAACATGTGGTCTATCGTGGAGAATGATCCATGTGCTGGAGAAAAGAATATTTATTCTGTAGCTGAATGAAATATTGAATGAAATGTTCTATAAGTGTCTGTTAGGTATATTCAGTCTAGAGGGTAGTTTAAATTTGATGTTTCCTTGTTGATTTTTCTATCTGGATGATCTGTCCATTGCTTAAAATGGGGTGCTGAAGTCCCTAATATTATTATATTGCAGTCTATTTTTTCCCTTAGATCTATTAATATTTATATATTTGGATGCTCCAGTGCTTTATATATTTGGCTATTTTATATATTTGAATCTGCCGTGTATGTTATTTGATTTTATTCTCTCACAGCTTTCAGAATCCTCTTTGTCTTTAACCTTTGCAAATTTGATTAGAATATGTCTTAGGTTATTCTTATTTGGGTTGAATATGCTTGGTGATCTTTGATCTTTCTGTACCTGAATATTTATATTTTTTTCCAGGTTTGCAGTTTTCGTTTATTTTTTTTTTTTGAATAAGCTTTTTATTACATTGTTTTTTCTCAATTTCCTCTTTAACCCCAATAACCCAAATATTTGCTTTTTTAACATTGTTCCATAGATTCCATAAGCTTTATTTCTTTTCATTCTTTTCATTTTTCCTCTGTGTTTTAAGTAGCTTGTCTTTGAGCTCACTGATTCTTCTGTTTTATTATTTCTGTTTTTGATACTATTACATTTTCATTTCATTCATTGTATTTTTAAGCTCTAGAATTTGTTTTTTTATTATTTTGATTTATCTGTTACATTTCTCTGACACATTTCGGAATTCATCCTCTGTGTTCTTTGAAGTTCATTGAGCTTCCTTGAAATAGTTGTTTTGAATTTCTTTGTCTGAGAGATCACACATCTCCATCACTTTAGGATTGGTCTCTAGAGCCTCATTGTGTCCATTTGGTGAGGTAGTATTTCCCTGAATGTTCTTGATGCTTGTGGATGTAACAATTTCTGCAAATTGAGGAAATAGGTATTTATTTTACTTTGCAGTCTTTTTTGTGCCTGTACTTCTTTAGGACCTTCCAGAGACTAAGCAGACTGACTGTTGTGTTCCATGAGACTGTGACCACTGCAGCTATCCCAATATTAAAGGGCACCCAAGCTATGTGTCTTGCATGGGCTTTGAGATTCACAGCTCTCTGGCCCACACAAAACTGGGGAACACCTAGGTCAGATACTGGGGCTGTGTGGGAAAGCCGGCTAGGGACCTAATTATAGAAGACTGTCCTGTTGGTCTACATGTACACTCCAAGCAGTCTCCAGCACAGGCAGCATGGGTCTTCAACTGCAGCAAGAGTGGCTGAAGTTGAGACTCAGCCCTCTTCAAATATGCTGTAGAAAGGAGACTGGTGAGACTGTTTCATTGGTTCCGAGGTGTGTGGGTCTCTCAGCAGCTACCTGAACAGATAGGGTAGTTACTCTACAGTAGTGAGTGAGGCCTGAGCTGAGACTGACTCTCTTTGGATTTGCTATGGGACAAAGGCTGGAGGGGCTGGTCTTGTTGGCTAAGATGAGAGCATGTCTCCCTGCAAGTTTCTGCACAGATGAGATAGTTCCTCAACTGCAGTGGGAGAAGCTGGAGCTGAGACTGGGTTATGCTGGGATCTGCTGTGGGTTGGAGGCTGGAGAGCTTATTCTCATTAGTCATGAGGAGTGTAAGTGTTTCAGTAAGTTCGTGTACCAACAGGATAGTTTCCCAACTGCAGCAGAAGGAGCTGGAGCTGATGTGGCCCCTTGTGATCTGCTGCAGGATGGAGGCTGGAAAGCTCAGATTCATTAGCTCAGACAACTCTGTGATTCCTAGCAAGTATCTGCACAAACAGGATAGTTTCCCAACTGCAGCAGACTGGGGCTGGAGCTGAGAGGGAGGCCCCTTGGGATCTGCTGTGGGAAGGAAGCTGGAGAATCCTTCTCATTGGCTCTAATGTGCATGTGTATCTCCAGGAGGTCTCTGCAAAGATAGTTTCCTGACTGCAGCAGGAGGGGCCTAAACTGAGACTGGACCCCCTCCATATCTGCTGTAGGACAGAGGCCGGAGAGCCCAGTCTTATTGGCTCAGAGAAATGTTCATCTCCCAGCAAGTCCCTGCATAGATGGGGTAGTTCTTCAACTGCAGTGCAAGGGGCTGATGCTGAGACTGGGCCCCCTTGGGAACTGCTGTAGGATGGAGGTTAGTAATACTCTCATGGGGGCTCAGATGTCTGGGCTGTGAGACATGAACAAATCTCTTTCTGGATTTTTCTGTGAACAGCTCTGAACTGGGACTTCAACTGAGGAGGCTGGAGCTGAGACACTGGATAACTTTTAGATTCACTGTCAAGACTGATTTAAACAGGCAGACAAGCCTCTTTGCTAAGATGATTCCATCTTGACCCCTTGTCATATGGTTTTGGTTGCAGGCTAAAAGACAAAGAGGGCTATAGCTCAGCTCTTTGGCAACTGGGCTGTTTCTAGGCTTGAACCCTGGAGCACAATTGTTGAATCAGACACCTGGGTACTGGTGTGTACTCTCGAAATGACCCCCCTAGGTGTTGGGCTCCATGGAGGGGGGGTGGGGCAGCGGTTCACAACCTCCTATCTGAATTCCCAAGATTTCTGCAGAGAGACTTTTGGATGTGGATGAGTACAGAATTTTTGTTGTTGTGGGGGAAATGAGCATGTTTGTTCTTATTCTGCCATCTTGCTGATGTTACTGTCTCCATGGAAAACTTAAAAAAAAAAAAAAAAAGTAATCCCTGGGTCTCATTACAAAAATATTCTGCTTTCTTGGTGCAGGGGTAGAACCCAAAGTTCTATATTTTAGGCTTTGTATATGATTCTGAAGTGTATCCAGGTTTGGGATCTAGAGTCCAGACTATGTGAACAGTGACTTAATCTCTCTATTTGTGGCTCACTGTAGGTATTAATACAACTGTCTAGAGTCATGGTTAGAACTCTATTTATTTATTATTTTGTGGAAAGCATAATTTTAGTAAAAGGGCAAGTTTTAAACTCTCATCAATGGTGCTTTCCAAAGAGAGGCCAACTAGCCATCTTCATAAGAATCACCTTGAGTTGTTGTTAAAATGTAGATCTATTATAATAGAGGGAGAATTTCAGAATTAATGCTTAGAATATCAAGCCAAGCAATAGGTGAGTTATAATTTACATCCAATAACATGCATAGACCATAAGTGCTTGGTTTAATGAACTTTGATTCTTTCACATAATTATGTAAATTTCACCATAAACTTCCATCACCCTGGAAAGTTCTCTGATGCATCTTTAAAATCACTTCACACATTGTTCCTTAGCCTTTTTTGTTTTTTTTTTTTTTTTTAATTTTTGTCACTAGGGATTAGCTGTGTCTCTTCTAGAACTTCTTGTAAATAGAAACATACAATACGTTTTCACTGGTGTCAGGCTTCTCTTGCTCAATATAATGATTTTGAGGTTCATCCATGTTTTTAAATGCATTAGTAGTTCAGTCCTCTTTATTGCTAAGTAGTATTACATTATATGAATATATCACAACTTGATCTATTGATGAGTTATTCACTGATCTTGGCTATTATGAATAAAGTTGCTGTGAACATTTTTGTACAAATCTTTTTGTGGATGTAGGCTTTAATTTCTTTTGGGTAAATGCCTAGGAGTAGAACTGGGGGGTCCTAGTATAGGCATATATTTAACTCTACAGTACTGCCAACTAGTTCTCCAAAATATGTGTAGGGAAGGTTGACATTAGACCTGAAACTTGAAGATAACTGGATGAATTAGGAGAGGAACTTTTGGCAGAGAGATTATCAGGTACAAAAGCACAGAGCCCCAGTGAATCTAGCATGAAAAGTTCCACAGGATCCATCTACTGATGAGAATTTCAGTGTGGCAAGGGACTTGAGGTAAGAGAAAGATGGGGTGGTTGTAAGAGAAGAATAGTGATAAATGGGGCGAAAAAGTGGTTGAACTCAAATTAGAAATGCCAAAATAATGAGTTTGGATTTTATCATACAAGTAGCAAAGGGTTAATAGATAATTTTTAATTATGGTAGTAAAATGATACCTTTTTGTCCGTGATATAGAAACCAATATTGTAATAAGTATTACTAAATGTAACATTTTTTACATAAAATATCTGTGTAAACTTGTGTTCAATTTTACTCCTCAAAATTCTATAATTCTATAATATAGAATATTTCATGTATATAAATTGATTTAGTTCTAGAAACAATTTATAAGTAATGTCTGGATTGTTAGTATGCCACTTTTGGAAATTTAATAGCTAACTTGAGATCCTTAAATGATGTGCCAAATGTATACTTTTTGTAGGGAGAATTTTCATAATTTTCAGTGTGTTCTTAAAAGGGTCTGGCTGTGGCACTTCTCAAATGTTTAAGAACATCTGCTCTCCTCAAAAATGGAGGCCCAGAGGTCTGAAATAACTTGTCAGTTTTACTAGTTAGTAGTATAATTGGAACTACAACTAAATCTCTTAATTCCGAATCTAGTGCTTTTTCCATTATCCCACTTATACCAGAAGTCTCTCCTGTGACCACCAATCTCAGTACCTTTGAACCATTTTTTTCTTCATAAAAGACTGTCTCAGGTGTTGGCTAGACCTGTGTCTAATAAGTTTGGTCCCAACAGGAAGAATGCATGTTGTTGCATGTTGTTCATCTGTGATTTATAATTATAATTTCATTAACTTGTTACATGACGTTAGAATATTTACTGTTTTCACAAATATCTCATTTAATCCTTGTAACAAGTTTGTAGTATAACTAAGATTTTAGCTGAGGAAACGTTAGAGAAGCTAAATGATGTTCCAAATGCCATGCAGATAATAAATGGCAGGACTTTACTGGATTTCAGGGTTTCTGAAATTTCTGCAATTGTCCAGGGATGCATCCTTTATACCATGGTATGAGGCCTCCTCGGTCATGGAGATTTTGTTCTAGTTGGTTCAGTGCTTAGATCGTCTGTCTCTTTGTTTATAAAATAAAGGACTTGTGGTGTGGTATTTTATATCTAAAGATCCCTTTATTCCTCATATCTGTGACTATGTCTTTCAGATACTTTCCTTATGTCTAGAAATCTAGACTTACCATAAGTAAACTCAATAAATTTAAAAAGCTTAATTTAAGGAAAATATAAATTAAGGTAATTGCTTTCCTTTACAGATAATTGTATAGCTTTTCTAAAATAATCATCATGGGTTTCCTTTGAATGTCAAGATTTCTTAATACACTTAAAAATTGTTCTTGATGTGAGTACAGAAGCCCATGGTTGAGTGACAGAATGTCTGTCAATCCTTTAACATTTTATGCAAAATTTTCTGTATGTGTAAATATGTGCATTTTCTTTAAAAGTGTTTCATTAGATTTCATTATTCATTAGTTTTCATTAGATTTCTAAAGATATCTAGGATCAAGAAAAAAATAGAACTCTGTTTCTAAAACATGAGTTGACTTTTTTCGCAATGTAACACAGACATCATTTTAGTAATATGTCAACTATAAAGGTCAAAGTTCAATATTATATCATAGAATGGGCTACCAAATTATATAGCTCTCTGATTATATAGAGGCCTAGCAATCTTGTGCCTATACTCCTTTGCCAAAACCACATTTCACAAGCCATTTTTAAACTGCCCTCAGTTTTCTTTTACCTTTATAATGTAGAAAGGAGGAGACAAATTTAGACTTTGTATAAATGTAGCTATTCTGTTGTGTCATAGGAGCGGAATACAAGGTGCCAAAATTAAACAGATATGTTTGATTCTTTTCATGTGAATCTCACAAAAGGGTGTTTACACTTTATTTCTATTCTCTTAAATATTCTATTCAGAGAACTGTATGTGTGTGAAGACTTAACACTTTCTTTTATATTTGGCTCGGGGAAATTACAGGAAAAAGCTACTTTCCACACATAGTTAAAAATACACCAATTTCATGATAATTATCCATACTAACTGGATATATGTTCTTAAAGCACTTCAGTGTATTGTCCTGAGAAAATGTCCTGAATTCTAATAAGTAGATGCTTAAGTCAGCCTTCGCACTGGAGAAAAAACCCTGGTCCCAGTAGTGTGCTAAAGCCAGATTGTAATAAGCTTGCAAAATTGATTTTAAAATTTTCAAATAATTTTAAATTTCCCACTTTTTTGACATTATGTTGGTAACTTGAAATTGGTCATGGTGGGACTATTTACACTATGGAAATCAGCAACCTCCACTAATTAGGCCCCTCAACCACTATGAACCAGCTATGAAACACTGACCAGGACACCACTACCTGGCTCATATATTTTCTCAGTTAGGATTGCATACTGTGCATGTTATTTATCATTAGTAATCTCATAGAGAATTTAAATAAAGGAAAATTGAATAGTTTTTTCTTAAAATTTTACTTTTGTAAACATACTTAAACTATTCACATACAATTGGAAATTCAGTCTCCAAAGTATATGTGTGTGGTAGTTTTCATTTGGTATCAAAGAAATTTTGAAGATAATGAAAATGCCACTGTAGTGGAAGTTAAGGAACTTGGATTTGTCACTGATTTTACAACCTTGAGCAATAACTTTATGTTCAAAAGTGCTTTGTTTCCCTAAGTATAAAAGGAGGTAAAGCTGGGTGGAATTTGCTAGTGTTTATGGAGCTACTGAGTGTGAAAATTCTCATTCCAAAAGAAAAATATTTAAAGAAAGTTATACCACAAAAAGTTAATATTTTATCTAAAATAATGAATGATACTTTATAGTGAGTATATATCTTATTGCCATAAAACGAAAGTATATGAAATTTTACTTTTCAAAATTTTTTATATTTTAAAAATATTTAGTTAAGTTATTATTTCCAGTGATAGCAGATTCTTTAAAACACTGTCTCTTTCAGAGAAAATCATTCACTTTATGATTTAAGTTTGCCCAGTTCTAGGTTTCTACTTAGTGACTTCAGGGTCCTTCCTTTTCACTTATTTTCTTCTCCTCAGGCCTTTGATGTAAATTCCACAGGGGCAGGGCCTTGTCATTCTGGCTTCAGGGAAGAGGTTAATGTGTCCATGGTTTATTGCATCCATGCATGCTGCCTTCTGTTGAAAAATATAGTCACTATTAACATCTTTGGTCACTGGAACTGACTTAACTGCAGTGCACTAAAATGTCCCCTTCCCCTTTGGTACTCTGCTAACTAGGTTTACACTGATCACAATAGCCTCTCCATTCACCCTAATTATGATACTCCTCCAGGTGTCGTCTCCCATCCTCAGCCACTATCACAGCTTTTTCTCAGGGACATAGGAAATTTTTAGATGCTATTCCTTGTTCTTCCTGGGCTTCAGAGCTTGAGAATAGTAGGTAGGGAATATCTCTGGCCTTCTCTTGTTAGCTTTAGCTTCTTTTATGTCTGCTATTGCAGAACCAGGCTGACGTAGAACACTTCTCTACTAGACTTTTTGTATTTTCCAACTTTATGATGGAAGTGAGACCTAGCTGCATCCCAACACTTATATAGAGACTGGCACATAGTAAGTGCTCAATAAATATTTGTTGATTAAATGAATATATGAATGAATCAATGAATGAAATAAACTGAATTAATAAATGAAAATTCATCTGCTTTGTGCTACTCCCCCATCTCAATCTATATGACTTTCGTCTCATTATTCTCCCTACTAGGGGCTTAGCCAGGAGGATGGACAGGATTATAAGCCCCTATAAGGGATGTACCAGCATTTATCTTCATTCTGCAGTCCTCCCATACTCTTTCTATTCTGCCCTAATTTTTCTTTGGTGGGGGTGGGGGTGAGGGGGGAGTACAGAAAATGTTTTCCTCTTGTTTGCTTTATATGAAATTCTACTCTCTGAGACTTCTGGGCCCTTTGGATCTTTATATTCACATTACAGCTTTTAAACTGAAAAGCAGCTTTTAGGACATCAGTAAGATGGGTAAATACAGTTCCTTGAAGCCTGTCTCCCTCTACAAAGAGGGACCAAAACAATGAATCTGTAACTTTATTTTGACTGCAGTGGCTGAAGTGTGCTGGAGAGTACCAAGGGAACAGTAAAATACTTATACAGCTTTGCCATACTCTTTCCCCCACTAAGATTGGCTTGGAATTGGAAAGGACTTCTTATGAGAAAAAAGTAAGCTGTACATTTCCCATGGTCCCCACTGCTACCACAGACACCAGCAGTTCTCCAACATGAGAGTCTTCCAGTCTTCACACTCCAGATGCAGTTTGGAAAGTAGCCAGGAGTTTGCATGACTGTATTGCCTTATAGTAGGAGCCCATGTTAAACCATCCTCTCATCCCTATGGCCTAAGCTGTTACAGAATGGTGCCATCTTGAAACTAAACCCACTGCTAAAGTGCATTCTGCCCTGGGGGCCAGTAGTCACTACTTTTTTTCCATCCCTGAGGGCCCCACTGTTACTCTATCACATTCACATGGGTGCCTGCAGCACTATAACCCTGGCTACCCAGAGGCTAAGACAGACAAAATGACCAAGACACTGCATTTGAACCACAGAGCACCCAACCCCCACAGGGAACAGACCAACCTGCACAGTAGTGAAGCCACTGAAGAGCCAGATGGCCTGCTGTGCCTCCTGACACACATGCTGCACATAAAGCCACCCTTGTCAGAAACAATTATGGCTACAATTAGTGGCTAAAGATAATACAATAAATAAAGATACAGGCAAAGCACGGTGGCTCATGCCTGTAATCCTAGCACTTTGGGAGGCTGAGGTGAGTGGATCACCTGAGGTCAGGAGTTGGAGACCAGCCTAACCAACATGGTGAAACCCCGTCTCTACTAAAAATACAAAAATTAGCAGGGTGTGGTGGTGGGTGACTGCAATCCCAGCTACTCAGGAGGCTAAGGCAGGAAAGTCACTTGAACCAGGAGGCAGAGGTTGCAGTGAGCCAAGATCGCACCATTGCACTCCAGCCTGGTAGAAAAGAGTGAAATTCAATCTCAATAAATAAATAAGTAAATTAGGGCAAGAAAAATATAAATTATGGAGGTGAGTGTAAATTCTAGAGCATTTTTATGCGACCAAAGTTGTTATCAGCTTAAAATAGTCTATTATAACTACAAGATTCTTTATGTTAATGCCATGGTAATCACAAAGAAAAAAATTATAGTTGACAAAAGAAAAATCACATGATCAACTCAACAGATGCAGAAAAAGCATTCAACAAAATCCAGCATCCCTTTATGACTAAAACTCTCAGCAAAATTGGCATACAAGGGATATACCTTAATGTAATAAAAGCCATCGATGACAAACCCATAGCCAACATAATACTGAATGGGGAAAAGTTGAAAGCATTCCCTCTGAAAACTGTAACAAGATAATGATGCCCACTCTCACCACCCCTCTTCAACGTAGTACTGAACATCATAGCCAGAGCAATCAGACAAGAGAAAGAAATAAAGGGCATCCAAATTGGTAAATATGAAGTCAACTGTTGCTGTTTGCTGATGATACGATGGTTTACCTAGAAAACCCTAAAGACTCCTCCAAAAACTCCTAGAACTGATCAAAGAATTCAGCAGAGTTTACAGATACAAAATTAATGTACTCAAATCGGTAGTTCTTCTATACACCAACAGTAACCAAGTGGAGAATCAAATCAGGAACTCAATCCCTTTTACAATAGCTGTAAAAAATCAAAATACATAGAAATATACCTAACCGAGGAGGTGAAAGACCTCTACAAGGAAAACATTGCTGAAAGAAATCATAGATGACACAAACAAAATGGAAACACATGTCATGCTCATGGATGGGAAGAATCTATATTGTGAAAATGACCTTACTGACCAAAGCAATCTACAAATTCAACTCAATTTCCATAAAAATACCACCATCATTCTTTACAGAATTGGAAAAAACAATTCTAAAATTCACATTGAACCTGAAAAGAGCCCGCATAGCCAAAGCAAGACTAGGCAAAAAGAACAGATCTGGAGGCCTCACATTACCTGATTTCAAACTATACTATAAGGCCATAGTCACCAAAACAGCATGGTACTGGCATAAAAATAGGCCCATAGACCAATGCAACAGAATAGAGAACCCAGAAATAAACCCAAATACTTACAGCCAATTGATCTTTGACAAAGCAAACAAAAACATGAAGAAGGGAAAGGACACCCTATTCAACAAATGGTGCTGGGATAATTGGCAAGCCACATGTTGGAGAGTAAAACTGGATCTTCATCTCTCACTTTATACAAAGATCAATTCAAGATGGATCTAGGACTTAAATCTAAGACCTGAAACTGTAAAAATTCTAGAAGACAACATTGGAAAAAACCCTTCTAGACACTGGCTTAGGCAAGGATTTTAAGACCAAGAGCACAAAAGCAATACAGTAAAGACAAAAGTAAATAGCTGAGACTTAATTAAACTAAAGACCTTTTTCATGGAAAAAGGAACGGTCGGCAGAGTAAACAGCCAACCCACAGAGTGGGAAAAAATGTTCGCAATCAATACGTCTGACACAGGACTAATATACAGAATCTACAATGAACTCAAACAAATCAACAAGTAAAAAACAATTCCATCAAAAAGTGGGCTAAGGACATTAATAGACAATTCTCAAAAGAAGATGTACAAATGGCTAACAAACATATGAAAAAATGCTCAACATCATTAATGATCAGGGAAATGCAAATCAAAACCACTATGTGATACCACCTTATTCCTGCAAGAGAACACTTCTAAAACTGCTGGTGGGAACACTTCTAAACTGCTGGTGAGAAGTGCTGGTAAACTAGTACAACCACTATGGAAAACAGCATGAAGAATCCTTAAAAAACTGAAAGTAGAACTACTGTTTGATCCAGCAATTTCACTGCTGGGTATCTACCCAGAGGAAAAGAAGTCTTTATAAGAAAAAGATACTTACACATACATGTTTATAGCTGCACAATTCACAATTGCAAAAATGTGGAACCAACCTAAATGCCCATCAATCAACAAGTGGATAAATAAAATTAAAATCAGAATTAAAAGCTGTTGTGCTTCAAAGGTTACTGTTAAGAAAGTAAAAATGGCTGGCAGAGCAAGATGGCCAAATAGGAACAGCTCCAACCTCCAACTCCCAGCGCGAGCGACACAGAAGACAGGTGATTTCTGCATTCTTAACTGAGGTACTAGGTTTATCTCACTAGGCAGTGCCTGACAATCAGTGCTGGTCAGCTGCTACAGCCCGACCAGTGAGAGCTGAAGCAGGGCGAGGCATTGCCTCACCTGGGAAGCGCAAGGGGGAAGGGAATCCCTTTTCCTAGCCAGGGGAACTGAGATACACAACACCTGGAAAATCGGGTAACTCCCACCCCAATACTACGCTCTACCAAGGATCTTAGCAAACAGTCACACCAGGAGACTATATCCCACACCTGGCCAGGAGGGTCCCACACCCACGGAGCCTCCCTCATTGCTAGCACAGCAGTCTGAGATCTCCAGGCAAGGCAGCAGTGAGGCTGGGGGAGGGGCTCCCGCCATTGCTGAGGCTTAAGTAGATAAACAAAACGGCTGGGAAGCTCAAACTGGGTGGAGCTCACAGCAGCTCAAGGTGTCCTGCCTGTCTCTGTAGACTCTACTTCTGGGGACAGGGCACAGCTAAATAACAACAACAAAAAGCAGCTGAAACCTCTGCAGATGCAAACGACTCTGTCTGACAGCTTTGAAGTGAGCAGTGGATCTCCCAACACGGAGGCTGAGATCTGAGAACGGACAGACTTCCTGCTCAAGTGGATCCCTGACCCCTGAGTAGCCTAACTGGGAGACATCCCCCACTAGGGGCAGACTGACACCCCACACCTCACATGGTGGAGTACACCCCTGAGAGGAAGCTTCCATAGCAAGAATCAGACAGGTACACTCGCTGTTCAGCAGGATTCTATCTTCTGCAGCCTCTGCTGCTGATACCCATGCAAACAGGGTCTGGAGTGTACCTCAAGCAATGTCCAACAGACCTACAGCTGAGGGTCCTGACTGTTAGAAGGAAAACTATCAAACAGGAAGGACACCCACACCAAAACCCCATCAGTATGTCACCATCATCAAAGACCAGAGGCAGATAAAACCACAAAGATGGGGAAAAAGGGCAGAAAAGCTGGAAATTCAAAAAATAAGAGCGCATCGCCCCCTGCAAAGGAACGCAGCTCATCGCCAGCAACGGATCAAAGCTGGACGGAGAATGACTTTGACGAGATGAGAGAAGAAGGCTCCAGTCCATCAAAATTCTCACAGCTAAAGGAGGAATTACGTACCCAGTGCAAAGAAACTAAAAATCTTGGGAAAAAAGTGGAAGAATTGATAACTAGAATAATTAATGCAGAGAAGGCCAAAAACGAATGGACAGAGATGAAAACCATGACCTGAGAAATATGTGACAAATGCACAAGCTTCAGTAACCGACTCAATCAACTGGAAGAAAGAGTATCAGTGATTGAGGATCAAATGAATGAAATGAAGCAAGAAGAGAAACCCAAAGAAAAGACAAGAAAAAGAAATGAACAAAGCCCGCAAGAAGTATGGGATTATGTAAAAAGACCAAATCTACGTCTGATTGGGGTGCCTGAAAGTGAGGGGGAAAATGGAACCAAGTTGGAAAACACTCTTCAGGATATCCTCCAGGAGAACTTCCCCAACCTAGTAGGGCAGGCCAACATTCAAATTCAGGAAATACAGAGAAGGCCACAAAGATACTCCTCAAGAAGAGCAATTCCAAGACACATAATTGCCAGATTCACTAAAGTTGAAACGAAGGAAAAAATCTTAAGGGCAGCCAGAGAGAAAGGTCGGGTTACCCACAAAGGGAAGCCCATCAGACTAACAGCAGATCTCTCGGCAGAAACTCTACAAGCCAGAAGAGAGTGGGGGCCAATATTCAACTTTCTTAAAGAAAAGAATTTTCGACCCAGAATTTCATATCCAGCCAAACTAAGTTTCATAACTGAAGGAGAAATAAAATCCTTTACAGATAAGCAAATGCTTAGAGATTTTGTCACCACCAGGCCTGTGTTACAAAGAGACTCTGAAGGAAGCACTAAACATGGAAAGGAACAACCGGTACCGGCCGTTGCAAAAACATGCCAAAATGTAAAGACCATCGAGGCTAGGAAGAAACTGCATCAACTAACGAGCAAAATAACCAGTTAATATCATAATGGCGGGATCAAGTTCACACATAACAATATTAACCTTAAATGTAAATGGACTAAATGCTCCAATTAAAAGACACAGACTGGCAAACTGGATAAAGAGTCAAGACCCATCAGTTTGCTGTATTCAGGAGACCCATCTCACATGCAGAGACATACATAGACTCATAATAAAGGGATGGAGGAAGGTCTACCAAGCAAATGGAGAACAAAAAAAAGCAGGGGTTGCAATACTAGTCTCTGATAAAACAGACTTTAAACCATCAAAGATCAAAAGAGACAAAGAAGGCCATTACATAATGGTAAAAGGATCAATTCAACAGGAAGAGCTAACTATCCTAAATATATATGCACCCAATACAGGAGCACCCAGATTCATAAAGCAAGTCCTTAAAGACTTACAAAGAGACTTAGACTCCCATACAATAATAATGGGAGACTTCAACACTCCATTGTCAACATTAGACAGATCAACGAGACAGAAAGTTAACAAGGATATCCAGGAATTGAACTCATCTCTGCAGCAAGCAGACCTAATCGACATCTACAGAACTCTCCACCCCAAATCAACAGAATATACATTGTACTCAGCACCACATCGCACTTATTCCAAAATTGACCACATAATTGGAAGTAAAGCACTCCTCAGCAAATGTACAAGAACAGAAATTATAACAAACTTTCTCTCAGACCACAGTGCAATCAAACTAGAACTCAGGAGTAAGAAACTCAAACAAGACCACTCAACTACATGGAAACTGAATAACCTGTTCCTGAATGACTACTGGGTACATAATGAAATGAAGGCAGAAATAAAGACGTTCTTTGAAACCAATGAGAACAAAGATACAACATACCAGAATCTCTGGGACACATTTAAAACAGTGTGTAGAGCGAAATTTATAGCACTAAATGCACACAAGAGAAAGCTGGAAAGATCTAAAATTGACACTCTAACATCACAATTAAAAGAACTAGAGAAGCAAGAGCAAACACATTCAAAAGCTAGCAGAAGGCAAGAAATAACTAAGATCAGAGCAGAACTGAAGGAGATAGAGACACAAAAAACCCTCCAAAAAATCAATGAATCCAGGAGTTGGTTTTTTGAAAAGATCAACAAAATTGACTGACCGCTAGCAAGACTAATAAAGAAGAAAAGAGAGAAGAATCAACTAGATGCAATAAAAAATGATAAAGGGGTTATCACCACTGACCCCACAGAAATACAAACTACCATCAGAGAAAACTATAAACACCTCTACGCAAATAAACTAGAAAATCTAGAAGAAATGGATAATTTCCTGGACACTTACACTCTTCCAAGACTAAACCAGGAAGAAGCTGAATCCCTGAATAGACCAATAGCAGGCTCTGAAATTGAGGCAATAATTAATAGCCTACCATCAAAAAAACGTCCAGGACCAGATGGATTCACAGTTGAATTCTACCAGAGGCACAAGGAGGAGCTGGTACCATTCCTTCTGAAACTATTCCAATCAATAGAAAAAGAGGGAATCCTCCCTAACTCATTTTATGAGGCCAACATCATCCTGATACCAAAGCCTGGCAGAGACACAACAAAAAAAGAGAATTTTAGACCAATATCCCTGATGAACATCGATGCAAAAATCCTCAATAAAATACTGGCAAACCGGATTCAGCAGCACATCAAAAAGCTTATCCACCATGATCAAGTGGGCTTCATCCCTGGGATGCAAGGCTGGTTCAACATTCGCAAATCAATAAACATAATCCAGCATATAAACAGAACCAAAGACAAAAACCACATCATTATCTCAATAGATGCAGAAAAGTCCTTTGACAAAATTCAACAGCCCTTCATGCTAAAAATGCTCAATAAATTCGGTATTGATGGAACGTACCTCAAAATAATAAGAGCTATTTATGACAAACCCACAGGCAATATCATACTGAATGGGCAAAAACTGGAAAATTCCTTTGAAAACTGGCACAAGACAGGGATGCCCTCTCTCACCACTCCTATTCAACATAGTGTTGGAAGTTCTGGCTAGGGCAATCAAGCAAAAGAAAGAAATCAACGGTATTGAGTTAGGAAAAGAAGAAGTCAAATTGTTCCTCTTTGCAGATGACATGATTGTATATTTAGAAAACCCCATTGTCTCAGCCCAAAATCTCCTTAAGCTGATAAGAAACTTCAGCAAAGTCTCAGGATACAAAATTAATGTGCAAAAATCACAAGCATTCTTATACACCAGTAACAGACAAACAGAGAGCCAAATCATGAATGAACTTCCATTCACAATTGCTTCAAAGAGAATGAAATACCTAGGAATTCAACTTACTAGGGATCAAAAGGACCTCTTCAAGGAGAACTACAAACCACTGCTCAGTGAAATCAAAGAGGACACAAACAAATGGAAGAACATACCATGCTCATGGATAGGAAGAATCAATATCGTGAAAATGGCCATACTGCCCAAGGTAATTTATAGATTCAATGCCATCCCCATCAAACTACCAATGAGTTTCTTCACAGAATTGGAAAAAACTGCTTTAAAGTTCATATGGAACCAAAAAAGAGCCCGCATCTCCAAGACAATCCTAAGTCAAAAGAACAAAGCTGGAGGCATCACGCTACCTGACTTCAAACTATACTACAAGGCTACAGTAACCAAAACAGCATGGTACTGGTACCAAAACAGAGATATAGACCAATGGAACAGAACAGAGTCCTCAGAAATAATACCACACATCTACAGCCATCTGATCTTTGACAAACCTGAGAGAAACAAGAAATGGGGAAAGGATTCCCTATTTAATAAATGGTGCTGGGAAAATTAGCTAGCCATAAGTAGAAAGCTGAACCTGGATCCTTTCCTTACTCCTTATATGAAAATTAATTCAAGATGGATTAGAGACTTAAATGTTAGACCTAATACCATAAAAACCCTAGAAGAAAACCTTGGTAATACCATTCAGGACATAGGCATGGGCAAGGACTTCATGTCTAAAACACCAAAGGCAACGGCAGCAAAAGCCAAAATTGACAAATGGGATCTTATTAAACTAAAGAGCTTCTGCACAGCAGAAGAAACTACCATCAGAGTGAACAGGCAACCTACAGAATGGGAGAACATTTTTGCAATCTACTCATCTGACAAAGGGCTAATATCCAGAACCTACAAAGAACTCCAACAAATTTACAAGACAAAAACAAACAACTCCATCGAAAAGTGGGCAAAGGATATGAACAGACATTTCTCAAAAGAAGACATTCATACAGCCAACAGACACATGAAAAAATGCTCATCATCACTGGCCATCAGAGAAATGCAAATCAAAACCACAATGAGATACCATCTCACACCAGTTAGAATGGCAATCATTAAAAAGTCAGGAAACAACAGGTGCTGGAGAGGATGTGGAGAAATAGGAACACTTTTACACTGTTGGTGGGATTGTAAACTAGATCAACCATAATGGAAAACAGTATGGCGATTTCTCAAGGATCTAGAACTAGAAGTACCATATGACCCAGCCATCCCATTACTGGGTATATACCCAAAGGATTATAAATCATGCTGCTATAAAGACACATGCACACATATGTTTATTGCAGCACTATTCACAATAGCAAAGACTTGGAATCAACCCAAATGTCCATCAGTGACAGACTGGATTAAGAAAATGTGGCACATATACACCATGGAATACTATGCAGCCATAAAAAAGGATGAGTTTGTGTCCTTTGTAGGGACATGGATGCAGCTGGAAACCATCATTCTAGCAAACTATCGCAAGAACAGAAAACCAAACACCACATGTTCTCACTCATAGGTGGGAACTGAACAATGAGATCACTTGGACTCGGGAAGGGGAACATCACACACCAGGGCCTATCACAGGGAGGGGGGAGGGGGAACGTATTGCACTGGGAGTTATACCTGATGTAAATGACGAGTTGACGGGTGCTGACGAGTTGATGGGTGCAGCACGCCAACATGGCACAAGTATACATATGTAACAAACCTACACGTTATCCACATGTACCCTAGAGCTTAAAGCATAATTTAAAAAAAAAAAAAAAAAAAGTAAAAATGACAAACCAAAGAATGGTAGAAAATATTGAAAGGGTCAAGTATTCAGCATATGTAAGAACTCTTACAAGTCAACAATAAAAAGACAATCTAATTTAAAAAAACGGGCAAAGGATTTGAACATGTATTTCTTCAAATAAGATGAACAAATGACTAAAACACACAAAAAGATGCTCGATAACATTAATAATGACAGAAATGCAAGTCAAAATAGAATGAGACACCAAGTCTCACCCACCAGAAGGAAGACGTTTGAGTAGGATATGGAGAAATTCCAATTCTCATACAGAAATTGGAAATTAACAATAGTGCAGAGACTTTGGAAAAGAGTCTGGCTATTCCTTCAAAAGGTTAAACACAGTTATAAGCAATTCCACTTCAGGTATATATTCACGACAACTGAAAATGTATATTTCTATGAAAACTTCTTCATGAATGTTCATAGCAACATTATACATAATATCCAAAAATAGAGATAAACCCTAGTGCCCATTAACTGATGAACGGATAAACAATATATAGAATCTGTATAAGGGAGTATTAATTAATCAGCTATAAAAAGCATGTGCTGCTGATACATGCTAAAACATGGATGAAGCTTGAAAACATTATCCTAAGTGAAACAAGCCAGTGCATATAGTGTATGATTCAATTTATATAAAATTCCAAAATAGGCACATTCATAGAGATAGAAAATGAATTATTGCTGCCAGGGCACGGAGAAAGGGGGAATAGACAGTAACTGCTAATGAATATGGGGTTTCTTTTTGAGGTGATGAAAATATTCTTTAATTATATAAGGATAATGGTAATATACTAAAAGCCATGCTGTTGTACACTTCAGAAAGGCAAATTTTATGGTATAGTGAGTTATATTTCAGTTCAAAAGCTAAAGAGAACAAAATACTGCTGTCCTAATCTAAATCCTGTACTTTCCATGCTGCCATAGGAACATGGGTGCATTGAAGTGAAGAATGGAGTTCATGCTATTACTATGTGGGTTTAAGCACCTGAGCATAAAAAGACAGGCCCTTGATTCAGGGAGATGACAGAAGGAATGAGATGAATGATAATGGGACAAAGAATCTGAGAGAAATTTCAAAGGCAAAAATAATAGGATTTGGTGATTTATTGTAATCTAAGGAAATGCTAAAAGGAAAAATTGGGTCTCCTGATTCCAGATCAAATAAGATGAAGAATTTAAGGTAGCTATCATGTTTCCTAGCATTTTAAATAAGTGCCTAATAATTCCCCTCCAGTTTCTACTCCAATGCCTGTTGCACTTGTTTCTACCTTAGGGTTCTCAAATCTGTCATAGTGTTCCTGGCCAATCAGGCACTCCCCCTGTGGTTCCTCACCCACGTTCCCTTTGTTCTAGGTAGCTGACCTCCCCTCCCATATTCCTTATAAATAACTGTCTCTATGTCACAGTCCCATCAGAATTCCTTGGATGAATTAATTTAATTTAGCTGAAGTTAATAATGCAAGATTTTAATGATAATGATAACACCAGCTGTTTTTATGGAGTAGTTACTGTGTACTGAACTCAATATAAGCTTTATCACTTTTACTCTAATTTTACAGATGAGGAAACTAATGTACAAAAAGATTAAGTAAGAAATGTGCTCAAGGTCATGGTACTAGTAAGTGAAAAGAATGGGATATAACCCTAAGTCTTTTTGTCTCCAAAGCCTGTATGTGAATTCCACCTTGATAAGCATGTAAATTTGTAGTCAGATCAAACTTCATTTTGATTCCAGTTCAACTCCTTTCTATTTATGTAAATTTTGCTAAGTCACTTCATTTCTCTCATTTGTAAAATAGCAATAATACATTTTTCATAGGGTATTTTAAGGTAACCGCATTACTCAGGGGAAATTTTTTCATATTTCTGAGCCTCACAAAGCCCAGGATAATATGAAAATAATAATAGTCATCTCTCAAACTTATTGTAAGGGTCAATTGAGATAATGTATATATGACTCAGTAGACATATAAGAAGTATTCAATATTCAGCTGTTGCTGGAATGTCTGACTGCCCATCAGTGGTAATATATTTCTGCCATATCTGTGGATGGAGGAAAAAACTCCCAGAAAACCAATCTATATACATCTTCCTGGGCCATACATGAGATACATGTTTGAAGGAGAAAAGTGAGAAAGTCTCTTTGAAGCAATTCGCTGTCATACTCCAAGGGTTCCCTATAACATTTTTGAGAAAGCCATTTCCATACCCTGAAAATTAGTGATGGCATATGGATTTTCTTAGCATGAATTCCTCTGAAAGCATGTCAGTGAATTTTTTCAATCTAGCCAGGACTGTTTTTTTCCTTGCATTCTATAGATCCTGAGTTTTGTGGCCATTGGAGCCTAGTGGGGGATGAAGTGGGGGAATAATGTGTGTGTGTGGGTGTGTGTATGTGTGTGTGTGGTGTGTGGTGGGAGTGAAATTGATTGCATAGTTTTGCTTAAAAAAGAGGTAGAGAATTTAACTTCTGTTATTTCCTTCCATTACTGCTGGGTCCAAAAAGTCTTAGCAAAGAATACAGAAAGTTATGATACACCATACACCATTTTGTTGTTGTTTTTCATTGGGAATATATCCAAGTTTGTGTGTGTGTGTGTGTGTGTGTGTGCACGTGTGCATATATACAAATGATTTCATCACCCAGATTGATTCCATATCTTTGCTATTGTGAATAGTGCAGCAATGAACATATGAGTGCAGGTATCTTTTTGGTAGAATGATTTATATTCCTCTGGGTATGTACCCAGTAGTAACAGTAATGAGATTGCTGGGTTGAATGGTAGTGTTGTTTTAAGTTCTTCCAGAAATCTCCAGAGTACTTTCCACAGTGGCTGAACTACTTTACATTCCCACCAGCAGTGTATAATTGTCCCTTTTCTTCACAACATCACCAACATCTGTCATTTTCTGAATTTTTAATAATAGCCATTTTGACCAGTGTAAGATGGTATTTCATTGTGGTTTTGATTTGAATTTCTCTAATGATTAGTGATGTCAAACACTTTTCTTTTAGGGTTTCTAATTTATGTGCATATGGGTGTTCATAATAGAGCTTTCGTATTTCTATGGGGTTCATGGTAATATTACCTTTGTTATTTCTGATTGTGTTTATTTGGATCTTCTCTTTTTCTTTATTAATCTAACTAGCAATCTATCAATCTTGTTTATTTTTTCAGAAAACCAACTTTTGATTTCATTGATTTTTTTTCAAATGAATTTTACATCTCAATTTCATTCAGTGTAGCTTATCTTGGTTATTTGCTTTTCTTCTGCTAGCTTTGGAGTTTATTTGTTCTTTTTTTTTTTTTTTTTTTTTTTTTTTTTTTTTTTTTTTTAGCTCCTTTAAGCGTGATGTTAGGTTGTTGATTTTAGATCTTCCTAACTTTTTGATGTAGGTGTTTACTACTATAAACTTTCCTCTTAATACTGCTTTAGTTGTCTTCCAGAGATTCTGGTATGTGATATACCATTTTGGCTCAGGAGCTTAGTTTAGTCCTAGCCATTCTGACCCTGAGAATGTTTAAACAATATGTGTGATTGTGAATACTTTTAAGAAAACTATACCAGTAATTTGGTTCAAGGAGTGTTTTGGGAGGTAAATTCTATTAAATCAACTCAATTCTTTTTGTGAAATTTTCTATACTGAATACATATATTTGAGTACCTTAACTATTCATGATCCTTTGCTAGGATGAACAAACTTTCATTCCTGAAGGGTCTAAAGCGTTAGAAGTCCTGCCTGAATTAGGCTTAGTTTCACAGTAACTTTTATTTATAGCTTTATTGAAGTATAATTTATATATTATAAGATACATCCTCCAGTCAAGGTGGCTTACGTCTGTTGTCCTAGCTACTCAGGGAGCTGAGGTGCAAGACTCTCTTGAGCCCAGGAGTTCAAGACTGCAGTGAGCTATGATCACACTGCTGTACTCCAGTCTGGGTGAGAGTGAGACCCTGTCTCTAAGGGAAAAAAAATACATTCATTGTGAGTGTAGGGTTCAACTATGTGGGGTTTTTTTGTTTTATTTTATTTTATTCCAATTATTATAAAGATGCCTTTTGGTACATGGGTCTATGAATTTTAACACATGTAATCATCATCATAATCAAGATATAAGAAAATTTTAATTCCTCAAAACCTCCTTCCTTTTGTTAACTCTCTATAATCACCTTCTCCATCTACATCTAGCCTATGGCAACCACTGATCTCTTCCTCATTGCTGTAGTTTTGTGTTTTGTGTTTTTGAAAAATATGTAAATGGAAGTATACACTATATAATCTTTTGAGACTAGCTTCTTTCACTTAGCATAATGCCACTGAGATACATTCAAGTTGTCATGTGTATCAATAGTGTGTTGTTTTATATTGCCAAGTAGCATTCCATTGAATAGATACACCACAGTTTGTATAACTATTTAGTCACTGATGGACAAATGTTCTTTCCAGTTTTTTAAGTCTCCTGGGAATGAATTTTTTTTTTTTTATTTTTGTTCATCTGGGAATGACTTTATTTTGCTTTCCTTTTTGAAGAATAATTTTCCTGTGGAAGTTTTGGTTGACAGGTTTTGTTTTGTTTCTAACTTGAAGCACTTTGATATATAATTCCACTGTCTTTTAGCCACCATTCTTTCTTATGGGAAGTCAACCATTAATCATATTGCTGTTTCTCTCTACTTAATGAGTAATATTTTTTTATCTTGCTGCTTTAAAAAATTTCTTTTTCTTTCAACAGTTTTTCTATGATATATTTAGATGAATATTGCTTTGTGTTTTTTCTATTCTGGTTTTGTTAAGTTTCATGGATCTATAGCTTAGTAGTTTTTATCAAATTTGAAAAGCCTGGGGCTTATTTTTACTGCCTGTTTCCCAATGTTTTCACCTTTTGGGACTCCCATTTGATGTTGTCCTAGAGGTCTCCAAGGCTCTGTTAATTTTTCTTCATTTTTTTCTCGTTGTTCTTCAGGTTAGATCATTTCTAATCTTCAAGTTTACTGATATTTTCTTCTGACATTTCAGAACTACTGTTGAGTCTCTCTAGTGAGTTTTAAATTTCAGTTATTAAATGTTATACTTCAGAGTTTCCACTTAAATTTTTAAAACAATTCATTTTCTATTGAGATTTTCTGTTAGTTGAATCACTATAGTCATACTTTAGTTTTTTTAAAATGGGTTTTAATTCTTAGAATATATTTGTAATATTCACTTTAAAGTCATTGTTAGGTCTAGTGTGTATTCACTAAGAGAGTTTCTATTGACTACTTTTCTCTTGAGCATGGGTCACACTTTCATGTTTCTTTGCATGTCTCTTTTTTAAAACACTGGATATTTTAGATATCAGATTATAGCAAATCTAGATTCTGCCTCCCACTCTGATGGGAATGATGTTATTGCTTGTGTTTTGTTTGTTTACAACTCTCCTGCATTCAATCTGTGTAATCTCTTTCCCTGTAGGATTTTAATATTCACTTTTGTTTTAAATCCTGGCTTTCTGTGGGTCACCCCTATGTCAGCATAGTTTAGTGGTCAGCCAATATTTGATTAGAGTTTGTGCCTAAATATCTTAAATCAGCAAAGCTTCCACCCTCTACTGATGGATCTGTGTTGGGTTTGGGGATTCCATTCATAGTTCAAGTAGTTTACAAGCCATTGTCAACTTTTACTCTCTTTAGGTCCTCTATTCCCATGTCTCCTCTGCACTTGTGGATTATATTCAGCCAGGGGTATAGAGAAAGACTAAGGCCTTCTCTAATCTCTGCTGAACAGTTTTAAGACTTTCCCATCAGCAGGGTGGTGTGAATAGCTTATCAAGGCCCTTTATGGCTGTCTCATTTCATGGATCTTCCTGTTCAACTACCGATTAGTCTGCTGATGTTTTGCATGCCCCAACCAGCACTACAACCGAAGCTCAGTGGAGCCACTGTTTTTACCTTTTGCTTGCCATCGAGACTGTTACTGTTACTGCCAATGCCACTGAGTGTGGATTTTTTTCTCATGTTCCACTCCAAATCAAGCGAGTTCCATTAGGCTGCAAAGATACTGGTTCTTATGACTTTTCCCATCCTAATAGAACTAGCAAACTGAGCTGGATAGAGTGGAGATGGGAGCATGCCCAGTCAACGCTGACACTAATTTCTACCATCTTACCTGTGGTTGAGTAGTTTTTCATGAATAAACATTTCTCAATTTGTTGTACACTTTTGGTCAGTTCCCAGAGTCCTGAAATTGTTATTTTTAGTAATTTTGTCTAGTTTTTATCCTTGGTTTTCCAATTTGCTATATTTTTAATCATGTCTATTACAGTTAGTACTCAACTTAAATGAATAACATGAAGAGCAGAATTGGCAGTTTCCTTGTAAGATAAGTCAGTGGGTCCCATCCTAATAAGCAATGAGCCATTCGGTCATGACAGCCATATTTTTATTTGTTCTTTTCTCCCCCTTTGGCTTTTCACATAGATATTCTGAAGAATTTTTTTAAGTTTTCTAGAGTAATCACCATGTTCTCATTCCCTGATGTTTTTCTTCAGTTTATTTTTAGTCAAGAATAATTTTATTATATAAAATCTTAGCAACTGCCAGTTTTATTCTATAGATGTCCCCCTGGAACAGTTTTAGTAATATTCAATATTGCCACCAAGGTGTGATCTCAAGGTTGGTTTTTTGACTGCACAGATACTACAATGTTCAGTATATCTGTTATGTAAATGGATTTTAAAAATGTTGATTATTTCTACCAGTAATATTCAATGTAGTGTCAGCACATCCAGGGGTTTAAAACATCCTGCTTTAATATGAAAATATTATTTAAGGGGGATACTTTGAGATATACTTTATTCATTATAAATATGGGCTGATTTAATTTGATTTGAAATGTATATTCTTAACCTACTGTTAATAGCCATTGATTAAAATGATCTAAAGGAGTTTTTAAAATGAAATATATGATGAATTGTAACTTGAAACCCAAGCCTAAGAATGGGAAACCCATGGTCTAAAAATGGGAGGCTTTTTTAGCTGACTGATGATTCACTGCTATGGATTTCAGCATACACAAGTGTCTAGGCAGGTAATTCTCCATGATAGGTCAGGATGTGGCAGTAATCCTGGAATTATCACAACATGAATACACTACTATGTATCTATGTTCTGTCTTAAAATAGCCACTTTTAGCTTCCTCATAAACAAACTTTTGAAAGTTCCATAGAGGTAAATTGGGTCATTCTATGAATGCAAATCTAAAATTCTCTATTTCTATGTATTTGCCCATTTATTTATTCATTCCACAAAACTTGTATTGAACATTCTTTACATGTCTACTTATCAGGCATGAGTTAAAGCTGCTCTGTCCAATATGGTAGCCACTAAAGCTGCATGTGTAAATTGAGATGTTGGATACATATAAAATATGCAGCAGATTTCAAAGACTTAGTACTAAAAAAGAAATGTAAAATACTTCATTAATAATTATATGTTGATTACATGTAGAAATGATAATAGTTTGCATATACTGAGTTAAATGAAATGTTATTTAAATTAATTTTACTTGTTTCTTTTTACTTTTTTAATACAGCTACTAGAAAATATAAAATTTTGCTATGGCTCACAATTGTGGTTCATTTTATGTTTCTATTTAACAGTGCAGGAGACACCAGAGATAAGACATGTGTTCAGATAATCTATGGTGTAGGCACATGGAAATTCTCAAAAAGTTCAGTTTAATGTCAAAATAAACTAAAGAAAAAATTTTAGTGACTAAATGATAAAGAAATGAGCTTTGGTATTTTACTGACATGGATTAAAATCTCTTGGCTGTAACTGAGTTAGTATGTGACCTAAATCAAGTGACAAACTCTAGGCCTCAGTTTTTCCTTATCTATGAAATGGAGAAGTGGTGGTAATTATATCTACTTTATATGGCTTTGTGAAGATTAAATGAAATGATATTTGGGAAGTAGTTAGCAGTCACTGGCACATAGATAATACTTAATATGTAATCTATGTGATAATGATTATGTTAATTATGTTGATTTTGATGAGGATGATGGCACTTAGCTATAAGTATGCAGAGGGTGGTATGAGGACAAAGGTGAGGGACGCTTAGCTCAAATGGGTAGACAGTGGAAAGTTATGATTAAAAATCAGCCAAGCAGACAGAAGGATGGAAAAAAGAGTATGAGTGGCAGTGGGAAAAGGTTTTACAAAAATGCATGAATTCTTGAGAGAATCTCACCTTTCCTGCTCTCACAATGAGATATTCTACATGAGCATGAGCAAAGTTAGGTAGAAACTGCAGATGCCATTAGAACATTTAGTCCAAACAACCAGTTATGCTACTAAAAGAAAAGTGTGTGTGCATAAAATATTAGAAGACTTCCTAAATATCAAAATTTATTATATAATTCTTCAACCTATATCCTGTCTAAGGGGAAGACATCCAAAATCAGGTAAAGAGAACATAATGAATTTGATTGATCAAGTAAGCAGGAGCTTCTTTATGAAGAAAAAGCAGATAGAATAGACATTTTGTTAAAAGAAGAGTGAAAGGGTAAAACATGATTGAGGATGCTATTTTGAAACTGGCTTTTGCACCATTTTCTGCAAACCAAACTACGTCTTGGTGTATCTGTTGCCAAAAAGTAAGCTGAACTGAAAATACAAATGCTCACAATATAAAATCATCCATTGGAAATAAAAGCAAAAGCAGACAAAATAATGAAAACACTTCAATGCTTATAGATAAGTACTATTTGGGGGATGTTTTAATAAGCAAATGTTTATTTTAGTTGCTTAGAATATTCTCTTGACTTCTAGATACGTAAATTTCAACCCACGTTCCCCAGTTGCCATAACAACTTGATACATTCGTTCTCTTGTGTCATTTTTTTATCACATCAGTTTTTTTTTTTTAAATTGGTTGCTATGATAACACAGTATAGTTGTTAAATTTATTCTATTCACATTTTGTTCTACTGGAAACTGGTAATTTGCTTTTTTTTTTTTCCAAAGAAGCTCATATTACAGAAGTGTAACATGAAAAATGGTGGTCTAAATTTTAATACTGTACAAGTTTATATTAAAATTTTAATTATATGTATTAATTTATGCCCTAATAGTATTACCTCTATGATATGGAAGATGGCTAATGGTTATGTAATTCCACTCTGAAGAAAGAAGCTAACCTTTACTGTACCAAATGAGGGAAATAGGCAGTTTGAATAACAGTTATATCTCCAAGCATGCCTTCAACTAGTCTCACTTGGGGGAAACTGCTTGGTGGTATCAGGAAATAATCACACCAAAAGCTGCCATTACTGTTTTGCTTATTAACTATCTTGCCTCTCTACAAAATGGGAGCTCATTTATTGCAACGAATGAAACCTTGGCATAATAGAAATTCCTAATCTATGCACACCTGTTCCTAAAAAAAAAAAAAAAAAAAAAAGGAAAATCTCTTTTATAAAAAAATCCCCTTGTCTAGAATTAGATATTGGAGGATATAAGGCTTTGCATAAATTTGTTTCAATTTATTCAGCTAACTCCTACTGTTTTCTCTATTTTGATTACTTTTAATAGTACGTTCATATTGACTAATTACACCTCTTATAATTGATCATACTCTGGTCCCTTCCAGCTCTAAAGATAATTGTAATTTGGACAAGCTATGTTGAGAGGAATGCCAAGGGATAAGGGACACAAGGCAAGGGACTAGGGTCAAAGAAACTTAGACTCTAATAATTACTGTGTAACCCTTGGAAATAATTTATCTGCTGATTCTTAGTTGTCATATATGTAAAATAAGAAGGAAAAGAATTTAACCTATAGATTTTTTGGTAGGAATTTAATGAGATAACATTCAAATAGTGTGCCGAGCACATAATAGGTGCTTAACACATCTTAATTGCCTCCTCCTTTTTTATTTTTTCTTTCCATTGAGGGTCAGTGAGAAAGAGTGAGAAGCAAGAAACGGATGGTGTTCCAGCTAAGATGATGAGCCTAGAAATAGGGCAGCCTCTTTTCTCAACTAGTGATCTAATATTCAGAGGTAATAGGAGCATGGCTAATTTGCACTTAATTTGGACTGGAGTTGCTGTCCCTGCTATCTCAGCCTGCCCATGCAGTAAATGGGGTACAACAGCACCAAGCCATAATATTCTGTGTGTCTTATATTTCTGTTAGTGTCTGTGTTACAATGGTGGACCTGGACCCAACCATAGCCAAGATTTGATGTAATAAGATAAATCCCCCCGGCAAAGACTTTGTTGTCATTTCTGAAATCCACTTTTGGCTCTGTTTTCAGACCCTGGTCACTTAACTTTTCTTAGCCTCAGTTTGTCATTCATGTGTAACAGAGTAATAAAAACATATGAGCATCTATAGATAATAACTACTTTGGGGGCTTGTTAATTAGTATTAGAGGTAATATAACATATTTTCAACAAATATTTGTTATGAATACTAGATTGTTGTGCTGATGGTGTTAATTAACAATGGTAATGATTAGTCAGAATTTTAGAACCTTAGCTAAGTTGCCTGGGAATCAGGCAGACTGCTGTTCCAGCAGAAAAACAAAGAGTGATTTAGGCACCCAGAGCTGATTCCAGTCATACTGGATCATGTACTTCAGACAGTAAGGTAAATGCTATCCTCAACCACAGGTAAATATAAGAATGCTAATATTATGCTAAGCTTGGTCAGGACTGGCTCCAGAAATTGAGAGTATTTTGCCTCCAGACTGAAGAAACAAGTGTCTTAGGGAGGCTGGAACTGACAAAGTTACTGTGATCCTGTTCTTTCTCTGTGCCTAAAGCACTCTTGAGTAATAAGCCGGAGCATTCTGGGAGATGCATCGACTCTGTCAGGCCACTAGGGTGTCATTTAGAATTTCTCTGCTGGAACAATGGAGTCATATAAATCTCAACCCACATACTGTAGTTGCCATGGTAACTTGATGCACTGGTTTCAAGTGTCTTTTGTGCCTCCCTCCCCCAACCCCTTTTTTTTTTCTTTTTGTTTTTAATCACCAGGATTTTTACTTTGCTAGTAATTTTCTAAATGCTGTTCTGTGGCTTCCTACCCTTCTATATCCCAGCTGAGTTTCTGAATATGTTGCTTGGGAGTGATTTCCACATAAGAATAATAGCTGAACATGTGTGTTCACACAGGAATGCCCTTAAGTCTGCCCCCCGCATTTCTCTTTCTCTTTCTCTTTTTTCCTACACTTGCTCACACACATAGACAAATAATTATGTTAGAAAACTGATACATTTCTAAAGCCTTTCATTGCTTTTTAAAAAGCAGTTTGTGTTTCTTAAATAAAAATTATACTGTACGTGGTTCAATTCCAGAACAACTGATTTAGTATTTCCTTGCCAATTGAAATGTGTCAGACTGAATAAAGAGTATAATTCTTATTTCATTCTTTTTCTCCACTTGATCACGTTAACATGTTTAGATTGTGAAGAGAAATGTGTTTCAGTGTAAAGAGCGCAAGGACAACTTGGTCTTACATTCAGACTCCATCATGTCTTAGCTATGCAACCTCAGGCAAGTTACTTAACTACTCTAAGCCTCATGTTAAAATGGGTTGATAGTTCCCTTGTAAGATATTTGTGAAGAATAAATTGGGATAACATAGGCAGAGAACTTAGAATAAACAGTCCTACACTAGGTCCTAAGACATTAGAGACAAAACATTAATTCCATCATATCTAACCCCAACTACCACAATGTATTCAAAAAATAAAAACTATTTATTTTTCACTCATTAGATGAATGTGTACTTCATTACCATACAATTTCCACATCACAAAGGTGAGGCAAATATGAAAAATGCAAAAGCAGAATGCTATGCAGTCTCCTTGCCTGGATGCTCACAATATAAATAGACAGTGAAGAGGGCATTTCCTGGAAGCCTGGAAGGGAAGATGATCTCCTGCTACATTCAGTTAGGATCTTTCATCTGGGATGAAGCCTGGTTAAAAATATCAAGCTAATAGGATATTTAGAAATTATTTTATCTACTGGAAAACAGTATTCATCACCACAACAAAATTCTCCTTTCATGTAGAAAGTGGCTGTGCTACAAGTACATTCTTAATACAAATGTGTTAAATCAGAAGCAAAATGAATACAGGAAAACAGCACTAGGCATGCAGGCAAGGGTTACTGCCTATTTGTGAGTGCAACTATTGGTAGTGTTGACAGGGAAAAAATAAGGGGACTGAACAAAATTAAATTCTAAAAGGAGAACTGCAATTATATGACATGACACCTGCTTTCTAAAAGTATTGGGCTTTTCAGAGAGTAAGTCATAGAAAATTAAAAAGGAGAGAGGTCACAGGGAAAATTCTTAAAAAAAAAAATCCATCTCCAATTCACAGTAACTTAAAAATATATATTTTCTAATTTAATTGTACATTGTAAAATAACTAAAAGGGTGTAAGTGGATTGTTTGTAACACAAAGGATAAATGCTTGAGGTGATGGATTCTCTCTCTCTCTCCATATACATATACACACACACATATACACATACACATATATACATATACATATATATACATATACTGTATATGTAGAGAGAGAGATTCAAGTAACAGGAAAAAGAAGACTGAAAGAAGAGATAAATTACTTCTTTAGTGCTAGTAAAATGGAAGTGCTAGGTGAATAAAAATTATTGAATAATATTAAATAATTTCATATTCTTGAAGAATAATATTAAATAAACAATTGATAAATTTGTTGATTAAATAAGATTTCTATGAATAATTGAAAAATTGTCTATTTGATTATAATTCAGGAACAGAATGGATTTTGGAATCCTGTTAAACCAAATTAGAATACTGGCTCTACCTTTTGGTAGCTGTGTAATTTTGGGTAAGTAATTCAACATCAGAAACCTCAGTTGCTTTATCCAAGATAGAAAAACTGAGTTCCAGTCTGGGTTCAGCTATGAAAGTCTATGTAAACTTGGACGAGACTCTGCTTTTGTGGATCTTTTCCCCTGATGTATAAGTGAGAGATTTAGTCTGTAGGTGGCAATCTCCATAAGTACATTTGCAGCTCTGACATTCCTGGACTCTATGTTCTATTTAATGCATTTCTACAGCTAAAGTTTTTTCAGGTTTTTTTTGAAGTCACAATTTAGGTGGGATTCCAAAATCAGATCCTGAAACTAACACAAAAGGGCAGCTTGTTAGGATTTTATCTCTTTGCTGAATCTTTTTATTAAGTATGCAGTTTATTTGTCCCTAGGATCTGAGCTTCTGATAGTAAGATAACACAACATCCTTGGTTCTGTAGCTTCCACTCGACTCTAGTTAATGAAAGGACTTTGTGATTTGCCCTCTCTCCCTTGATTATTAATGTGCTAGGCACTGTACAAGTCTCATTAAAACATGTTTAACAAAATAACATACAGTTATTCATTGCAGAAAATACAGAAATATATAAGGAATAGAGTAAGTGTCACCTATTATCACAAGATTTAGAAGTAATTACAACTGTTCTCTGGTGGATTTTTTTCTCAGTATGTATATGTGCTTTGTGTGTGTGTGTGTGTGTGTGTGTGTGTGTTTAATCAAACTTTGGATAGTATTCGTATATATGCTTTTTATAACATACTTTTTTTTTCACTTAAAATAATCCTGCTGGCATTTTTACATCCATAAAGCTTCTTCCAGAGTATAATCTTTAATAAATACATAACTTTGGATCATATGACTATATTGAGTTTTAGCAGAATAGAATGGTCACAAAGGTTAAACTCTGGAGTAAGACTACCTGGTGTAAATCACAGCCACCTACTAACTATGTGTCCTTGGATAATTTGCTAAATTTCTTTAAATCTCAATATGCTTATCCATAATAATGGTGCAATAATAGTACAAACCTTATAGGCCATTGTGATGACTCAGTGTGTTAATCTCTGTAAAGCACTTAGAGAATAGTCAGTAAGTATTAACTACCATTATTAACATTTACATTGTTCAGTTTGCTATCTTAAATAGATACGTTTAGTTCATTTGCATTATTGTGGCTCCCAATGTCTTTAGACTTATTCCTCCATTTAAGGACATTGTTCGTTGACCATCCTTTTCCTTTCTCCTTCACCCACCCATTTCTACCTCCTGTTGTACTGAAAATGTTTCTATATTTTCTTCTTATTTTTTCCTCTGCTGGTTGGAAACATCTGATTGTCTTCTGTTCTTTTATTGGTTATCTTTTTGGCATATGTAATAATCTATAAATTATTCTAAGAAATCTAAAGTTATATTTATCCTTCTCAAATATGACAAGGACCTTGATGGATTTTAATAACTCATTGAATACTCCAATCTTTCATATCCATAAAATACTCCATATTTGACTTATGATATATTTTATTAATTTCTTTGCTCACTATTTATCCTTATACTTTGACATTCCTCTGAGTTTATTTTTCTTTTTGCTGAAGTACATCCTTTAGTAATTATTGTTGTGAGAATATTTATTGTTAAATTATCTTAAGATTTGTATGCTTGCACTGTCCCTTTTGCATGATAATTTAGCTAGCTATAAGCTTATAGGGCAACAGTTGTTTTCTTGTGGCACTGTGAACATATATTCTATTACTTTTTGGTTTCTCTGCTTAATTCAGCTGTTTTTCTATAGATTGTTTTCTATTGTAGCTCCTAAGATTTCCTTTTCACTCCTGATGATTTTCAGCTTTACTCCTGTGTGTCTGAGTGCATGTTTAATTGTATGTGTGTACGCTGGCTCTTAAAGCTTTTTCTATCAGTGGACTCATTTCTTTTTGAAATTCTGGAAAATTCTCAGCTGTATTTATTCAACTATTGATTTTTTAGCATTCTCTTCATCCTCCTTTTATGGTACTCTGAGAAGATGTATATTGGACCCTCTCAATCTATTCTTCATGTCTTTGTACAGCTCTTTCAGTATTTTAGATCTCAGCCTTTCAGTGCTGTGTTCTGAGGGTATTTCTTGTGCTATCTTCCCAATTTTTCTGCATATGGTTAGTCTACGGTATATAATATCTATTAATTTTTGTTTCAATGACTATTTTTTATTCCATTTTTAATGGCTCTTTGTTGTATCTGTCTTGTTCTTCTTGTTCCCTCTCTTCCTGTTTTCCAACATAATTTGTTTGGCTTTAAAAAAATTGATGTTATAGTTTCTTCTATCTCTGAGCATTTTATGTTTATTTAAGATCTCTTTCATTCTCTTTTATTATATTCACATTGGACATAGTTACATTCTGATTACAAATTTTGCTATAGTTTTAATATAATACTTCAAACAGTTTGGATTTTTGGATCTGTAGATTCCTTTTAAAAACTGTTTATAAATAATCTAAAACAAAGAAAAGTTATAAAAATAGTCAAAAATAACCTGTATAACTTTTACTCAGATTCTCCAAAGTTAACATTTACTGTATTTGTGTTATTCTCTTTAGGCACAAACACGTGCATACTTTTCTGGGGGTGTGGTTAAAGAGCAATTTGCCTTTTGTCCCTAAATACTTCACTATGTATTTTCTAAAACCAAGTACATTCTTTTATATAACCAAGGTACAATGATAAAAACTAGGAATTTAGCATTGGTCTAAATATCTATTCTGTAGATCTTATTAAAATTTTATTAAATGTTCCACTAAAAGTCTTTATTATAAAAAAGAGAAAAAAAAATTTGCTGGTCCAGGCTCTGATCTGGTGTTATACATTGCATTTAGTTTTCATGTCTTTTTAGTCGCCTTTAATGAAGAATATTTCTCAGTCTACCTTTGTCTTTCAAGACCTTGAATTTCTTTTTCCCCCAAAATATAAGATATTTGTTTTGTAAAATGGCTTTAAATTTTTTCTGGTGTTTCCTTATGATTAAATTCAAGTTATACATTTTTGGCAGAAGTCCTACAAAAGGGATATATCCTTCTCATTACATGATTTGAAAAGGTATCTAAAATATGTATTTGTTAAATTACTGATTATGCGTTGTTCACTTGGTTAAGGTAGCTTCCAGATTATCTACTGTAAAGTTACTATTTTCTTTTAGTAGTTAATAAGAATCTCATAAGAGACACTATTTTTTTCTTCTTCAACATTTAAATTCCGAGGTACATGTGTAGGATGTGTAGGTTTGTTACATAGGTAAAAGTGTGCCATGGTGATTTGCTGCCCAGGTCAACCCATCACCTAGGTATCAAGCCCAGCATCCATTAGCTATTCTTTCCGATGCTCTCCCTCACCCTGCGACTTCCTGAAAGGCCCCAGTGTGTGTTGTTCCCCTGCATGTGTCCATGTGTTCTCATCATTCAGCTCCCACTTATAAGTCAGAACATGTGGTGTTTGGTTTTCTGTTCCTGTGTTAGTTTGCTGAGGATAACAGCTTCCAACTCTATCCATGTCCCTGCAAAGGACATGATCTTGTTTCTTTTTATGGCTGCATAGTATTCCACGATATATATATATATATATACACACACACACACACACACACACACACACACATATGAAAGGACACAAAGATAGATGTGTACCCGCCCCCCCGGCTACACCCTTTTGTTCGGCTCTCTAATCTTTGCACATACCAGAGATTTCGTAAGTTCTGTGAGTACCTGTTTTTCTGCACGTACCAGAGATTTTGTTTTGCACATACCAGAGATTTTGTTTTGCACATACCAGAGATTTCGTGAGTACCTGTTTTTCTGCACGTACCAGAAATTTTGTAAGTTCTGAGGCAAGGTCACAAGATGTGTTTTAAGTAAGATAAACTATTGCTGCCATAAACCTGCTCTCCCGCCTCAAAGGTTGAACCGAAATATCAGAAATGGCGGGAACCAATCATAGTTAGCCAAATCGCCTTGTTCAAACACTAGCCAATCATATATCTGATTTGTATAATAATTCTATGCCCACTTTTTTTAGACTATATAACACTGCTCGGAGCTCAGTGGGGGAGCTCTCCTGCCCGTCTCGTTTCGCGAGCGAGGGAGAGTTCCAGGTTCGAACCTGTAATAAAGATCCTTGCTGCTTAGCTTTGACTCTGGACTCTGGTGGTCTTCTTCGGGGAATAAACGGTCTGGGCATTACACATACACACACATACACACACACATAAACACACACACACCACATTTTCTTTATTCATTCTATCACGGAGCAGTATTTGGGCTGGTTCCATGTCTTTGCTGTTGTGAATAGTGTTGCAGTGAACATACATGTGCATGTATCTCTATAATAGACTGATTTATATTCCTTTGGTTATATACTCAGTAATGGAATTGCTGGGTCAAATGACATTTCTGCTTCTAGATATTGGAGGAATTGCTGCACTGTCTTTCACAATGGTTGAACAAATTTACACTTCCACCAACAGTGTAAAGTATTCCGTTTTCTCCACAACCAAGTCAGCATCTGTTGTTTCTTGACTTTTTAATAATCGCCATTCTGACTGGTGTGAGATGGTGTATCATTGTGGTTTTGATTTGCATTTCTCTAATGATCAGTGATGTTGAGCTTCTTTTCATATATTTGTTGGCTGCACAAATGCCTTCTTTTGAGAAGTGTCTGCTCATATCCTTTGCCTACTTTTTAATTGAGTTGTTTTTTCTTGTAAATTTGTTTAAATTCCATGCAAACTTTAGATATTAGACCTTTGTTAGATGGATGGGTGGCAAAAATTTTCTCCCACTTGTAGGTTGTCTGTTCACTCTGATGATAGTTTCTTTTGCTGCACAGAAGCTGTTTAGTTAGACCTCATTTGTTGATTTTTGCTTTTGTTGCAATTGCTTTTGGCATTTTTGTTAAGAAATCTTTGCCGATACCTATGTCTTAAATGGTACTGTCTAGATTTTCTTCTAGGGTTTTCATCGTTTTGAGTTTTATATTTAACTCTTTAATCCATCTTGAGTTAAATTTGTATATTGTGTAAGGAAAGGGTCCAGTTTCAGTTTTTTTCATATGGCTAGCCAGTTTTAGCACCATTTGTTAAATAGGGAAACCTTTCCCCATTGCTTATTTTTATCAGATTTGTCGAAGATCAGATGGTTACAGATGTGCTGTCTTATTCCGAGTTCCTATTCCGTTCCATTGCTCTGTATGTCTTTTTTTGTATGGGTACCATGCTGTTTTGGTTACTGTAGCCCAAAACATACTGTTTTGGTATACTGTAACCCAAAACATGCTATTTTGGTATACTGTAGTATAGTTCGAGGTCATTTAGTGATGTCTCCAACTTTGTTCTTTTTACTTAGGATTGTGTTGGTTATCCAGGCTCTTTTTTGGTTCCATATGAATTTTAAAATAGTTACTTCTAATTCTGTGAAGAATGTCAATAGTAGTTTATTGGGAATAGCATTGAATCTATAAGTTACTTTGGGCAGTATGACCATTTTCACAACATCAGTTCTTCCTGTCCATGAGCGTGGAATGTTTCTTCATGTCCTCTCTGAAACAAACAAAAAAAATGTTTGTTTGTGTCCTCTCTGATTTCCTTGAGCAGTGATTTGCAGTTCTCCTTGAAGAAGTTCTTCATTTCATTTGTTAGCTATATTCCTAGGTATTTTATTCCCTTTGTGACAATTGTGAATGGGAGTTCATTCATGATTTGGCTCTCTGCTTACCTGTTGTTAGTGTAAAGGAATGCTAGTGATTTTTGCACATTGATTTTGTATGCTGGGACTTCGCTGAAGTTGCTTATCAGCTTAAGAAGCTTTTGGGTGGAGATGACAGGGTTTTCTAGAAATAGAATTATGTCATCTTCAAAGAAAGAGAATTTGACTTTCTCTCTTCCTATTTGAATATTCTTTATTTCCTTCTGTTGCCTGCTTGCCCTGGCCAGAACTTCTAATACTATATTGAGTAGGAGTGGTGAGAGAGAGCATCCTTGTCTTGTGCCAGTTTTCAAGGGGACTACTTCCAGCTTTTGCCCATTCAGTGTGATATTGGCTGTGGGTTTGTCATGTATGGCTCTTATGTTGAGGTATGTTCCTTCAATATCTAGTTTATAGAGAGTTTTTAACATAAAGGGATGTTGAATATTATTGAAGGCTTTTTTGGCATCTATTGAGATAATCATGTGGTTTTTTTCTTTAGTTCTGTTTATGTGATGAATTACAATTATTGATTTGCATATGTTGAACCAACCTTGTGTCCTGGGAATGAAGCCAACTTGGTCGGGTCATGGTAGATAAGCTTTTTGATGTGTTGCTGGATTCAGTTTGCCAGTATTTTATTGAGGATTTTTGCATCGATGTTCATCAGGAATATTGGCCTGAAGTTTTCTTTTTGTTGTATCTCTGTCAGATTTTGGTATTAGGATGACGCTAGCCTCATAAAATTAGTTAGCGAGGAGTCCTTCCTTTCAATTGTTTGGAATAGTTTCAGTAGAAATGGTACCAGGTTTTCTTTGTACCTCTGATAGAATTAAGCTGTAAATTTATCTGGTCCTGGGCTTTTTTTGGTTGCTAGGCTATTTATTGCTTCCTCAATTTCAGAACTTGTTATTGGTCTATTCAGGGCTTCAATTTTTTCCTGGTTCTGTCTTGGGAGAATGTGCATGTCCAGGAATTTATCAATTTCTTCTAGATTTTCTAATTTATGTGCATAGAGGTGTTTATTATAGTTTTTTCTTGGTTGCTTGTATTTCTGTGGGGTCAGTGGTGATATCCCCCTTATTTCTGAGTGTGTCTATTTTACTCTTCTCTCTTTTCTTCTTTATTAATATAGCTAGTGTCTATCTATTTTATTAATTGTTTCAAAAAATCAGCTCCTGGATTTGTTGATTTTTTTGAAGGGTTTTTCATGTCTCTATCTCCTTCAGTTCTGCTCTGATTTTGGTTATTTCTTGTCTTCTGCTAACTTTGGGGTTCGTTTGCTCTTGGTTCTGTAGTTCTTCTAGTTGTAATGTTAGGTTGTTAATTTGAGATCTTTCTAGCTTTTTAATGTGGGCATTTAGTGCTATCAATTTCCCTCTTAACACTGCTTTAGTTTTTTCCTAGAAATTCTGATACTTTGTCTTTTGTTCTCATTAGTTTCAAAGAACTTCTTGATTTCTACCTTAATGTCTTTATTTACCAAAGTGTCATTCAGGAGCAGGTTGTTCAATTTCCATGTAGTCGTGTGGTTTTAAATAAGTTTCTTAATCTTGAGTTCTAATTTGATGTGCTGTGTTATGAAAGGCTGTTTGTTATTATTTCACTTCTTATGCAATTGGTGTAAGACTCTCACCTAGTCCAGAGGAAGGGATTCAGGAATCCACTTAAACAAGCAGTATGGCTGCCCCTTAGCAAAGCAGGTGTGCTGCACTAGGGGGAACCTCCTCGTCCAGAATGCCCAGACTCTCCAGTGCCAGCAGGTTGGAACATCTAAGCCAGCTGAACCACAGGGACAGCGGCCACTTTCCCCTGGGGCTTCATCCTAGGGAAAGATCAGAGTTCTGTCTGAAAAACTTGGCTGAAGTTGCTGTAATTTCCACAGGGAGGCCCCACCCAGTGAGGAGGTGGGATCACTTAAAGAAGCAGTCTGACCATGATCTGGCATGGCAGCTATGCTGTATTGTGGGGAACTCCTTCCAGTCCGGACAGCCTGGAATCCCTGGAGCCGGCAGGGTAGAATGGCCCACTCTAACTGCAGAGATGGTGACTGCCCTTCCCCCCAGGAACTTGGTCTGTTTCAGGCAGTCTCCAGCCTGCTGCCACTGGCTGGCTGGAATTCCAAGCCAGTGTGTCTTAACTTGTGAGGTGCTGTGGCAGTGGGGCCCACAGAATGAAGCCACTTAACTCCCTGGATTGAGCGCGCTTCTGAGCGGAATGCATGGATGGATCTCCCACTTCACTGGAATTCCCAGAGCCAGAGTATACAAAACTCCTGGGTCTCCGTGCATGCCCCAGTGGCCATTATGTGGAGACTCCACACAGCTCTCTGCTTCGGATCCAAGGCCCTAGTGGCAATGGCTCATGAGGGGATCTCCTGATCTACAGTTTGCAAAGATCCATGGGGAAACCATGGTTTCCCAAATGGGGATGCATAATCACTCACCACCTCCCTTGGCTGGGGGTGGGGGTTCCCCTGGCTCTGTGCTGCTCCCACATGGGCCATTGTTCTACTCTGCTTTTCCTCACACTGCCTGGGTCCAGCTGTCCACCTAGTCAGTCCTAATGCAATAACCTGGATACCTCAGTTGAAGGTGCAGAATTCGCTTCCTGTTTTCATTCCTCTTTGCGGCAGTCGCAGACTGCAGCTGCTTCTAATTGGCCAACTTATCCGGCACTGGCACCCCTTGAGATATTTTGAATTTATGTAAATATTTTGTGTATCACCTTCTTTCCCAAACAATTATTACTATGGTGTCTTCCAGTTGGTAGTTTTCTGATTGCCTCATTTCTTCTACACACATTTGTTGACATTTTCCTGTAAGGAAGAGCTTTCCCTTCTCCCTTTATTTTATTTTTATTTTTTTATTATTTGTTATGCCTTATTTGTGGAGTCCTAATTAGGGAAAGGGAGTTAGGCTGGTGGGACCAAGGGAAAGCAAAAAGAGAAAGCCCTCTCCAGCATACAGCACAAACATCATCCTATAAAATCCCCAGCAAATCTCTCTCTCCTGTCAGTCAGCTCCTCTCCTGCTGACCTACCTGTTGTTTTCTTGAAATGCATTTTCCTACTTTGTCAAATAAACCTGCTTTTCTTTACATACAGCTGCCTTGGTAAATTCTTTTTACCACCTGTGCAATACCAGCCTCAGATAGTTGCCACCTGGGACATTATTTATCCTTCCTAACTTGACTTTTGTAGTGTTGGGCTCAGTATATGATACCTCAAATTATGGTACCTTGTCATGCTGAGTACTTTGAACTGAAGAAGATTGGAAGGGGCTCAGAGTTTCTTTGACCTTCTTCTATTCACCTTTCCCCACTATTTTTCCTCCCCAATCTGAGTCATAGAAAGCAGAATTCCTCTTTCCTTGGGTGAGTCATAGAAACTGGAACTCCTCTTCCCCAAAGCAAGCATGAAACCCAGAAAGGTCACTCTCTGACCTCTCTTTTACCCTAAAGGTTCTTATGTGGCAAGTATCCTGCTGTATATAGGGGGGAAGAAATGTCATACAGAGACACAGGAAAAATCTGAACAGACGGGCCTTATTGAAGTTCTCTCTCCTCTCCCCTGTCCCTCCAGTCTATTATCATTAGATCATACCCCCTTTTGTCCAATCATGTTTCTTCACAACAATCCACTGCTTTTGTCAGATTTATTTTGAAATACACAGTTTTCCTTGGGTCTTTGGGTCTTCATTTCCTTATGATGGCTCGCTCCCATGTAATGTATAAACTTTTATTGAATTAAACTTATATGCTTTTCTCCTATTTTTAGGCTTAGCAAGGAACCCTAGGTGGCTTGGGCAAACTTTTCCCCCCATAAGACAAATGAGATACACATATGTGTTTTTATTTTCCCTTCTTTCTTACGTTGGGGCTCAGAAAATGATACCCAAAATATAGCTCTTTGACATGCTTAGTACTTTGAATTAAAGGAAATTAAAAGGTCTCAGAATCAATGACTTTTTGACCTTCTGTGTCTTTTCCCAAGCACAGGGTCAAGCTCTCTGGTTTCTTTATCTGAAGCTACTCCAGAAGGAACATAATTGCTTTGGATACCTTCCCTGAAATGTTATTATTTAGAGAAGAGTAAACTCATATTTCAGGAAGAAAGACTGAGGAATATTATATACCCAGACAGATTGTCACAAACTATTGTCTGTTCTTAAGGTCCCATTCAGTTTCTAAACAGAGCAATTCACAAATGATGATCTGTTCTTGGGCCCAATCAACTCCCCTAAAAATCATTTACTACCCCTCAAAATTGCCTACATTCCCTCATCTCCTTCTCCTCTATGAAGAGGGTGCTATTTAAGCATTAGCCATCTCACCCTTTTTTGTGTCTCAATTTTGTATGGCTTATACATACTTTGTGCACACTTGAATGTGAATATATTTACATACTGTTTTTCATGTTATCAGTTTATTTCAGCAAACTGGAACCTTCAGAAAGGGAGGGGAAAATTTCCTTTGCACCTACACTTACATGAAAGATAGCATATTATAGACACAGTTGAACTTCTCTTAGCCACAGGTTCTGCATCCACATATACAATCAACTTCAAATCAAAAATATTAAAAGACAATAAAAATAAAAGTATGACAATAAAAATAATACAAATAAAATACAATACAATAACTATTTTTATAGTGTTCCCATTGTATTTGATATTATAAGTAATCTAGAGATGTTTAAAAGTATCTGGGATGATATGTGTAGGTTATATGCAAATACTTCTTCACTTTATATGAGGAACTTGAGCATACAAATTTTGGTATCTTTGAAGGTTTCCGGAACCAATTCCCCATGGGTGCTGAGGGGATGACCATGTTCTTTAGCACTTTGCTTGTTTTACTTTAACAGTGTATCCTGAAAAAAAATTCTATGTTAGTTGATAGAAACCTTTTTTATTATTTGCATACCTGCATAGTAGTCAGCCAGACTTTTTAAAGGTTTGCAATGACAAAGACATTGATGTAATGAAGTACCTGATACTACATAAGACCAGCTACCATAAACAACTATAAAACTGGAAATGTGTGTGAGGGGTACATGATATTTTTTGTCCTATTTCTGCAAAATTTTTATAAGCTTTGTTATTTTGAATACATTTAAAAATCAAGAAAAAATGTAAAATAATAAGTCTGTGAGATCTTTACTTTTAAAATGTTTTCCCATTTGACCCCTCTACTCTTCCCCATCATTTCTCACCTCAACCCTTTTTTGATTCCCTATTTTTTGGGATAATCTAAATTCTTTGGCATAATGTCTAAGATTCTCCTAAACTGGCTTCTGCTTACCTTTTCTATTTTATTTCTAACAACTTTTTGCCTTATGGTTCACAATACTAGATAAATGTAGTTGTCCAACTACATCATTCTGTTCTAATACTTCAAAATTGAATTGAAATGGTCTGTTTATATACTTGTTTCACTTCACTCTACATTCCTTAAAGGACTGGCATAGTGAGCATTTAATAAATGTTTATTGAACTGAACCTTTGTTGAAGTTTCAGAGCATATTGTCTGTACTTCATTTTTGATAATCAAAGCTTTCTACATGGTTTTATAGTGACTGTTAAATATATTTATTTCCTTTCTTACACTGAATTGTTTTTGGACACTGTCTTCTTTGTGTTTTCCCCAAAACATCTTTAATGCTTTGCATGTAATAGAGTTTAATACATGTATATTGAATCAACAAATAAGTTGGACACTTTTCTTGATAACTGATACTCTCTTCTCTTGAACTCCTAGGTTGTGCCTAGTTTTATTTGTCTGTGCCCAGTTTTTCAAGGAATCCTGAGGCCCTTAGGTTAAGATATTGAAGTTTATTATTATTTCAGCAGAGAACTACTCAGTTTAAACTTATCCATTGTTTGTAATGCTGAAGTAGTCTATAAAGTGGTAGCATGCTGTTTTCTGTAAAATAAAAGTGTAGGGGAAAAAAGTAATATCTTTTCCTTATCCATTGCTAGGTTCATGGCTAAGACCCTTATAATAAAAGACAGATTAACAAGAGAAATGCATATGCATTAATTTAACATAAGTTTTACATGACACAGAAGTGAAGACCCAAAGAAACAGGGAAACCTGTGTATTTTTATGCTGAGTTTGATGAAGAGTGGATAGCCATGCAGAAGTATGATTGGCAAAAGAGACATGATCTAATGGTAATAAACCAGGTGGACTTAAAGTCTGTTCAGGTTCTTCTTGTCTTCTCTGTGTCTTTGAGCACAAGGGTGTTCTTTCCCTCTGGGTATAGGGAGGGTTCCTCTGGAATGAAGGTTTTATCATTTGCTGCAGGGTGAGGGGAAAGTGAGAGTGACCTTTCTGATTCTGCTGTTTTCTGCAATGTTACATGGCCCTATTTTGGGGTAGCATGTTCTGAACCCCACCAAAAGACTCCTCCTCACCTCATACCTCTGTAGTTTGTAACATATCTTTTGTATGAAGAGAATAGTATAGAGTTAAGTAAGCTAGGCATTCTATAAATATGAAACCCAGGAAATATTAATATAATTGGATTACTCCAGAGCACAACTGGGGTCTGACGCAGGCTGATCTGTACTCTTCACATTCTTAGAGGATGGGAAGGGGCAGTGCTTCCCAGTGACCTGGCATCATAGAACTCTGTTTAACTTTTTTGACTTAAATTTTTAGAGTTTATATGGCTTTTGGTTCCTGTAAGGACACAGATTTTGTACATGATTCTCATTAGTACTGACATTCATTTCCAAAGAAAAGAATACTGGGTTCAAGAAAAATAGTATAAATACATAAAAAAGTAATCTACCAAACAGTTAAATCACTGAGTACTTATTTACTCTACAAAAGTGTTCTAGATTTTTCTAAGTTTATTGTAAGATTCTTTTATATAGAAAATTTTTCTGATATGTATATAAAAGATGAATACATTTAAAGTAAAGTTGGCAAATATTTGTCCATACATATTGTGTAAACTAGAATATACTTGTATAAACACTGTGTAATTGAACAACTTAATAAATATGTGCATTCACTTTGTTAAGGCACTATGAAGGATGTCAAAATGGTAATAAACTTATTGTGTTGAAGGCTTTAAATCTACTTGAATGGAAAAGATAAATATGTAAGCAATGACAAGTTTATTCTTCCTTTTTTATATTCTCGGTTGTTCCTAAAGAGATCAGGTGGACTAATCATTATTAAGGGTGTAAAGGAGAAGAATATTTCCTAAAGGCATTATAGATTGAGAGAGCCCATCCAGTTGTAAAAAGTGAGAGGATCAGCACAGGCTTTGTGGAGGAGGGAGTCATAAATCATCCTTAAGAAATTGGGTAGTGGAATTACCAAGAGCCAGGTAGCCAAATTGGGTTCTGAAAAAAAAGATGATTATATTTAGATAGAACAGATTTGAGGTACCAATGTGATTTTTTAGAGGAAATACAAACATGCAATTGAAAATGTAGGACCAGAAATTGGGAAGAATGTCTTCCTAAAGACTATATTAAGAATCATTGAGTAGCGAATATTGAGAGAACTGATAAAGAAAAGGAATTTCGGAGTAACAGATGATTCAGGAGTTAAAAGGAGAAAGAGGAAATGACAGAGAAGGAGATTTCAAGAGATTGGTTGGCAAACAGGAGAGAGAGATGTTTCTGAATATAGGTAAAACTTTCAAGAAGGAGGAAGAGGTCAATGATGTGAAACGTCAGAAAAACTAGAAGATAATGAAGACTATAGAAAGAGAAAGGTTCTAACAAATTTCTGGGTGGCACTGATGCTGCTGGTCTGGGGATCACAATTTGAAAGGATGAGTGGGCAGTTAAGATGTGATTCAGGAGTTTAGTGTAGTAGTTAGTTGCGTAGGCTTTTCATTTGGACAGAACTAGAAAGATAGTGAGGACTAGAAGGTTCTTGGTGAGTTTTAAGAGTTCAGTATTTAGGGAAGAGAAGGTAGCCTTTGGGGATTAATACAGAGGTTGCAAACTGGCTGCCTTTATGCAAACTGCAGCCCAGGTTTATATTTTGTTTGGTCTGCTGCATGTTAGTTCAGATGGTATTTTAAAAATATATAGTTGCTGTCAAAGAACAAAATTTCCTGAAAACCAGTTTGGTCATTAAATTAAATTTGTTGAAATCAGGCAGCCTTACATCTATGAAGTAGAAAGGTGTTCTGATGAGCTGAGCAGAGCCTATTGACCTTATAGGCAGAAAGGAGCTGAAAGAAGCAGAAATAAGGAATAAAAAGCAGATTGGTCATTTCAAAGTACTTTCCTTGTAGAGTTAAAACAGATGAGACCTTCTTATCAGGCCAGTTTACTTAGATGGGGCCATGGAGCCTCTTCTAATGGGTTGCTGCGAATCTCCTGTTCTTTAGAAAACTATCCCATGTTAAAGGCTAGTTTGAGTATGTGTCACCTAGCATGAATGACTCCATTCTGATTTGGTCTAGTCTTTTGGGGCCTAGTGAAGGAACTCAGTCCAAAACAATGGCCTCCCATAACCTCTTGTTTATGTTGTCAACATTTAGAAGTCAAGATATTTCACATAAAAGTTCAGACTTCTAAGTTCTCTTGAAAGTTTTAAACATCTGGCAACAAATGCTTGGAAGTGACTAGAGACTGCACTCATTAGACAGGCATTAATTTTCCATTGTGCCAAGAATCATCTATCTCTTCCTAAATGTGTCTTATACCTTGCTAACTTGCAATAATTTAACATTTGTTAACTAGATCAGAGGTTTTCAAACTAGCGTGTGTCAGCATCACCTGGAGAGCTCATCAAAACACAGACTTTAGGGCTCCACCCCTACTGGTTTGATTCAGTAGGCTGAAGAGCTGATCTTGCTAAGACATTGTGGGTGGTGCTGATGCTGCTGGTCTGGGAACCACAATTTGAAAGGATGAGTGGGCAGTAAGAAAGTGGCTCCGGAGTTTAGTTTATTAGTTAGTTATGTAGGCTTTTCATTCAGGAAGAAATAGGTTTTGTTCTCTCACCCAGAAAATAAAGATCATAAGCCTATTTCATGAGTTGCTTTTTAATATAAGATAATGCACATAAAATATATATCAACATCCTTGAAGAGAGGCCTAGTTTATTGTAACTCTTCATTAAATGATTTGGTTGTATTGTTGTTATTACTACTTCTATTATGTCTTTCAACAGAATTGACTCTGGGGAGGAGAAAGTCAGAGATAGATTAAAGTTTTGAAGTGATCAGGGTCTTTTTTTAAATGAAGGAAGAATAAAAGCATAGAAGAAATTTACTATTTCTATGAAAGCATAATTGACAGCAAGTTACCAGGGGATGGAGTAATGGTGGAAACATAAAGACATAGAGAATCAGTCATGATATTGAGACTGAGTGCTTTGTATGTATGTATATATGCGACAACATCTGGTACGAGGTAGGAAGGTTATAAATCCCACTGGGGCCCAGGGTATGCCACCCAAAAATGACTGTAGGAGACCAGAGTGCCAGCCCCAAATATTCCTCTTTGGCATATTGACTTTTTTAAAGCTTGTTATTTTGTGAAACTGCAGACACTGAAGTAGCTCTGAAAAAACTCCGCTTTTATGAAGGAAATTTACATTTATATAGGAGATTTTCATTAGTAAAGGTATTTGTGTCAGAAAGAGAGTTACTCTATGACAACTTTTATCAGATGAGAGACTTTGATCTGCATAGCAAGGCAACCTTTATTCAATATACATTTCTTCCCCTCACCTTTCTATAATTTGGCTTCACCAGCCCCAGAAACCCCAAGCCCTTATTTCTTTCTGTAGCTCAGAATGCTAAATAAGCTTCAATCTCGGGAATAAGGGAATTCTGTCCCTTTTTTGAGTTTCATATTTTTGTGAGACTCGCATGCATACATGGGTACACATGTTATTAGAATAGTTGCTCTCCAGTTAAGCTGCCTTATGTCAATTTAATTTGTAGCTCAGCCAAAGAATGTAGGAGGGTAGAGGAAAGCTATTTTTCTATCCCCTACAATCCAAGGCATCCAACTCAGCTATAGGATGGTTAGTAAGGTGGAAGAAGACCCTATGCAATGGGTGGCACTATCTCCATATTTTCAATGATGATAGTCATAGAATTTAAATATTGCTTCCTTTCCACGTAGATAGTAGGTGGAAGTGAAAGGATTTTAATCCATTTCCTTCTTACTCTAAAATTCATGCCTTTTCCTTCAGAGCATGCTGCCTTTCAAGCCCACACTATTTTCTATTAGATCGAACACTCCTACTTGCCTAGATAATCTCCTTTGTCTTCAGTATTATTTCAACGTTATATCTTTCAGGAAACCTTCATGATTCCACAGTCTAATATAGATGCTCCTCCCATACTTTCTATTATCATGATCTATATATGTAATATAAATTACATATTTTTCTATTTCTCTGGTCAATTAGAGTTCCTTAGAGAACAGGCAGTCCATATTACTGCCATTTTGTCTCCAGAGATCAAAAAATAGTTGCTTAATAAATGAAAAAAATACAAGATTAGATAAATAGTATATCAGTTACAGTTCTCTACCGGGACAGAACTAATTGTGTGTGTGTGTGTGTGTATGTGTTTTTATATATGTATATATGTGTATATATGTGTGTGTGTGTGTATACCTATAGATATAGATATAGATATGAGTTGATTAAGTCTTAACTCACACAATCACAAGGTCCCACAATAGTTCATCTACAGGAAAGCCAGCCAGAGTCCCAAAACTGAAGATCTGATGTTCGGGGGTAGGAAGTATCCAGCATGGGAGAAGGATGTAGGCTGGAAAACTAGGCCAGTCTGGTCTTTTCACGTTTTTCTGTCTGCTTTATATTCTAGCTGTGCTGGCAGTTATTAGATGGTGCCTACCCAGATTAAGGATGGGTCTGCCTTTCCCAGCCCACTGACACAAATGTTCATCTCCTTTGGCAACAACCTTACAGATACACCCAGGATCAATACTTTGCATTCTTCAATCCAATTAAGTTGACACTCAGCGTTAACCATCACAAGTCCACCCGTTGTCAACTTGAACCCACACACGTCTCCTGAGATCATACATAATATTCAAATAAAGACAATAATAAGGCCACAATTTTATCTAACATAATACAACTATTCTTCCTACAACTAGAAATGCACCAATCCCCAACCCAAATACTATTACATAAAATTAACAATACTTCAATGCTGATATGAAGTCAATAAATTTTATGTCACATAATAAAGGAAAAAGGAAATAAAATGAAGATATTTTCTTAGTACAAGTGTATATATGGACACACATGTTTTTAACAAAAGAAGGAAGAAATACTCATGACAATTACAATCCTCATTCTTGCAGCTGGTATTGATGACTACCTTCTACTAACCATTCTGTATTCCCTTTGCCTTCAGCAAGCACCTCAGCAGGTTGTGTTTTTTTTTTTTTTTTTTTTCCTGATGGTGTGACCCAAACCTTCATTCCTGAAGGGTCTGGGCCATTTGTAATCCTTCCTGGATTGGGCTGTTGTCATTTCCCATTGACTTTAATGACAGGGCATGGTAATACTAAGAGATGCCCTAATAGATCTGTATTCCGTGCATACACTTCCTTACCTCCGTTGTGGAGTAGTACACTAATTTCATCTTGACAGTCTGGGTCAGTCACCCCAGCCAACACTGTAACTCCCTTCTTAGCCTGTTGACTTAAAGGTAGGAGGAGCTCAAAGTGTCCAGGTGACAATTTTAACTTCCAGGTTAATGGAATCGTGTCTCCTGGTAGCAGCACTTGTCACTCTGGAACTAAGATGTCTAGACCAGCAGAACATAATGTTGCAGGAACAGGGGCAAAAATTTTGCTAGTGGATCACTAGGAGTGATGTTGAGTGGTGCCACTTCCACTTCCACCCCTTGATTCCTGGACCTGTGAATCCTGACTATGGGAGAAAGAGTAGCATATATTGGATGCTGATTTAGAGCATACACAGTCTTCTGGAGAACTTTGGCCAAGCCCTGCAAAGTACTGTCACCTAGTTGGTGTTGTAATTGTGACTTCGAAAGGATATTCCACCATTCTGTTAATCCAGCTGTTTCAGGATTATGGGGAACATGGTAAGACCAGCGAGCATGAGCATGAGCCCACTGCCACACTTCTTTAGCTGTTAAGTGAGTGGCTTGGTCAGAGGCAATGCTATGTGGAATACCATGACAGTGGATAAGGCATTCCATGAGTCCACAGACGGTAGTCTTGGTAGAAGAATTACATGCAGGATAGGCTAACCCATATCCGGAGTAACTGTCTATTCCAGTGAGGACAAACCTCTGCCCTTTCCATGATGGAAAAGGTCCAGTATCAACCTGATACCAGGTAGCTGGCCGATCATACTGAGGAATAGTGCCATATTGATCTCTATTGCTGGCAAATTGGACACTCAGCAGTGGCCATAGCCAGGCAGATCAGCCTTGGTGAGTGGAAGTGCATGTTGCTGAGCCCATGCATAACCTCCATCCCTACCACTATGGCCACTTTGTTCATGGGCCCATTGGCCAATGATAGGTGGCTGTGAAAAGAGGCTGAGTGATGTCCACAGAACAGGTCATCCTATCCACTTGATTATTAAAATCCTCCTTTGCTGAGGTCACTCGTTGGTGAGCAATCACATGGGATACACATATCTTCACAGTTTTTGACCACTCAGAGATCCATCCACATACCCCTTCCCCAGATTTCTTTGTCACCAATTTTCCAATCATGCTTCTTCCAAGTCCCTGACCATGTAGCCAAACCATTGGCTACAGTCCCTGAATCAGCATATAATCACACATCTGGCCATTTCTCCTTCCATGCAAAGTGTGGAACCAGGTGTACTGCTGGAACTTCTGCCCACTGGGAAGATTTCCCTTCACTTTTGACCTTCAGTGATGTCCTAGAAAGGGGTTGTAGTGCTGCACCACTTTGGGTGGTGCCTGCATATTGTGCAGAACCATCTGTGAACCAGGTCCTAGTCTTTTCTTCCTCTGTCAACTGATCATAGGGAACTCCCCATGAAGCCATTGGTGCAGGCTGCGGGAGAGAAGGTGGAGTGGCAGGAGTGGACACCATGGGCATTTGAGTCACTTCCTCACGTAACTTACTTGTGCCTTCAGGATATCCTCAAGCCCAATCACATGTATACCACTTCCATTTGCTGATGGAATGCTGCTGTGCACGACCCACTTTATGGCTAGATGAGTCAGAAAGCACTTAGTTCATGATAGGCAGTTCAGGTTGCATGGCAACTTGATGACCTGTAGTCAAACGTTCAGTTTCCACCAAATACCAATAATGGGCCAAGAAATGTCTCTCAAAAGGACAGTACTTATCTGCAGAAGATGGCAGAGCCTTACTCCAAAATCCTAGGAGACTCTGCTGTGATTTACCTACAGGGGCTACAGGGGCCTGCCGAAGGCTCTAAACAGCATCCCTATCTGCCCCTGACATCTCAAGCACCATTGGATCTGCTGGGTCATATGGCGCAAATGACAGAGCAGCTTGCACAGCAGCCTGGACTTGTTGCAGAGCCTTCTCCTATTCTGGAACACACTCAAAGCCTTTTGGGTCACTCAATAAATGGGCTGGAGTAACACACCCGAATGAGGAATGTGTTGCTTCCAAAATCCAAGTACACCCACTAGGCATTGTGCCTCCTCCTTGGTTGTAGGAGGGGCCAAATGCAGCAACTTATTTTTTACTTTAGAAGGAATACCTTGACAGGCCCCACACCACTAGACCCCTAGAAATTTTACTGAGGTAGAAGTTCTCTGAATTTTAGTTGGATTTATTTCCCATCCTCTGGCATGCAAGTGTCTCACCAATAAGTCCAGTGTGTTTGCTACTTCTTGCTCACTGGATCCAATCAGCATAATGTCATCAATGTAATGGGCCAGTGTGGTATCTTGTGGAAGCAAAAAGCTATCAAGTTCTTTCCAAATAAGATTATGACACAGAGCTGGAGAGTTGATATACCCCTGAGGGAGGACATTAAAGGTATATTGTTGACCTTACCAGCTGAAGGCAAATTGTTTCTGGTGGACCTTATGAACAGGAATGGAGAAAAGGTCATTTGCCAAGTCAATGGCTACGTAACAGGTACCAGGAGATGTTTTAATTTGCTCAAGCAATGAAACCACATCTGGTACAGCAGCTGCAATTAGAGTCACCATTTGGTTAAGCGTACGATAATCCACTGTCATTCTCCAAAATCCATCTGTCTTCTGCACATGCCAAATAGGAGAGTTGAATGGGGATGTAGTGGGAATTACCACCCATGCATCTTTCAAGTCCTTGGTGTTGGCACTAATCTCCACAGTCCCTCCAGGGATGCAATATTGTTTTTGATTTACTGTTTTTCTAGGTAGAGGGAGTTCTAATGGTTTACATTTGGCATTCCCACCATAATGGCCCTCATCCTACCAGTCAGGGAGCCAGTTTGCAAGTATGTCTATGCCAATTATGCCTTCTGGCACTGGGGAAATGACCACAGGATGAGTCCAGACCCACTGTAAGTCAGACCCAAGCTAAAACTCCATTAATTACTTGACCTCTATAAGCCCCTACTTTAACTGGAGGACCACAATGACCTTTTAGGTCCCCTGAAATCAACGTCAGCTCAGAGCCAGTGTCCAGTAATCCCTGAAATGTCTGAACATTTCCTTTTCCCCAGTGCACAGATACCCTGGTAAAAGGCTGGAGGTCTCCTTGGGGATGGAGAGAGAAAAATTAACAACATAAATTGTTGGTAGTGTAGTGGCATCCTTCCTCAAGGGGACCCGACCTCCCCTTCATTCAAGGGGTTCTGGGTCTGTAAACTGATTCAAATTTGGAAACTGAGGGGCCATGAATCCCTGTTTTTACAATTCAAATTAACCTTTTGTCCATTTGACCTAGAAGTTTTCTGTTTGTATAAATTAAGAATGCAGTAGGCTTCCTATCAATTTCACTTATAGAAATACTATGATTAGTTAGCCAGTGCCAGAGCTCTACATGAGTCAGACTATTCTGATTGCCATTTTGCCTCTGCTGTCTATAATGGTAGCTATGCCCACCTTGCCTTTGAAGGTTGAGTGCTACCCTTGGCCCCTGCCACCTCGGGATCCCATTATTCCCACCGTATTTAAATTTTGTAGTTCAGTGATTGCGGTTCCCACTGTTAGATCTGACATACAGAGAAGAGCAATTACAGGGCCCTTCAAAGATGCAGGTGCTGCCCTCACAAATCTATTTTGCAAGGCATTGGTCAAGAATATATCTTCTGGACCCTCCCAGCTGGGATGAGTAGATCTACAGTGACTAATCCACTCCACCATCCCAATCTCCCTAAGCCTTTGGATCCCTTCCTCTACAGTACACCAAAGGAGATCAGGCATTTCCAGCTTGCTCACAGTAGGTCTTTTAATCCATATTTCAGCTAACCAAGCAAATAAACGATTACAACCTTTTTTTCACTCAAGCTGCAACACTAAATGCAGAATCCCTACTTAGTGGGCCCAGATCAATAAATTCAGCCTGATCCAACTCTATGTTCTTTCTACCATTATCCCACACCCTTAATATCCATTCCCATGTCTGTTCTTCAGATTTGTTTATATAAATTAGAAAATTCAAGTAGTTCTTTTTGAGTATAGTATACCTCCTCATAGGTCACACTCTGAGCCTCACCTGTAGGGCCCACTGGGATGTTAGTCTACTTATAAGTCTAGAAGCAAACAGGGCTGTTGCAGGTGGCTCCTGAGGAGAATCAACATTATCTTGCCTGGCAACTGCCTCAGGGGAGGCCATCACTTTTCCTCAGGCAGCGAAGGGTTTATCTCCTCAGACAAAGGTGGAAAGACTGATGGCAGCATGGGTCGGGGAGGGGATGTTGCCACTACTGGGAGTGGGGAAGCTATTTCTTTTGGCAAAAAAAGTTTGTCAGAGTTTCCAAATTCAGTGTCCCCAGCTTCATGAGAGGCCTCCCAAACATTGCCATTCCAAGTTTCAGGGTCCCATTCTTTTCCAATCAGTGCCCTCACTTTAAGGGCTTGTGTCTGTTTTCCCACAATTTCATGTCTTTCTCTACAGGAGATAAGACTTTCACTCAGGGCAATCTTAGCAGATTTGAGGCTTAGTATCTGCTTCTGAAGCTGGGATTAGAATTCCTGATTTCATCATTTCCTTTCATCACTTTGTCCACTGAACTCAGGAACAACCAACCAGCTTCGTTATATTCCTTGATTCTCCACACATAGTCAAAGGTATTATGTATAGAGTCACTAAACTCCTTGCCTCTTACGAATGGTGAATCAGGAATGTCAAATGCATTCATTTCGCATAACTCTCTAAACAGTTCATGCCAAGGACTATCAGTGTTCTCCATACTACTGGAAGTAGAGTCCTTGGCATTTTTGGGTCTAATAATGTTAAGCATCCAACTCCGGAAAACCCCAAACCAATGAAAGGACTTCATCCTTAATATTCTGTCCCTCTAGAACCATATATATACACATATATATATGAGTTTATTAAGTGTTAACTAAGATGATCACAAAGTCCCACAATAGGCCATCTGCAGGCCGAGGAGCAAGGAAAGCCAGTCCAAGTCCCAAAACTAACGAACTTGGAGTCTAATGTTCAAGGGCAGGAAGCATCCAGCATGGGAGAAGGATGTAGGCTGAGAGGCTAGGCTAGTCTAATCTTTTCACGTTTTTCTGCCTACTTTATGTTCTGGCTGCACTGGCAGCTGATTAGATGGTGCCCACCCAGATTAAGGATGCCTTTCCCAGCCCACTGACTCAAATGTTAATCTTTTTTGGCAACAACCTCACAGACACATTCAGGATCAATTCTTTGCATCCTTCAATCCAATCAAGTTGACACTCAGTATTAACCATCACAAAGAGATGCATAGATAGATGAACAAATATATGAACCATGAATAAGGGCTCTGATCTGGCTAAGAGAAATGCTGAGCTCAACCACCTTAGGACACACAGGTAGCCTCTGCCTGGGAAGTAGTCGTTTACTTTGTGCTTAGTCTATGATGGAGGATGTGCCGCCATGTTCAGTATGATGATGGATCCAGGTAGCAATGGAGCAATGGTGGCATTGCAGGCTCAATCAGCATCTTGATTCCAGTGGGTCTCATCACAGGACAGGTCCTTACTATATACATCTACATGAGAGTGATAGCCAGATTGACGGCTCTGATTTGTTTGGATAGTTCATGGGACCAAAGAGGAGTGGCCCAAAGAGGGGAGCACAAAATAAAGAGCTCTGTTTCTGATACAGAGGCTACCTGAACATCCCAAAGTGGTTGAGTCTGACACTGCTCTTCATGAGACGACACATCTTCTCAGTTTATTCATCTACCTGTGCATCAATTTTTCATCTAATTTAATCTTTATTTTTCATTCATTAAACAAATATATATTGATCCTGGAGACTGAAAAACAGTAAGATATCCTGCTTGTCTTCCGAGGTACTCTAATGGGACAGATAAACACACATAGACACACATGTATCAGATACACACACACACACATATATATACACATACACATTTATGTAATTTGTAATATGCTAATTACAATGATAAATGTAAACTATGGGAGCAGAGAAGAGGAGCATCTACAATAGACTAGAATCAGATAAATCTTTCTGTCCACAGTGATTGCAAATTTCTCTCCTTTCACAACCAGTGCAGGTACATGTCTCTATAGCTATTGCCTGAAAAGGAGTGGAAATTTCTGCTCACCCACTCCTTTTAGAGTGAATCTTAGAAACTGAGGCTGACCGGTAGGTTGGTGAGGAAGTTCTCCCAGCCAGTGGAGAGTGGACAAAAACCCTTTGGGAGCTGTCCTAGCCTGAACCACTTCAGAAATTTCTCCTCATTAATGTGCATTAAAGTGAGGGATTTATTTTTAATTTTATTTTTTTGAGACAGTCTTGCTCTGTCACTCAGGCTGGAGTGCCATGGCTCACTGCAACCTCCACCTCCCTGGTTCAAGTGACTCTCTTGCCTCAGCCTCTTGAGTAAGTGGGATTACAGGCACATGCCACCATGCGCAGCTAATTTTTATATTTTTAGTAGAGATAGGGTTTCGCCACATTGGCCAGGCTTGTCTCAAACTCCTGACCTCAGGTGATCCATCCTCCTTGGCCTTCTAAAGTGCTGAGATTACAGGCGTGAGCCACTGTGCCTAGCCTAAAGTGAGGAATTCTTATTATGCAGTCAAACATTCAATGTGGTCAGCATGTTTACTACCCAGTTCCTAAAGATGTTCCACAAAACCCTTTCATCAGCTTAGAAGTCTCTGATCCTTCCTCTTCCAGAACACTATGAATCTGTCAGCATTCCATCCTTGTCACTGTCAAGAGGTATGAGGAGTTTAAGATTGTATCCTACTAGCAAACTAAGAATTTAGTCTGGCACAATTTCATCGATGCTGCCAAAAAAATTGTAGGACAGAGACTAATTACTTGCAACAACAGCAGTAGAGTATCAACATTTTCTTGTACCAATTTATCAAGTCCCAGTTTTTACAGTGCAAGGCAAAGATGGTCACATGATACAGTCATATGCAATGGGTCATGTTGTAGGTTGTGTTCCCTCAGTTTAGGTAACACCTATTTTATAATGGTCAGTAAGCACACCTACCCTTTGCTTTGAAAGTAGACATTATTTTTATCATCTAAAGCTGTAGTTATAAAAAGATAGCCCAAAGCAAAGGCAGTCAGTGCCACTGCTATGAGAGCTACAATAGCTTCCATAGAGATTTCTACAAGTATGAGAACTTACATAAAGTGAAATCAACCCTCTATCTTCATCTTCCCATTAACCAAGCTCAGCTTTAACCAGATCATCAATTTACTTTTGAATAGTCCATGTTCAACACTCCCTGCTAGAAACCTTTGAAATTTAAAATTTGCCTTTGAATAACTGTCCCATTTTATGTTTTCTCTTTGGGAGCAATATAAAAATGGGTTAAATAGTATATTCATATGCTAAAATTGAAAAAAGCAACATCTAATAATATTTATTCAGGCCTTAGATGTTTTAATGTGTATATTCAAAGTTTGAAAACAATATACATTGCAGAAAATAAAAAAGTAGTATTGATTTTTTCAACTTTTATTTTAGCTTACAGATTGCAGTGGACCAAAGGAAAATGCTTCATGTATTGAGCAAAATAAAGAAAATCAGTGTTTTGAAAATGAAACTGATGAGACGACAACTGTAAGTGTTACACTGTTTTCTTTCTTACTAGGCTTCACGGGTAAGATTTGTCTTGTTCTCTGTGGATAGTGCTAGTAGTGTTAAAGAAAGAAAAGGAAATGCGTAACCTAATTTCTAGCTTTGGCCTGGTCAGCATATTGGGTTCTCAGGCTTCTAAGCTGACACTGAATGTGTATCATTTTGAGTAGTTGTGTGTTTCATTTTGGGTTCTGTGTTTTAGTAGGTAGTCTTAAGGTGCTGGTTATCACACAATCATTTTGTAAGCTATTTCACTTTCCTCTCTTGAAAAATACTTTCATTTAACCTAGAAGATGTTAACTATTTGAGACAGTAATAAAATGCAAAATGTGCTTCCAGGAAAGGAAGTTATCTAATTTGGCAATGAGACTGTTTCTTTTCCAAAAGAAGAGAGGGAGGGTGGACATCCATGCTGGGCTCATGAATACTTGGAAAACACATTTTTCGACTTCCTGGCTGTTTGCAAAGATATTTGTATTTTTGCTTCCTGAAAATGAAGTCATTAGTCCTAAGTGGGATACGAATATGCCAACCTCCAGGCAGCTAAATTAAATAAATGCTGAAAAATGTATTAGAGAAACTTTTGATTTCATAATTGGAGAGCATATTGCTAGCTTATGCTGCTTAAATGCTAAAAGCTTCCATTTCCTCATCTTATAGGGTACTTTTGAAATTTTAATGAGATCCTGAATATGAACATGCTTAGTACTGCTTGGCAAATAGTAGATATTCATGCTATTGAAATTAATTGCAAGTTTTCCATTTATTTTATTGAGGATATTTTTATTAACATTTGGAAAATAAAAATGAAGATATTAATGAAAACTTTAGACCTTTAATGATGAATAAATACTTCATATTTAATATGGTTTCTTTATTTTATTCCTGTTTTTCCTTTGAACAATTTAAAATAATTGGGAGTATTTTTTAGAGATGCATTCTATGTTTAAATAAACCTAATATACAAAACGTAAAGTTTGGAGATTTGATATTCCAGAGTCCTAGTGAGAAACAATGAAAATTTTTAATCAACTTATAGAGAAATGAGGAATCTTAAAGAAATAATTGACAGGACTTGGTGACTAGGTAAATTGAGAGTTAGGTGGTATCGGAGCAAATATGGGGTTATTTGGAGGAAAGTTGACTAATGGATAGATAGAGTTAACTAATTCAATTATAACATCTTAAATTTGAAATAACATGGGAACAACTAAGAAAATACCTTGAGAGGAGATGGGGCATATTTGTTGAGAACTAAGTGTAATATCAAAAATAGGACAGTGTGGTAGAATGGAATGAACGAAAGATCCAAAGTCAGAAACCAGGATTTGTATCTTGGCTCTATCACAAATTAGTCATGTGACCTCAGGCACATTAAATGACTTTTTATTGTGCCTGAAATGAGATACAATGAGATTATACCTATTGTGACTATACTATAGGAATATAAAAAGGATGAAATGGGATAGTTATATATGAAAGGATTGACAGGTAAATGCTCTAGATATTGCATGCATTTGGAGAAATGAGTAGAGCACTAAATGCATTTAGGAATATCTTTGTTTTAATACTGTTTTAATTGTTTGATATTTTATCTTTTTCAGCAGAAAACAGAGTCTAGCCAATCTTATGAATTAGAACTGGTTGATTAAGGGACTAAGTAAATATCATTCAGGTATCACAATGGGTGGGGCAGAAAGTTAGGTTTCTTTCAGCAAGAGCAGAGAAGTAACAAGGTAGAAACACATTTGACTCTAGGACACATATCAGACTCATAAAGAAGAATCGTGTAAGAGTAAGTCATAACTGGAAACAGAGATGTTAGATTATTGTCTTTGTACACTTACTATTTGAGTGTTCTCGGGCAAGTCACTTAGACTATCTGTGTGCTTCAGTTTCCCAATCTAAACTCTAATCTCAAGAGAGAGACTGATTAGATATTAATAATTTATGGGGCTGGTGGCAGTAGCCCATGCCTGTAATCCCAGCACTTTGGGAGGCCAAGGCAGGTGGATCACTTGAGCCAGGAGTTTGAGACCAGTCTGGCCAATATGGTGAAACCCCGCCTCTACTAAATACAAAAATTAGCCAGGTGTGGTAGTGTGTGCCTGTAATCCCAGCTACTTGGAAGGCTGAGGCAGGAGAATTGCTTGAACCTGGGAGGTGGATGTTGTAGCGAGCTGAGATAGCGCCACTGTACTCTAGCATGGGTGACAGGGAAAGACTCCATCTCAAAAAAATAAATAAATAAAAATAAATAAATAACTTATGAGTCCTTTCAATTATGATACATTTAGTATACTTTGATAGAATAGAATAATTATGTATTTTAGAGAATTTCAGCATTGCTCTTAATTATTTTTAGGCTATGGTATATATTTATACTCTGTTAAATAGCTGCACCTTCTAATTAATAATAATTTTGTAGCTCAGCTCTATTTTTCTAGTAACTGTTCTTTCTGATATTTAGAAGGAAACTTCTTTTTCTGAATGCCACTCAGCTATGGGAAAGAAGATTTTTATGTTTGTTTGTTTTATGGAATGAGAGCAGAATGAGAATCCTCTTGTCTCTATATGTTTACATTAAATGCTTCCCATGATCCTTATCTTAAAAGTGATAGTTCCAAGACACTAAATAGCCTAATCAGTTTTGGAGAATAAGAACAAATTTAAAAGCCTCAGACATCCTGATTTCAAAGCTTACTACAAAACAACAGTAATCAAGATGGTGTGGTACTGGTATAAAGACAGATAGATATATTCATCAATGAAACAGAATGTAGATCCTAGAAATAGACCATTGCATATATGGCAAATTATTTTAAATAAGGGAGCTACAACTACCACTGGGGAAAGGATAGTTTCTTTAACAAATGGTGGTGGGAAAACTGGATATCTACATGCAAAAGAATAAAACTGGGCCCTTACTTTATACTATATACAAAAATTAACTCAAAATGGATTACAGATATAAGTAAGACTTTAAACTCTATAACTCCTATAGAAAATGTAAGATTTAGACTATAAAACTAATAGAAAAATGTCAGGACACATTGGATTTAGCAACAATTTCTTGAATATGACACCAGAAGCACAGGAAACTGAAAGCAAAAATAAACAAATTATACTGCATCAAACTTAAAGACTTCTGTACATCAAAGAACACAATCACCAGAGTGAAAAGACAACCAATGGAACTGGAGAAAGTATTTGCAAGTCATATATATGTGAAGGATTTATATCCAGAATATATAAAGAACTTCTAAAACTCAACAACAAATAACAAGTAACACAATTAAAAATGGACAAAATACTTGAATAGACAATTCTCCAAAGAAAATATACAAATGGCCAACACACCTATGAAAAATACTCAACACCACTAATCATGAGGGAAATGCCAATCAAAACAACAATTAAATATCATCTCATACCCATTAGGATGCCTGCTGTCAAAAGACAGAAAATAATGTGTTGATAAAGATATGCAGAAATTGAAATGCTTGTACGCTGTTGGTGGGAATGGTGCCACCATTATGAAAAACAGTATAAAGATTCTTGAAAATCTTAAAAATAGAATTATCATATGATCCAGCAATTCTACCTCTGGGTAAATATCCAAAAGAATTCAAAGCAGGATCTGAAAGAAATATTTACACAACCATGTTCATCACAGCCTTATTTGCAATAGCCAAGTGGTGGAAGCAGCCCAAATGTCCATTAACAGAAGAATGGATAAAGAAAATGTTACACACACACACACACACACACATATATTACGTAGCCTTAGGAACAAAAGGAAATCCTATCATATGCTAACATGAATGGACCTTGAGGGTATTATGCTAAGCAAAATAAGCCAGTTACAAAAGGACAAACACTGTGTGATCCCACTCCTATGAAGTATCTAAAGTAGGCAGACTTATAGAAACAGAAAGTAGAAAGGTAGTTGCCTAGGGCTGGAGAGATGAGGGAGGGGAAATTAATGTTTATTGGGTATATATAGTTTCAGTTTTTCAAGATGAAAAACTCATCTAGGTATCTGTTTCACAAAAATGTAATATACTTAACACTATTGAACACTACACTTAAGAGTGGTCAGTATTATAAATTAAAGGTTATGTGGTTCTTACAATAATTTAAAATAATAATTTAAATAATAATAATAATTTAAAATAATAATTTAAAAGCTGATGTTTTTGAGTTAATCTTTCCAGAGGGCCAAGTTTGAAAATATTATAGAATCAGGATTAAAGGTAATTTTAATGGTAATTCAGAGTAGTGAATTTCCTTAGTTTTAAATTATGTTTATTGTCAGTCTGCTTAAAGGGATTATATCATCTGCTGGAAAACCTCAAGTTATAGGATATATACTGCCTCCCAAGGTAGCTCATTCCATCTGGTCAAGTTTGAATATTGTTAAGTCTCATATATTTATAAAGCTTTATTTAATCAATCCAACATTAATGTGTTTACTGTCTCTAAAGCAATACAAACACTACAGATATGATATTATATTTGATACATCTGTATTTAGGATTCTGTTTTTTTATACTTGCTTGAAAACAATGAAGTATAGTATATTCTGTTCAGATAAGGACCAAACATTGTAGTTTATGGTATTTACTACCTGGATCAATGAGTTCAGTGATTTCCAAAGTGCAGAAGATTATTACAACAAAGATGGGATGGGAATTGGCAATAGATAATCAAGATTTATCCTGGTTCATCCACTTGGTCAATAGAATATTCACCATACTGAAATAGGAGATGACACAAACAAGTATACATTCCATTCTCATGGATAGGAAGAATCAATATCATGAATATGGCCATACTGCCCAAAGTGCTTTATAGATTCAATGCTATTCCCATCAAAATACTATTGACATTCTTCACAGAATTAGAAAAAAACTACTTTAAATTTCATATGGAACCACAAAAGAGCCCATATAGCCAAGACAATCCTGAGCAAAAAGAACAAGGCTGGAGGCATCATGCTACCTGACTTCAAACTATACTACAAGGCTACAGTAGCCAAAACAGCATGGTACTGGTACCAAAACAGATATAGACCAAGGAAACAGGACAGAGACCTCAGAAACAACACCACACATCCACAACCATCTGATCTTCAACAAACCAGACAAAAGCAAACAATGAGGAAATGATTCCATATTTAATAAATGATGCTGGGAAAACTGGCTAGCCATAGGCAGAAAACTGAAACTTGACCCCCTTCCTTAAACCTTACACAAAAATTAACTCAAGATGGGTTAAAAACTTAAATGTAAACCCAAAACCATAAAAACCTTGGATGAAAACCTAGGCAATATCATTCAAGACATAGGCATGGGCAAAGACTTCATGACGAACATGCCAAAAGCAATAGCAACAAAAGCCAAAATTGACAAATGGAATCTAATTAAACTACAGGGTTTCTGCACAGCAAAGGAAACTATCAGAGAAAACAGGCAACCTACAGAATGGGAGCAAATTTTTGCAATCTACCCATCTGACAAAGGTATAATATCCAGAATCTACAAGGAACTTAAAGAAATTTACAAGAAAAAAGCAACCCTATTAGAAAGTGGGCAAAGGACATAAACAGACCCTTCTCAAAATACGTAATTTATGTGACCAACAAACATATGAATAAAAGCTCAACATCACTGATCACTAGAGAAATGAAAATCAAAACCACAATGAGGTACCATCTCATGCCAGTCAGAATGCCAATTATTAAAAAGCAACAAGCAATAGATGCTGACAAGGCTGTGGAGAAATAGGAACGCTTTCACACTCTTGGTGGGAATGTAAATTAGTTCAACCATTGTGCAAGACAGTGTGCCAATTCCTTGAAGATCTACAACCAGAAATACCATTTGACCCAGCAATCCCATTACTGGGTATATATCCAAAGGAATATACATCATTCTATTATAAAGATACATGTGCACGTATATTTATTGCAGCACTGTTCACAACAGCAAAGACTTGGAACCAGTCCGAATCCCCATCAATGATAGACTGGATAAAGAAACTGTGGCACGTATACACCATGGAATACTATGCAGTCATAAAAAGGATGAGTTCATGTCCTTTGCAGGGACACGGATGAAGTTAGAAGCCATCATCCTCAGGAAACTAACACAGGAACAGAAAACCAAACATCACATGTTCTCACTCATTAGTGGGAGTTGAACAATGAGAACACATGGACACAGTGCGGTGAACAACACACACGAGGGCCAGTCGGGGTGGGGGGCAAGGGGAGGGAGAGCATTAGGACAAATAGCTAATGCATGTGGGGCTTAAGACCTAGATGATGGGTTGATAGGTGCAGCAACCTATGGCACACATATACCTATGTAACAAATCTGCACATTCTGCATTTGTATCCCAGAACTTAAAATAAAATAAAAGAATCTTCACCATACTGGTTCATCAAGTCAACAGCTAAATAACTTTGGGTAAGTCAATTTTTCTGAGTCTGAGTTTCTTTACCTGTAAAATTACACTTAATTCACTGGTTATGAATACTTAATGATATTATGCACATGAAAATTCATAGCTGGTAAATGAAAAGTTAATGGTTATTTGGAAGTCATATATTTGATAAGGGGTTAATATCCAAAATTTATAAAGAATTTATACAACTTATACAACTCAGTAGTGGAAAAACAACTAATTAAAACATGGGCAAAAGACTTGGGTGGATATTTCTTCAAAGAAGACAGAAATGTCCAACAGGTATATAAAAAGAGGCTAAACATTAATCATCAGGGAAATGCAAATCAAAACTACAGTGAGAAACCACCTCACACTCATTAGGATGGCTTTATCAAAAAGTCAATAGATAGGAGGGAGGCAGAACAAGATGGCTGAATAGAACACTCCAGTGATTATCCCTCTTGCAGGAACACCAAATTGAATAACTATCCTTGCAAGAAAGCACCTTCTTAAGAACCAAAGGTTAGGTGAGTGATCACAGTAGCTGGCTTAAATATTATATCAAGGAAAGAGGCACTAAAGAAGGTAGGAAAGACAGTTTTGCATTGCCTATACCACTCTTCCCCAACCCATGGCATGTATGCAGAGAATCTGCATGTTTGCAGGAGAGAGAGAGAGAAGTGATTGTGAGACATTGCATTGGAACTCAATTCTGCCCTCTCACAGCAGAATACAACATAGGGCAAAATTCCAACAGTGTCCACAGATGAAGCATTCCAAGGGGAATTCTCCACCCCAGGGTAGGAACTTGAGTTTGGGGTAGCTCTACCATTGGCTGACTAAAGTAGCCTAGTGTCCTAGATAAATTTGAATGTCAGTCAGGTGACAAGGTCTGTAGTTCTTGGATAAGTCCTGGCACTGCTCTGGGCTTGGGGTCAGTGAACTTGGGTTACATGAAACCCAGTGAGACACTAGTTGTCATGCCCAAGGGAGTGTTTGTGTGTTACCCCTCCATAATTCCAGGCATTCAGCTTGGGACAGACTCCTTACTCTTTAGGAAAGCAGAAGAAAAAGTACAGAGGACTTTGTCTTGCAACTTGGGTACCAACTCAGCCACAGTAAAATAAAGCACCATGCTGATTCCTGGAACCCTTAATTCCAGGTCCTAGCTCCTGGATGGCATCTCTAGACCTACCCTTGGCTAGAAGGGAACCTGCTCCTCTGATGGGAGGGACCCATTCCTGGCTGAATATGCTACCTGCTGACTAAAGAGCCCTTGGGCATTGAAGAAACATCAGCAGCAGCCAGGAAATAGTAGCCATGGACCTTGGATGAGACCCAAATACTGTGAAGCCTTCAGGTATTACCCAGCACAGTCCTGACTGTGATAGCCATGGGAGTGCTTGTGCTACCCCTCCCCCAACTCTGGGAAGCTCAGAAGAAAGAGAGAGAGAGAGAGAGAGAGAGAGAGAGAGAGAGAGAGAGAGAGAGAGACAGACAGACAGACAGACTGACAGACAGACAGACAGAGACAGACTTCTGTATGGGGAAAGTGAGAAGTGAGGAAAGAGAATGAGAGACTGCTACCCAGTAATCCAGGCAATTCCCCAGATCTTACCCAAGCCTACCAAGATGATACCTCTAGGAGTCTGCAAGAATTGCAGCATTACTAGTTCTGGGGCATCTCCCAGTGTTGATATGGCTTCAATCACCAAAGGCTTAGATCACAACATCCAATTCCATTTGAATACCTGGAAAGCCTTCACAAGAAGGATAGGTACAAATGAACTGAGACTGCAAGCCTAAAATAAATACCTAACTTCTAAATACCCAGATATTAACAAACATCCACAAGCATCAAGAACATACAGGAAAACATGATCTCACTAAACAAAGTAAGTAAGTCACCAGTGACCAATTCTGGAGTGGTGGAAATATATGAACTTTCAGAAAGAGAATTCAAAATAGTTGTTTTGAGAAAGCTCAGTGAACATCAAGATAACGCAGAGAAGGGATTCAAAATCTTATCACAGACATTTAACAAATGGATTGAAATACTTTTTTAAAATAAGCAGAAGTTTCACAGCTGAAAAATTTCTATTGTCAAAGTTAAAAATGCATTCGAATCTCTGAAGAGTAGAATTGATCAAGCAGAAGTAAAAGTTAGTGAGATTGAAGATGGGCTGTATAAAAATCAGTCATGGGGGGAAAAGAAAAAATAACAAGAGTGAAGCAAACCTATAAGATTTAGAAAACAGTCTCCAAAGGGAAAAAGTAAAATTTATTGACCTTAAGGAGGAAGTAAAGAGAGAGATCAGGTAAGAAAGTTTATTTAAAGAAATAATAACAGAGATATTTCCAAACCTAGAAAAAATATTAATATTAGGTACAAGAAGGTCATAGAAAATTAAGCAGATTTAATCCACATAAGACTACCTCAACACATTTAATAATCAAATTCCCAAAGACTAAGATCAAGAAAGGATACTAAAAGCAGCAAGAGAAAAGAAACAAGTAACATGCAAGGGAGCATAAATCTGGCAACAGACTTTTCAGTGGAAATCTAACAGTCCAAGATAGAGAGGTATGACATATTTAAAGTGCTGAAGGAAAAAAAAAAAAACCAAAACCAACTTTTATCCTAGAATAGCATATCCAGGGAAAATAGCCTTCAAACATGAAGGAAAAATAAAACTTTACCCGTCAAATAAAAGCTGAGGGATTTCATCAACAGTGGACTTGTCCTAAGAACAATGATAAAGGGATTTCTTTAATCTAAAAGAAAAGGCCATTAACAAACAATAAGAAATCATCTGAAGGTACAAAACTCACTGGTAACAGCAAATACACAGAGAGATACAGAATACTTCAACACTGTAATTGTGGTGTGTAAACCACTCATATCTTGAATAGGAAGACTAAAAGACAAACCAGTCAAAAATAATAACTATGACATATTTCTAAGAAATAGATTGTATAAAAATATAAACAACTGAAAGTCAAAGAACATGGACAATAAAGTGTAGAGGTTTTTTTTTTTTTTTTTTTAAGTTTTCTCTTTGCTTGTTCGTTGTTTTTGAAATCAGAGTTAGGTTGTCGTTAGTTTAAAATTGTTTTTTACAAGATATGATTTGCAAGCTTCATGGTAACCTCAGATCAAAAAACCCAAAACAGATACACAAAAAAGTAAAAGCAAGAATTAGAACATACTATCAGAGAAAATCACTTTTATACAAAGGAAGACAGAAAGGAAGGACGGAAGAAAAGACCACAAAGCAACCAGAAAACAAATAACAAAATGGGAGGATTAACTTCTTACCTATCAATAACAACATTAACTATAAATGGACTAAACTTTCCAATGAAAAACATAAAGTGTTAAACTGATTTAAAGAAAAAAAATACCCAATTATATGCTGCCTACAAAACTCACTTCACCTACAGAGTGAAATTAAAGGGATGGAAAAAGATATTCTGTACAAATGAAAACTAAGAAAGAGCAGGAATAGTTATACCTATATAAGATAGAATAAATTTTAAGATAGGAACTATAAGAAGAGACGAAGGACATTATATAATGATAAAGCAGTCCATTTGGCAAGAGGATATAACAATTATAAATATATATGCACCCAACACTAGAGCACCCATATATATAAAGCGAATATTATTAAGGCTAAATAGAGAGAAAGACTACAATACAGTACTAGCTGGAGAGCTCAACACCCCATTTTCAGCATTGAACAGATCATCCAGACAGAAAAATCAACAAAGAAACATCAGACTTAATCTACACTGTCAACCAAATGGGCCTAATGGATATTACAGAACATTTTATCCAAAAGCTGCAGAATGCACATTCTTCCTGTCAGCACATGGGTCATTCTCAAGGATAGATCATATGTTAAGGCACAAAATGAGTCTTAAAACATTGAAATTATATTAAATATCTTTTCTGACCACTATGGAATAAAACTAAAAATCAATAAGAAGAGGAACTTTGGAAATTATACAAATACATAGAAATTAAACAGTATACTCCTGAATGACAAGTAGGTCAGTGAAGAAATTAGGAAGGAAATTTTAAGATTTTATGAAACAAATCAAAATGGAAACACAACATTTATAAATTTATGGGATATAGCTAAAGCAATTCTAAGATGGAAGTATACCAATAAGCACCTGCATTAAAAAGTAGAGAAATTTCAAATAGCCTAATGATGCATTGTAAGAAACTAGAAAAGCAAAAGCAAACCAAGCAAAAATTAGTCAATCAATAAACTTTTAGCCAGACTGAGAACAAAGAGAGAAGACACCCCAAAATAAAATCAGAGATGAAAAACATGAAATTACAACTGATATCACAGAAATTCAAAGGATCATTAGAGACTACTATGAACAACTATTTACCAAAGAATTGGAAAATCTAGAATAAATAAATTTCTAGACACATACAACCTACCAAGATTCAACCATGAAGAAATCTGAAACCAGAATAGACCAACAAGAAGTAATGAAGCAGAAGTCATAAGTAAGTCCCCCATCATAGAAAAATTCAAGACCCGATGACCACTGATAAATTATACCAACTATTTAAAGAACTAATACCAATCCTACTCAAACTATTAGAAAAAATCTAGGAGAAAGGAACACTTCCAAAATAATTTCCTGAGGCTAGTATTACCATGATGCCAAAACTGGAGAAAGACACATCAAAAAAGAAAACTATAGGCAAATATCTCTGATGAACATAGATGCCAAAATCCTCAACAAAATACAAACCAAATTCAACAACAAATTAAAAGGATCATTCATCAAGACCAAGTGGGATTCATCCAGGGATACATAGATGTCTCAACATACAGAAATCAATCAATGTAATACATCATATTGACAAAATGAAGGATAAAACCATATTTCATTTGATGTTGAAAAGCATTCAATAAAATTAAACATCTCTTCATGATAAAAATGCTAAAAAAAGTGGCATAGAGGGAACATACCTCAACACAATAAAAGCTATGTATGATAGACTCCTACATAGTACCATACTGAAGGGGAAAAATTAAAAAACCTTTTCTCTAAGATATAAAACAAGACAAGGATGCCCATTTTTACCATTGCTATTCAATATAGCACCGAAAGTCCTAGCTAGAGTAATTAAATGAGAGAAAAAATAAAGGGCATCCAAATTGGAATGAAAGAAGTCAAATTATTCTTGTTCATAGCTGATACGATCTATTTAGAGAAACCTAAAACTTCCACCAAAAACTATACTAATAGAAGTGAAGAATAAATTCAATACAACTGCAGGATACAAAGTCAACATACGAAAAGCATTAGCATTTCTATATGTCAACAATGAACAATCTGAAAAAGAAAGCAAGAAAAAAAAATCCCATTTACAATAACTACAAATAAAGTAATATACATAGGAATAAATTTTAATCACAGAAGTAAATGATCTCTTCAATGAAAATTATAAAAGAAATTGAAGAGGGCACAAAAAATGGAAAGATATTCTGTGTTAATGGATTGGAGAAATCAGTATTGTTAAAGTGTTCATACTGCTCAAAGCAATCTACACGTTAGTGAAATCCCTATCAAAATACCAATGACATTCTTCACGGAAATAGAGTAATCCTAAAATTTGTATGGAACCACTATAGACTCAGAAGAGCCAAAGCCATCATGGGCAAAAGGAACAAAGCTGGAGGAATTATATTACCTGAACTTTAAGTTATACTACAGAGCTATTGTAACCAAACCAGTGTAGTACTGGCATAAAAACAGACACATAGATCAATGGAACAGAACAGAGAACCCGGAAATAAATCCACACATCTGCCATAAACTCAATTTTGACAAAGGCGTCAAGAACATATATTGGGAAAAGGGCAGTCTGTTTAATAAATTGTGCCAGTAAAACTGGACATCCGTGTGCAGAAAAATGAAACTACAACCCTGTATCTCACCATATACAAAAATAAATTAAAAAGAGATTAAAGATTGAAATATAAGACCTGAAACTATGAAACTACTAAAAGAAAACACTGAGGAAACTCTCTAGGACACTGGTATGGGCAAAAATTTCTTGAGTAATACCTCAAAAGTGCAGGCAACCAAAGCATAAATAGAAAAATGACATTACATCTAGCTAAAAAGCTCTCCATAGCAAAGGAAATAATCAACAAATGAGGAAACAAAATACAGAATGGGGGAAAATATTTTCATCTGACAATAGATTAATAACCCTAATATATAGGGAGCTCAAACAACTCAATTGGAGAAAAAATCTGATTTTAAAATGGACAAAAGATCTGAACAGAGATTTCTCAAAAGAAGACGTGTAAATAGTCAATAGATATATGAAAAATACTCAATATTATTAATCATCAAGGAATGCAAATCAAAGCAAGAGTAGGATATCATCTCACCCCAGTTAAAATGGCTTTTATCTAAAAGACAGGAAATAATGAGTTCTGGTGAGGATGTGGAGAAAGGGGAACCCTCATATACTGTTTGTGGAAGTATAAATTAGTGTATCTACTATGGAGAGGAGTATGGAGGTTCCTCAGAAAATTAAAAATAGAAACTGCCATATGATTGAGCAATCCCATTGCTAGGTATTTATCCAAAAGAAAAGAAATCAGTGTGTTGAAGAGATACCTACACTCCTGTATTTATTATTTATTCACATTAGCCAAGATTTGGAATCATTGTGTCCATCATCTGATTATTGGGTAAAGAAAATGTGGTATACATTGGAATATTATTTAGCCACAAAAAAGAATGAAATCCTGTCATTTGCAAGAACATGGATGGAACTTGAGGTCATTATGTTAAGCGAAAGAAACCTGGCACAGAAAGACAAATTTCACATGTTCTCTCTCATATGTGGCCAAACATTAAAATAGTTGAACTCATGGAGAGAAAGAGTATAATGATGGCTCTCTGAGGCTGGAAAGGGAAGTGGTGATGGAGGGGAAAACTGGGGATGGTTAATTTTCATAATATAGTTAGATGGAATGAATAAGATCTAGTATTTGATAACACAACAGGGTGACTATAGTCAACAATAATTATTGTATATATCAAAAAACTAAGAATGGAATTGGAATGTGTCTAATAAAAAAATAGAAGTTCCTGAGGTGATGGATATCCTAGTTACCCTGATGTGATCATTAAACATTTTATGCTTGTACCAGAACATCACATGTACCCTATAAACATATATAACTATCATGTACTCATAATAATTTTTTTTAAAGATAGAAAGGTTACAAATGCATATTTTCTACAAAAATTATTCTGTGTATAACTTTATTTTGGGAGTGTCACATAAATTGTTTTATACTTCTAAAAAAAAGTCGAAAGATGACAAATATTGGTGATGATGTGGAGAAATGGGAACTCTGTACACTACTGATGGGAATGCAGATTGGTACAGCCATTATAGAAAACAGTATGGAGGTCCCTAGAGAAATTGAAGATAGAACACCATATGACCCAGCAATTCCTCTTCTGGGCATATACACAAAGGAAATGAAAGCACAATCTTGTAAAGATATTTGCACTACTATGATCTTCGCAGTGTTATTTGCAATAGCCAAGATGGGGAAATAAGTGTTTGTCAGTGGGTGAATGGATAAAGAAACTGTGGTACACATATAACATGGAATAATATTCAGCTTTAAAAAGGAATGAGATCTTTCCATTTGCCATTACATGGATGAGCCTGGGAGGACATTATGCTAAATGAAATGAGCCAGACACAGAAAGGAAAATATTGCATAATCTCACATATATGTGGAATCTATCTATCTATCTATCTATCTATCTATCTATCTATCTATCTGTGTGTGTATACATACATACTTACCATATACAAAATAAAGTTTAAAAAATGCACAGAATAAAACAATGGTTACCAAATTGGGAGGAATGAGGGAGATGTGGATTAGAGGAAACAAACTAGCAGATATGTACTATGAAGAAGTCTAAAGAGCTAATGTACACCATGAGGACTATAGGTAATAACATTGTATTATATATGGGATTCATGCTAAATGAGTAGATTTTAGCTGTTCTTGACACAAAAACAAAAAATAGGTAACTATATGAGAAGTGATAAGTATGTTAATTTGTTTCCCTATAATAACCTTTTTACTATATATATATATGTATCTTACATGATGTCATATACCTTAATTATTCCCAATACAATTTATTTCAAAATAAATTAATTTTAATCCAAAAACTATTGTTTATGTGTATGTTTGTAAATACTATTGTTAGTGTAAATCAGACCCTTAGAAACTACACTATATTAAAGATCTTGCATTGCAAATTTAATGTTCGACTGCTGATTCTAGCCATACATTTTTTAAAGAGTTTTCATATGATGCATTTCATTCATTCATTCACTCATTAAAAAATCTCTATTTAGCATCTGTTACATTCTAAACACTGGTGATGTAGCCATGGACAAAACATCTAAGGTTCCTGCTCTCACTGATAAACTTCAGATAGGGGAGATAGTAAGAGATGAATAGAGAAGATAATTTTAGATTATGATAATCATATGGAGGAAATAAACTGGGATGATGTAATGGAGAATGATGGAAGATATTCTAATTAGGGGAAATCAGTCTGGGAAGGTCTTGCTGAGGTGGTAACATCTGAGCAGAGACTTGAATGATGAGAAGGAGCCAGCCATGTGCAAATCCAGGGAAAGACAGTTTCTGGCAAAAGGAACAACAAATTCAAGGCCTTGAGGAAGAATTAGAGTGAAACACCTTATTTGAGGAACAGGTAACAGGCCAGTGTGCTTGGGGTATGTATTAGTTCGTTTTCACGCTGCTGATAGACATACCCAAGACTGGAAAGAACAAGAAATTTAATTGGACTTACAGTTCCACCTGGCTGAGGAGGCCTTAGAATCATGGCAGGAGGCAAAAGACACTTCTTACATGGTGGCAGCATGAGAAAATGAGGAAGAAACAAAAGCATAAACCCCAGATAAACCCATCAGATCTTGTGAGACTGATTCCATAACACAAGAATAGCATGGGAAAGACTGGCACCCATGATTCAATTACTTCCCCTGGGTCCCTCCCACAGTATGTGGGAATTCTGGGAGATACAATTCACGTTGAGATTTGGGTGGGGACACAACCAAACCATATCAGGGTATAAGAAGGTGGAGTATGGGAATGGCATTTAGCAATACTGCTGAGGTTATTTATATTGATTTGAAAGCAAAATTTTATTTTTGACCATATAGCTTTTTAGATTTGTGGCTTGCACACAACTATTTGGATTTCTGGAATCCACTCAACTCACAGCATTGTATAATAGAAAAAATTGAACCTCATTAGAAATGTAGTTAATGTTCAGCAAAGTTTATGTAGACTTTGATTTGTTAGGGAAACAATTTTTATTGAATGTTTACATCATTTATAGCCTACCATTTATATAAAATTTCAAAGGTTGTTTAGATTTTGATGATGATGATAACTGCGAGAACTACATGGCTATCATTTAACTATGTTCCGACTCACATGAGAAAAATTGACGTAAAATGTAGGTCCATACAATTGAATATCATGATTAAAAAATGGGTTAAAAGTAAAAGTTAATTCATTTCATTAGCAATTATTGGTTCACTCAAAATTTTGCTTGTTTAGTTTTTATACTTTTTTGTAAGAATACACATTTAACTTGAACAGAATACATGGACTCCCGCTTTTCATGAATTATTTTCAGGATCCAATACTGTCCTGATTTTTTTAATGATAGAAACTCTCTGAAAAATTCAGTCTTTTTTTCAGTTGATCCTAATTTCTTACTTATCTCTGGAGAGTTTGGAAATGAGGGCAGGCATTTTGCCATGACCTGCCTGCAGTCTATTTATTTTACTAAGCTAACAAGCTTTGCAGATGTCATTTGTGTGCCTGCTGTTCTGGGTATATGGGGAACAGATAGACAGGGATAGGAGGCCAGGTGGGTGGATTTCTTGTTATTTCCTTTGGACCTAATCTTTCTAATGTGGAGTCCATTCCTTCTGGGGTTCTTCCCAAGGCCCTTATAAGCTATGGAAGGTGTCTGGTAGTAGCCCAGAGGTGAACCTATCCTTTTAGGAGGATTGTATGTTCTTTATAATTCGTCTGCATGGAGTCCAGGCTACCTTTGGCTAAGGAGAAGGCCTTTTGAATCTGTTTGTGCCACACACTCAGGCTGGACCCAGAGGGACAGAAATGGTTTCAGGATTTGCAGTGTAATGAGACGGAAAGAACATAGACCACCCTGTGGATCGGAGTCACGTAGGTTCTGTATCACTTACGGAGGTCATAGAAACTCAGGCAGCTTCAGTTTCCTTAACTATAAAGTAGGGATTATAATTGTTTCCTAAAGGGTGTTATGACCATGAGATAATAGTTACAAAGTATTTATCTCAGTACTTCAGATAATAGCCACTTGATAAATTACTGTTATTATTAATATGCTTATATTTATTACTGTTTTTCTAACACAATAGCAAGCACCTAGTTTCAGTAGCATCCTGTAGTTGTAACACTTCAGCTAGAAACTGCCCTTCTCCATTATAGATAAGACTGTTCTAAACCATACCGTCGTACATCAGACTGGATTTGCCAATGAAAATATTTTTATTTGCAAATACCTTCAGCTACATGCACCAATGTATTTATTTTTAAATTTTTATATATGCACATAAGCATATATGCATACATTATAGTTACTCTGTAATATGAATATATGGTTCTCATGAGTAAAGGGATCATAGGTTTAAATAGATTTTAAAAAACTATCAAAAATAAATAGCTTAACTAGAGCTGTGATTTTTCATTCCACTAATATTTATTTTGTACCTCTTAAGTGTCAGTACCATATTAGGTGCCAGATATATACATTAAATCTGCCCTCAAGGGGCTTAGATTCTAGAATAGACACAGACTGGATTTCACTTTTAGAGATATTTTTCCCTGTTGGAAACAAACAAGATAAAAGTAATAATGTATTTAAGTGGTTAAGGTACAGGTTTAGTGCAAGCAATTTACAAGAGTAGTTTTATGATATCAAACTTTCAATGATAGGTTTTACTAAGAATCAATATATTTCTAGTTTGATATCATTAACCTCAAGGAATATCAAGTAAAGCAGCTTGCAGGCTGAGGCTTTTTATCTTGCCAAACTCTTCTTGTGAAAAATCACAGGCCCAATTGAGCACTATGTCTGTAAAAAAAAAATACTTCATATCAATACCTTGTTAATTATAAAAAGAACATAATGTTTCCCTTGAGGCAAAGGAGTGAATTATCCTCTATCATCTTTATATCTGGGGAAAATCAATCGAAGATAAGGTGTACACAAAGTGGAAATCCCAAATGGGTCTACACTTTAAAATATTATGTACTTACTTATATCTAAACATACATACATTATCCAGTTAATCACTTGAGGTGAATACAAACAAATGAATATATAATATACATATTGTACATGCCTTTACAGCATATTTGTACTCAAAATTAAATGAGCAGTGCTCTTTTTTCTCAAATAAAAATTGCATATTCAGTTTGTAAAATGCTTGCTGTAAAATGGTTGCTCTTGAAGTACTTTCATTGGATGTGTTTATTAAACTGATTGTATAAAGGTATAACATATTGCTGATTCATTTGTTTTTCAAATACAATAGAGTGCATGTAATTCTCTTTTCTCCTAACTTCTAGTTAACTCCTATGGTTCTTTCTCAACTTAGCTCAAGGCTCCTCTCCAGAAAGCTTTCCCTCACTGCTCCATTCTGGGTTAAATGCCTCTATTTTGTTGACGTTAAACATCCCCAAATGCTTTCTGTACAGTACTATAGTTTTTAATTCTCTTGTGGGCAGGGATTTTGCTAGCTTTTCCTCACCTTGTGTTTCCACATAAGTAGATTGTCAAGTATATTTGTTGAATGAATGAGACACTAGTCTAGACAATGGAAATAAAGAGTTAAAACTATCTTTAAGGAGTGCACTTTAGAGGGTGATACAGACATTAATCAAATAATCACATAATGAACGCTCAACAAACATGTGTCAGATGAATGACTTAGGGAGTGCCTAAGGTATTCTAGGACCTATGCTAGACAAGCTGTCTTTTATTTCTGCAAGTCTCTATAGTTTGCAAAGTGCTTTCCTCTGTGATCCGCCAGCATTAGAAGATTAATCAGGCTCCCTCTGCTAATTTTTCTCTATCCTAGTTTCCTTCGCTCTGCGATGGAATTAAGTTCTGAAAGTATCATCTTTCAGGATACCTTGTGAAAATACTCATCTTACTCTGCTATCCTATTTATTTACTTCCTCTGTCTAACCCCTGATTGTCTCCATTCTTATTGTATCTATGACTAACAAAGACCTGGAGTTGGAATTAATGGACATGGTCTTTAATGTTGCCATTGAAAGTTACTAGGCTTTTGGGAAGTGATTTAAACTTCCCAAGCCTGTGAGACTGTTATGAGTTCTTTGTCAACTTTAAGGTGCTATAGGGACACAAAGCCTAATTATTTTGAACATGAATATGGCAATAAGTCTCCATTACCTATTAGATGTTAGTTGTGTCAGGGAAATACGCTAGTACCTGGGAATGCTCAAAGATATAAGGTTTTACACACCCTGAGATAAGCTTAGGAAGTATTAAGTTAAAATAATTATTGTGATGATGTAACAAATGAGGGTGAATAGACAAAGTGATGTTTCTTTGACCTTTTCAAATTACCGAACCATAAGACAGAGGTACCTAATGGAATGGACCAGAGCATGGATTTTATTCGTGGTGTTTAACTTGAAACTTATTTGAAGTTTATTACACCAGTAGGATGGCAGTTCAGAGGAAATTATGTTTTTTAACTACAAATTTTTTTTGAACCACTTTTGAAGGTTTTTATATCAAATTGAACTTTAGGGGCTTTTCTTTTCTTTTTTTTTTTTTTCTCAGAACATTGATTTGCTATGAACTTAAAATCTTTATGAACAGTGCTCTCATTTGAGTAAAATAATGACATGTCAGTTTCTGAGACATTCATTCATTTAGCAATCAGAAGGTTATCGGGATATTGAAGTTAGAACCACAATAATTCATGAAAGGTAGAAGAGTCTTACGTATTATTTATTTCCAAATTGTTTATCATAGAAAGTATACCTTTTTATGAAAAAAGAGAGGGTAGTTGTTAGTAATGTGGTGGAAAATGGTCCTGCCAGTATCTTGAGGAGGTAAACTGTGTGGGTCCCTAGACATTTATTTTTGGTATTTCAATGGTCCAGTTGACTCTGTGTTTTCTTCCTAGTGAAAGCGAATCGTTGATTTTCCATTTTTATTTGTCAGGCAGTACTTTCCATTCTGTCATTCACTCTCTCTTTCTCCCTCATTCTCCCTTCCCACCCGCTCTCTCCTTTCTGAGCTCCTGTGTCGTTCTGTTTTTCTGTTTCAGTCTGTGACTGCCTGTGTGTCTAAGATGATGGGGGAAAAAAGTATATTATTATCCAGAGTGATGCTTGTCAAGCACCTCAAAGGCAGTCTATATAGTTGCAGCTTTACTAGAAGAAAGGGAGGGATTTGGGGGAGGGGAGAGTGCTAATCCCTTGGCTGTTAAAATGCTGCAAAAGGAAACACAAAGCTCTGCCCACGTAATAAGTGCCTGCAGACAGCAAGTGAGGAGGGAAAAGTTTGGGAAAGAACTCATTTTTTCACTCAGAATGTGGAACTTTTGTAAACACTTTAGAACCTCCTCTCACCCCAATTTCGTAACATGCTTATTCGTTTAAATGTTCAGGTTGTTTGTGTATTCGCATATATCATGGACCACACACATAGGTAAACACAAAAAAGGAAATGTAACCCTTTTCTAAGTTAAACCTCCAAATCCACAGTTTCTCTGTGTCACTGTCTTGATTTTCCTTATCCAGCTGTTAGTCATTTGTAAGAAGCTGCCCTTGTAATTGCAAGTGAGTTGAGATGTGATGTATGCAGCACCACATGCACCTTAGCTTTTCAGTCATATCTTTCGAGTCATTTAGACTCCCGGCAATCATGCTCGTAATAAATAGCATTTTATTTTCCAAAGCCGCTATTCTGGCACTGGAACGACAGCCATTTGGTAGATGGGACGGGTAGTTTTTTGTGTTACTCAGTGTTGTTAGTAAGAAAGGAAGGCAACAAAGTGGGGACTTTGGCAAAGGAAATCTTATGAGTATACTGAAGCAGCGGATCAGAATTCAGAAACAAGAGCAAGAGCTGAAATGTGATTCTCTGGTGCTTGGTGTTACACTCATCGCCACGATAGAACTGTGCGGGGCACTCACAGGAGCCTTGTTCCGATCAAGGAATCCGCTAAAAGACCATGCAGCCGCGGAGCCCAGCAAGCCACCGGGAAGTTTTGCCGGAGCTGATTTCTAGGGGATTTTCTGGTGCCTAGGAGAATCCTGCTTGCCTTGAGCTGTATGGAGGAGGGCTCGAGTTTCCCATGAGGGGCCCCCTTGGAAAAGCCGTCTGTACAGAATCCAAGCTCTGCTTCTTTCTGTGTGCAATTTCCAAAAGGCTTTTCTCACCTTTGCTGATTTGCTGGCGTGATTTCCATGTACTGAGTCCTGTGTAGGGATCCAGGATGGATTGCCTGTGCATTGTCACCACAAAGGTAGGATAGGAAACAGGGCTGTTGTTGTGTGCAGCATTTTTCTATTATTATTCTGGTCCCGTAATTAAACAGTTCTAGTAGGTGCTGCCAGTTCATGAGATAAAATGATTAGTATAATTTACTTTGCTGGGTATTTTGTTCCCTGAGGGTCTGGGGGGTCCTGTCTTTATGTGATTTTTAACTTCTTAAAGTGATATTGCATGTTTGTGCAAATGGAAGGAGAATTTGCCTGTTTTTTTTTTTTTTTTTTTTTTTTTTTGGCAGGATTTGCTTTTGCATCTATTTATAGCTCATAATAGAAATATCTATAGTAGTAGTGTAGCACATACACATCAGTTTAACTTAACATATCAAGGCAGTCTTTCTGAGTGAGGTAATTAGCTTTTCATTTAAAAACCATGTCTTCTGTGTTTAAAGAAGCCAATCAGCTTTACTGTGACTTGACATATTGCTTCTGATTGGAGAATTCTGATATTCTGCATTTTAGTGATTTATTTTAAAGGAAAAAAATCTCAAGGCCCTGAGTTAAAACAAACACAATATTTAATATTTAGCTAATTCTCTCTATTTTAATTAGAAACAAATGAAATATTTGCATTATTGGAAATATAAATAAAAGTGGGCATGAAATAAAATCAATAGGCAATCATTTTATGGATTTGTTTTACAGAAAATAGCGAAACATTTCAAAAGCATTTTATTTTATTCTGTCTTCAGTTCTAAATAATGTATTTAAAATTTGTAATCACTGATTATTTGAATAGATATTCCTAATATTTTTGGGAAAAAACTAATTATAAGACATTTATTCATTAGTTCCCTTTTCATTTTGCATGTAAGCATACCATGAGTTAATTTGAACGATATCTTTTTGTATCTCACATTGACTAGATGACCATTAAACATAACAAAATTAATAGCGTAGTACATGAGAGTTAACTAAGTGAGTGTAGATTTCCCTTTGTGATCTCCTTTTACCACGGAAGAAAATATTATTTAATTTCAAAGCCACAAACCAAGTTCCCCATGGCATGACTTTAAATATTTTACTTGTACAAATTAAGTCCCAGAAAATTTTAATGGATATCTTCCCATATGGCCCAGTATCACATGGCAGCTTCAGTTGGTATTAGTGGATTTAAAGCCTAAAACTTCTAGTTGGGTTAGTTGACTAGGCCTCTAAATTAGATGAATACCTTATTTTACTTTTAAAATTGCCAAACATCTCATTCAATATTCCAGTTAAATTGGTAAAAGTAAATCAACTAAAATAAATTTTAAAAAATCTTAAGTAGGAAATGGTATGTCCTTATGTAATCTACTAAAGGAAATATCCTCTTAATTATGTTACTCTTCCTGAGGCATTACCCTTGGTGTTACTTTTCTTGAGAGAATACTGCCAAATCTGATCTACATGTGTTTTATAATTATTTATTCCCAAATTATAATGTTAGATACTGTGAAACAAAATTAGTATTTTAAAAATAAGTTATCAAAAGTTATTGATGAGAACCCAAACTGGAAGTCTACTATGTTATACAAATTAAATCAATCCTGAAATCAAGTGCATTCAATTTGGAAAACATTATCTAATAAAAATGTCAGATGCCTTATATTTCCTTATAAAAATATTATTGACTACAGATACATAGGTGATACATATTATTTTGCTTTAAGTGCTTAATAAGAGATAATTGTCATTACTCCAGTATTGTGATTTATCATTATAAATTATATGAATCAACAAAACACAGACCTACATGAAATGTTATTTTCTTAGTTATATCCATGAACATTTCCAGAATGACATATATAACATCTTTAAAGAACAAACATACAGCAAAGTTACATTGTGATATTTAAATGGTAAATAATGCATGATTGCTTCAAAAGCTGGACATAGGTGAGGAGACCTCTTAGAGGACTTCACACTACAAATCTTATCTATTTAATCTACCACTGTTGATACTTTACTGTTTTTTCCCCAAGCAGCCATGTACTTGGGATGCCCTTGCTCTACTTTCTTGGGACTGTTTGACAAGAAACTTGCCAACAATTTGGAAATTTTAATTATATCTTAGTTTAATGCTCATCTCTTTCTCCCCCAGCAATAAGTTCACTTTCCAGTAGCTCTGGCTAAGGTGCTGTCTTCAATTATTGCTTTACAGAAGCTTTGTGTGAGACTGGAACTGTTAATTATCATGATACGTCCTAAGCTCCATTTCATTCACAGCACATTTCAATACCACAGCTAACCACACCTTTGTCAAGTTTTCAGTTGCAGAAAAACAGAATTACTTCCATTGGTAATAGCATTTTTGTTCCTCCTTCCGTTTCCTTGGCATGAAAGTCCCTCACTGTCCCCTTGGCTCCCCCAAACCTCTGTGACCTCTGAGTTCTTCCATTTTCCCCTATTGCACACACTATAGAGATAAATTCCTCATTATGTCTTTGTTCCACATTCTTAAAAATGATTGTAAGAAGATTAATGAGCAGAGGGATGCTGATAAATCTAGAAAATATAATTGTATAATGGTACTATAAAAGAATCTATTAGACATATGGTAGAATAAGTTTTTAGAATTATACTTTAAGTTCTGGGATACATGTGCAGAATGTACAGGTTTGTTACATAGGTATGATGTGCCATGGTGGTTTGCTGCACCCATCAACCCATCATCTACATTAGGTATTTCTCCTAATGCTATCTCTCCTCTTGCTCCCACCCCCCAAAAGGCCCTAGTGTGTGATGCTCCCCTCCCTGTGCCCATATGTTCTCATTGTTCAACTCCCACTTGTGAATGATAACACGTGGTGTTTGGTTTTCTGTTCCTGTGTTAGTTTGCTGAGAATGATGGTTTCCAGCTTCATCCATGTCCCTGCAAAGGACATGAATTCATTCTTTTTTATGGCTGCATAGTATTCCATGGTGTATATGTGCCACATTTTCTTTATCCATTTGATCATTGATGGTCATTTGGGTTGGTTCTAAGTCTTTGCTATTGTGAATAGTGCTGCAATAAACATATGTGTACATATGTCTTATAGTAAAATGATTTATAATTGTTTGGGTATATACCCAGTAATGGGATTGCTGGGTCAAATGGTATTTCTAGTTCTAGATCCTTGAGCAGTTGCCACACTGTCTTCCACAATCGTTGAATTAACACTTCCACCAACAGTGTAAAAGCATTCCTATTTCTCCACATCCTCTCCAGCACTTGTTGTTTCCTGACTTTTCAGTGATTGCTGGTCATTAGAGAAATGCAAATCAAAACCACAATAACTAGCATCTCATGCCAGTTAGAATGGCGATGGAGAATCATTTTTATTTTTTTCTGCATATAAAAGGAAGGAAATGATTGGGGATTTTGTGTAAACCCTCTGATAAAATAATCTTACCCTAGATCTTACCCCATTTAACTCTGATTGTTTAAAGTCTTAAGAGCTCCAGTGTAGTGAGATTGATTTGCAGAATGTCTCAGATTTGGAGTAAGATATTATAGGCTAGGACATCATCAGAGTATTCACAAATACAGAGTTTCTGTCACATAGATCCCAAGGTCTTGTCAAATGTTCAGGCAACCCACTTTCAGAAGATTGAGTCATCTCTTTTTTTCAAATGTTTCTGTCCAGTTTCAATTTTAACTCTTTTGTCACAGATATCACTTCTGAGAAAGAGAAGGAACGTGTTTTAGTGTGAAGAACAGGACACTAGAGCGAGACTTGGATTTAAATTGTTGTTCTGACATGTATTAGCTTTTAAGATGTGGATAAATTGTTTTATTTCTTCAAACATTGATTTCTTCATCTTCGAAAAGGATGTATTACCTATGTTTAAGTGATGTTGAGGTGGAGTATGTAAAGTACTTAGCACAATTCCTGGCATGTGGAAAAATGTGTATGTAGTTTAATTTATTCAGCAACTCACAAGTTATACCTTTAATGAATACCCCTCAGTGTGATCATTGAGGTAAATGAAGTCGTCTCAATAACACTGGCTAAACACAATCTAATAACTAATGTAACACATTTTGTATAATGGAATTCCCTACATATGTTTTGAGTAATTGAAAGATAATCATCCCAATAAATTTTGCAACTAAAATGTAAGGAAAATAGTATTAGGCAGAGCCATGAGTTTACGTGATTGGGCAATAGGACAATAGTTCTGGATCACAGGCAGAATATTCTAATTTAATGAAATGCAAGGAGTCAATATAATTTTTCTTCTACTGCATAGGAATTCTCAAGTATCATATGTAATAGCATAAAGGATTTGATATAAGAACAGAAAAAAGTGTGCAACTGTGAAAAGTAAATCTGTACTTTCTGACCATGGGCACCCAAAGGCATTTGGCCACCACTGTCCTTTTCTTTAAAATGAGTATATTTTATTGCATCTCTGAGGTATTTCCTTTTCTATTTTGAATCTAACATTATTTTATATTTTCTCTGAAGATAAAATTGTTTAGGTTAACTAAGTATCTTAAATAGTAGTAGTGGGTGAATCACACATTGGCATAATTTCAGATATCCATTAACCATACTTATACATTTGAAAAAGTTTAAAAAATAATCTACAAATAAAACTGCAATATGTTAAGTTACTGTTATAATTTGTTAATAAAGGCATAAAGGCATGATGGCACTATTCATTTTTATTGTGTATAACAGGTTAATGTACATAATAAAATTCGCATAGTAGAGTGAAAAGTGGACCTGGCAGCACAAAAGAAGCTTTTCTTGATGTTGTTAATACTACAACCATTTTGTAAATATGATTTCACTCTTTGTCAACCCCCTATCTTTAATAAAAATTAAAAATTACTCAGAATTACTAAAAGGAAATAAAAGTTGTTGCCAGGCATTAAAAATATTTTTATCAATGCTAGTAAATATCATATTTTTATTATGACTTTAATTTTTAGAGGTGGCATTTTGTCCTTTTGTAAGTGGGTTCTTAACAGAAATATTTGCAAATAAGGTATTTGGACAAGCTAAAATCATTTTTATTTTCCACCAGAGCTTCATGTAGAGAAAATGAAACAAATCACCAAGGCAACAAATGGTTTTCCTGAGTGGTCTTGTGTTCATAGACAAAGATATTTATTCATGCTGATATACAGTGCTCCCATGGTAGAAGCATCACATTTATTCATTCATTTTATTAATCTAACAAGTATATATTGAATGCTTACTATGCACTTGACATATTGAAAGGTGTGGGGATACAATAAGCAATCTGTTCTCATGGAACCTTTAGTCTAATGGGGAAAACAACCAATTACAGAAATAACAGTGATGTCTGGTAAGAAATGAATATAGAGTGCTATGGAAATGAGGATAGGGATACCTAAAGAACCTGATTAGCTTTGTTGCAGGGTATGCAGGGATACATATCAGGGGAGGCTTTCCTGAGGAAGTGAAACTTAAGCTGATTTGCAGAATGGAAGCCACAATGGGGTTGGGAGAATGTTTTAGGCAAAGCTCTGGCAAGTGTGTGGGGAGAGAGAGAGAGAGTGGATGGGGGGCAGGGAGAGAGAATGAATCGCACATTTCAAGAATGGAAGGACAATATGGCTGGGATGTAAGGTGTCCAATATGAGTAACAAGATGCAGAGAATGCAGAGATAGATCAGCACCCAGTCACAAATATCATGAAGTTGAGATATTTGTTATCTTAAAGGAAATAGGATATTCCATCCATCGTTAAAACTGCTTCCAAATCCCAGTTTGCCCAGACTTCTTTCCCATTTCATCCCCCTGATTTGAGCTCTCTCCTATTTTCTACCAAACCTGTGTTGCCCATCCTTATACCTGTACGGTAAAATAATGGCTTCCCCTTTTACTAGCTGGATGACCTTCTCAGCACTGCAGTTTTCTCATCCACAAAAGGGTACCTATCTCACAGCATTGTTTTGAGAATTCGGTGAGATAAGAACTATAAAATGCTTAGGATATTACCTTGTAGGGAGTAGGTACTCTGTTCTCTGTTAGGGTCTATAGCTTCCTTATCTTCCTATCTTTTTTTCTGGTGCACTTCTCGTATTTGTCCTGCCAATGACACGGGTTCTAATTCTTGTCATTCCAACCAAATGTCTGCAAGGTGGCATGTCTACCTGACAGAGATTGGAACATGGAGCTTGATGTATCAGAAAAAAAATCTATGGAGTGGCAAAGAGGAGCATAAATGCAGTTAATAGTAGGGAAAATTTAACATAACCTGACCTTTTTGTGTAGAAAGAGAAGAGATTCTATGACTGTCTTAATAACTTGAGATTAACCATTTAATAGTGTCAGACATGAAATATTAATGCCATTAATATAATAGCTTAACTTTCTTTTATTAAGTATTCCATCCAGCTGCAAGAGGATCAGTCTAATACAGAAACCCAACAGCCTTACTCTCAGCAACCTATTGAAAGATGAGTAGTTGTACAAATTCTTACCAATGTATGCAATTCTCTTTTGACTTAGAACCTAAATTTCTCTCATGTCTTATCTTCTTTCTTTATACCTTGTATTTTACACTCCAAGAATGTTGAAAATACGTGGATGAGACCATGTTTTAAACCTGTGTTACGTGTTACCTTCCCTATCTTTCATTAAACTAAAGGACACATTGGCCTTGCTGGCTTCCCTCTGTTCTTTGAAAGTGTCAACCATGTTTTGGTTTTGGGGACTTCCATTTACTATTTTTCTTTCTAGATGACATCCACCCATCTAAATTCTTATGTTCCCGATGTCACCTTACATGTCACTACCTTTTCTAAAAGATTATGTATTCTTGGTGTATACTCTGATTTTATGCCATATTCCACACATAGCAACTCATAGTGTATACTGATTTGTGTGATTATTTTGTGTTTCTTTTGACTAGACAGAAGCTCCATAAGGAAAGGAACTATGTTCCTTTTTCGTGTGTGTGTGTGTGTGTGTGTGTGTGTGTGTGGGTGTGTGTAATGTCTGGGACATAGAAGGTACTTGAATTTAATAAAAACACACTTAGTCTTTAGACCAACCTGGTGATCCTTCATATCTTAAAGATAAGGTACATTCACAGAAATAATAAGTTTTATAGTGGGAATTCCAACTCAAGTCTTTGTGACTCTAATATCCATGTTCCCATTCACTATTATTCTCTCCTGATTGAATCACAACAAAGTTATTATTTAGTTAAAATATACTCTTGATACAATACTTTGCATTTCATTCCTTCTCAACCTAAATATCTAATTAAATAAAAACAGTGCACTCATATAGGGCTTAATTTTAAAATTACAATTAGTTGTAGATTTGAAGTTTTTTCAGACATGTATCATAGCCTGTAAAACAAAACTTTTAGAAATAAAATAAAATTTTATTATATGAATCATACCAATCATCTGTTAACACATCTGTAGTAAATGGTTTTCCTTCCAAACATGATTGCCAGGATGTTACTTCATAACATTAGCCCTTTTTGATTCTGTGTGTAAAAACAACACAATGCTATGAAGAGCTGTGAGACTGAGAGAATTGTCCTTTATAAGATATTTACATAAATCTTATGTTCTGAGACAAATGTGGATCTGCAGAGGAAACAACTGGAAATAAAATTTTATAACTTAAATAACATTTAAATATTTACTATGCTCAAAACTAAAAAAAAAAAAGTAAGTCTTTCATGAGGTACCTAAAATAACTATCACTTCCTTTTAGTATTTATCCATTATTTAATCTGAATGTTGGGAAGATAAGATTTTCTTAAAGCAGATTACCCATGATTATAACTACCTGAGGGACCTGTATTGTTGCATGTATGTATGTTTCACCAAAGGCAATCTGAGAATATGCGTTGGATCAAGATTCAGAAAATACAGACTTGGGTTTTCCATTTATTATACTAGTAATCTTAGTAAACTCAATTTATCCTCCCTGACCCTTATTTTTCTCAAGCCTGAAATGGAGTTATAATACTGGCTTATCAGTAGTTCCTGAATAGAATTATTGTGTGGAATCAAATTAGTTTACATGTTTGAAAAGTACAAAGTAATCCATACATGGAAAGGATGAGAGAAATTATTGAAAATAAGATATCCTAGCATAAACTGGGATCTTTCATTACCATTAGCATCACCGTATGGTGGAGAAAAATGAGAGCTGTGTCTGTATATGTGTTAGAAGTAATTTTATGTGACACAGCTCACATAAATACTTAAGCAAATTTAAGTTAAAAGAAAATCTAAGAGGATCACCTTTGTGAAGATCTTGGCAAAGAATATCCCAGACAAGGGGATTATCTAGTGCCAGTATACACATAGGGTTTAGTGTAGCAACTATGTATACACATAGCCAATAAATAGCAGGTGCGGGTGTTTCTGTTCCCTCTCCTCTTTCTCTCTCATTTCCTCATTTCTGGGAGTCTGACATTTAAGGATAAATTTCAGTAATTCAATTAGCTAGTTACCACTCTAGTAGCAAATTTCTATTTGTGTAGTCATGGTGATGGGAATTTCCTCTGGCTTCAGTGAATAATGCTTTGCAGGTTTATAGGCTCTTATTGGTGAGGGATAGATACCAAATGTTTTAGCTTCTTCTTCCATTTGTGTGTTCAAAGTTAGTACCAGATTCAAAATCCTATGAAAATAACCTGTGCCCGTCTTATCTCTGTTTTAATATGCTTACCCACACATGTCACTTTCTTTGTATCTAAGTAATTCAGTTCTCGAGCTAACCTTTTGGAGATGACAGGTTTTGTGAGAAATGGGTTTGAGAGTAAATGAATGAATTCTTGGAATTTGGAATTCTGTTTATCATTAAGTAAACTTAAGTCAAAAGTTCCAGGAAAATGTTTACTCTCTGGAGTCATCCAAGCATAAACAGTTCTCCTACTCTGCTCTGTGCTCAATTTCTTTGTATGCCACTATCCTAATTGTCATGGTTAGAAAAGTAATAGTTAACCTTGATTTATTCCTAAATCTCCCACAGCCCCAATCCTTATTTATTCTATTCCTTATAATCTGTCTTTTATTTACAATTTCTACTACTGTGGTCTTTTTCAGAGTCTCATTAATCTTACCTGAATTTCTACAATAAAATCCCCATTAGTCTTGCTACCTTTCCTCTCTCCACTCCTATATATTTTCCACACCATTAACTTGAACCTTCCTTTAAAAAATATACATACGTGTGTGTGTATAAATATGCATGTGTATATATATACACATATATATGTATGTGTGTATGTGTGCATATATTAATATGTATACACATAATTTGCAAGTATATCACAACTCTACAACTCTCATTATAATCCTTCAGGGATTCCCTGTCCCCTACTGCTCCCTTATTCAAAATTTTGTTTGTTCACCAAATGCAATGGCATCCCCTAGAAAACTGCTAGAAATGCAGGATCTTAGTCCCCATGCTAAACTACTGAATCAGAATCTGCATTTTCATAAGATCCCTAATTGATTTGTCTCCTTAGTCTATTTTGCACATTAAGGTTTGAGAAGCACTGCTCTTCAGGATAAAGTCTGCATTGTTTCCCCTGGAACACAGGGCCCTCAATGTGGTATCCCTTGCCTAACTGCCTATCTCAGATCCCACTACCCTTCATGCGTTAGTCAACTATAATCAATAACCTTTGATTTCCCCAAATAATCTGAATTTCATCCTCCTGTTTCTTCATTGTGCCTGTTTTTTTCTTATGCCTGGAATAGCACTCAGTTTCCTAGTTTGATACTTCTGTAATACATTTCTTAACCTTTAAGATTCAGCTAAATGCAGATTTCTCTTTAAGTACTTTCCTTGATATTGTCCTACTAGACTGAGCCCAGCAGGCTCCATGTTCTCCATATATTGTCTGCATCTTTGTTATATCCTTTTTCTGGTTATATAGTTAGCTTTTACATGTGCCTATTTCTTG